>NW_005187425.1:2203907-2274552 GCF_000239375.1 Pundamilia nyererei
CTGTATACTATGCCGGCCACTTGGTTATGGCGTTCCATGTATGCCTTGCCTGCTAGCATCTTACACCCTGCTGTTATGTGCTGGATTGTCTCTGGAGCATCTTTACACAGCCTGCACCTGGGGTTTTGCCTGGTGTGATAGACCCCAGCCTCTATGGATCTTGTGCTCAGAGCTTGTTCCCGTGCTGCCATGATTAGTGCCTCCATGCTGTCTTTCAGTCCAGCTTTGTCCAGCCACTGGTAGGATTTCTGGGTATCAGCCACCTGAATTGTGAGACTAACACCTTACTCTACATTAGAAGTGTACGGGGTGAGATTTGTGCTTTATTACAGCTTAAACAAGTGGCTTCCCTGACCTCAGGGGTAAAATATATAGCTCAGTGTAATGAAGCGTGTCAGGGGAGCCAATTCATTCCAGTCTCCACCAATGCATCAGTTGCATAAAAAGCACATTATGTAAACAACTTCTACAGCTTCACCTCTTCTGGTTACATTTGTCATTGTACATTTTCTACATATAATTTGATTCTCAGTTCTGAGAGACCATATTCCATAATTTCTTTCACAAATAACAGAGATAACCTGCTTATACTTCTATAGCTCTAAGAGAAGCTGGACAACACTGTTTTACAACTGTGAAACATCCTTGTGGTTTTGGCTTTTGTGCCGTCAGATAAATAGAAGAAAGCAAAATTATATGATAATCCTATAACAGCTTATTGCTACCCAACAGATCCTTTCAGCTTTGCTCTTGTTGTTTTTCTTCTTTTCCTTCTTTCTTTAGTCAAATTTTTGTGTTTTTCATTCAGGAGCAGTTTTTATATCTTATGCTGTTTTGTTTCTTTCAGCCTGCCCTACTTTTGCTGATTTAAGTCATGCTCTCTGACAATACTGAAGGGTATCTGATACTTCAGCTTTTTTTCTTTTCTTTGTTTTGTGAGAAGGGCCAAACAGATCTAGTTCATGTAAAGGCCATGAAAATTAATCTCTTCCACTGAAAAACAAACTTTTTGATAGCAAAGCGAGACTTTGCCATCAAGGACTGTGCAGCCTTTTGTGCGTTCTTTTCAAACCGACTACATTCAAAATGAAACTTTCATACAAAGATGACTGCCCCTGCTGACTTTTTATATATTAATTTAACTAAAGTTATGTGTCTCAGTAGTCTAGCGGTTTACACATT
The DNA here is from genome assembly GCF_000239375.1 of Pundamilia nyererei. Lineage (NCBI taxonomy): Eukaryota > Metazoa > Chordata > Actinopteri > Cichliformes > Cichlidae > Pundamilia > Pundamilia nyererei. The sequence goes on from NW_005187425.1 coordinate 2,205,090, forward strand.
CATGTAACAAGCAAAAGCTTCCCAGTTTAAAACTAGGAAGGAATACAAGTCCCTTTGGGGTTATTTAGAGCATCCCACGTAAAACGTGGGGTGCTAACTGCTGTGGTGTCCTCTTGTGAATAAAGGAGCAGCTGAAGGTAGCTTTCTTTTTCACTAAATTTGCAGTTATGGGTTGAATTTTTGCCCTGACTTTAAATTTTCCATTGTTTATTTTTAGACACCATTAAGCAGAAAGCAAAAAACTGAATAAGTCAATCATGCTATGCTTAGGTGATAATCTAGCTTAACATGCCTACCTACCACACACCTGCTCAATAAGCTACTTAAAAGATGTGATTACTAAATGGTAGCTTTTTACTGCTCAAACACAAATTGGATTAATATTGTGTGAGAGTGTGTGTCTGTGTGTGTGTGTGTGTGTGTGTGAGAGAGAAAGCTGACTTACACTTGCATTACAAGTATTAAGAGGACAGTCATTAACAGCAAATATTCAAGACTTTAGCCACCAGGACTTCATGGTATAGGTGTGCAGACTATGACATCATCATCAGGTTTGCTGATTTTATATCTGCCACACCTTTGACAAAATGGTCATGAACATAAAATAAAGATCATGGTTGTTCCATTATTTTACGTTTAGTGACCACTTTTAATGAGAGAAAGAGTAGCAATAGATTGCATTTTTACATTTCTTTTTTGCCCCTCTCACACACTGCACACCCTTTATCTTGGTAACAAATCATGAGAACAACACTGTGCGTGTGCAGACGTCACAGGTTCTGCCACTTGTGCAACAGAGTAGATCCACAGAGTAGTGTGAGTAAGGGGAAAACCTCACACTTGTGGCACAGTACTGACAACAGTTTAGCCAAGAAGTCAATGCATTTGTTCTTTTAAAAAGAAAATCACTAAATCTAACAGCAAGATCACTAATTTGGCAAAGCCGAGGTGAACGGAGGTGAGCCTGCACTTGGTCAGGAATGCTTCTTTAGAGGGACACTCAAGCTGAAATTACATTTCTAAGAATCTAAAAATTGAATATCTAAATCTCAAAATTCAATCCAATCCAACTAATGAATATCTGTCTAGCTGAATTTTCTGGTCCTGCTCTAGCACTACCATGAATAAGGACTTAAAAATGAGGGAAAGGAGAACTACCTCATTTGTGATGCCGTCATTTTTGGCTTAAAGTCAAATGTCTTCACCTTATTTGACTGTAGTTTTGTAACAATCATGGCATATATGATTTCCAGAGTTACTGAAGGTTTAGGCACATTTTTGTAATAGCACTACAACGTTTAAATTTGTGGATTTGAGTGAAACATTTCAGCATTTGTACTCATATTCATGTCTTTCTTGTGATGAGTTGTAAAATAAAAAGGTTCCAAAAGGCCAGAAAATGCCACAAAAATAACTCTGCTTAAGCCTTTCATGGGGGGAAAGAGATTTTTCTAAACCTTAAGTATCATTTTAAAGGTTTGTGATGTGTTATGTGTATGCCTCTGTGTATGCCATTTAGGGTGTGTTTTACACAATAGGTACTCATAACTGAGTGTATCCTAAAGGAAGCCAAGTATTGATTCTGTGGGGGTGGAAGGACAGTGGGAAGACTATCTGCAAATAAAAGCTTCTTAGAAATTATCTTGTCCTTTTATTATAACAAGAAGAGCATAATAGACAACTGAGTCAAGATTATAGGAAATCTAAAAGAAGGGTTGATTTTTCAGGATGCTCCTTGGCAGGTCTGTCAGAGTTACCTGCACTTAGTAATGACTGTGGAGCAGCTACATCTGTCTCTGCCCTCCCTGTGGTGACCATATCGCTGTTAAAGAAGGAGCGAATTAGCCTGGTATTAGGTGTAAGATTGATTAGGCTGCTTTTGGTCCCAAGTAGGGGGTGGTTCCTATGTAAAACATGCATTTATAACACAGAGAGAGTCTGGACATAGACAAACACAAAGGGTATTTCCCATGGAGTTTTTAGCAAGCCTGCAGCACATCATAGGAAACGTATGGAAGACTTCTACGTCATGTCCTTTTTTAATGCATGTCTTATTGTGTTGCCTGATTTCATCTCTATTAATACTACATTTACACCACAAGATCTTTAACACTGCCAGCTAACATAAAAGCTACTTTCACAGGGAGTAAAAGTACATATGACCTCCATTTATTGACTCTAATAAGAGTAGAGAGTGATTTAAAAAATAAATTAAAGTGGAAAAGTAATAGAAGATAATACAGAGAATATTTAAATAATAATAGACAATAGAGTGTATACGCGCTTACTGGTCATTTCATAAGGTATAGCTGCTCAGCTTCTCATTAATACAAAGAAGTCAATCACTTCGCAGCAACTCCGTTGAGACGTGTAGACATGTTAAACATCAGTAGGGGAAGAAAGAAAGAGATACTCTGAACATGTCGTGGTTGTTAGTGTCAGGCAGGGTGGTCGGAGTATGTCAGAAACTGTTAATTTAATTTAATTGGATATTCCCACAGGGCAATCTCTAGAGTTTGCTGAGAATGGTCCAAAAAGAGAGAATAACCAGTGATCAGCAGTTCTATAGATGTAAATACCTTTCTGATGGCAGATGTCAGAGGAGAATGGCAGACTGGGGGAAGGTGATTGGATGGCAACAATAAATCAAATAAACACTTGTTACAACCAAAGTACGCAGAAGAGCATCTCTGAACACACAACATGTCAACAGATGGACTGCAGCAGGAGATGAACACATCAGATATCCTTCGTGTCTGCAACAAAACTAAAACTGGGGCTACAGTTTGTACAAGCTCCAAAACTGGACAAAAGACGATTGGAGAAATGTTGCCTGGCCTTATGTGTCTCAATTTCTGTAGTAACATTTTAATAGTAGAGCCAGAATTTGGCATGCATAGATAGATAGAGTATTAAGAGTATTTCCAGTACCTCATTGAATCTATGACATGAAGAATTAAGGCAGTTCTGAAGGCAAAAGACAGTCCAGTCCAACACTAGCATGGTGTAACTACAGAGGTGTCCAGTGACAGTACATAGCAGTAAAGGAATACTTTTACATGTTTAAAGCTCCCAAAGTACCAATAATAAAAAACAGAAGAAAAACATAGGGAGCAGAAAATGTAAAAACATTATTTGTGGTTATTTCTGTTATTCGCATAAATAGCAGCTGCTGATTTCTAATTGACATCAACTAAAGAAATCATACATGGTCAGACATTAATATTTTCCTTAAAAATATGCTTTATTTTCCCAGTTATTAATTGATAATCATCATTTGTTTAGCCAGTAAGTTAAAGTTCGGGATAATAATAAGTTGGGCCTCTGTCAAAAAAAACAAAAACTAATTTAATCCTTGTATATTGTGCAAATACTGATTTTTCACTTTTTATTTATCAAGGCTTGCTATTCTGTGTTATTATTCCAGTTGTTGCATTTTGATCTTTCTCCAATCTAAGTACACAAAGCTGTATAATCCCAAAAGCAAAATGCATGTAGGGTGATTGATTGTATCACTCTTAGACACATGTGATGGTGATGTAAGCCAGAAATGCACTCACTGTTCAGTATTTGAGTCCATTCACAGAGTCCGGGCTGAGGTAATAATCATTCCAAGGCTGTAAGTCCATTTCAGTCTTCCCCGTCCACTTCCTATTTAGACCAGACTCTTCATATTAGAACTGTATTAATGATTGTGATTCCAATCCTTTTTTTTTTTTACTGTCAAAACAAAGTGATGCAACATGTTCTTACTCATACAAAGAATGACAGCAAACAGGGGTTTTCAGAAAGTGCACAATAAAAGGGCAAATATATCAGAACCAAACATTAAATAAGCTTAAGAGTAAATATCAAATTAAAACAGAAAATACAAAAACAGATTTAAATGAAAGATTTGCATCACAAATCCATAGAGATTCAGCAGGTATGTTTAGTCTGCAGCCCAGTTCATTAAATTGTGTAGGATTGTTTTTATTATTATAATTTCCAAGATGTCCCATTAATAATTGTACTGATCATGTACTGATCACTGTCTTCTTACAGCAACAAACAAACCTTTCAATGCACATGCTTATGTTATTCAGAGAAAATAGGAGTAAATGTTGTTTTTTAAAGGAATCTATGCCCTTTTTTCAGAACTTGCTTAGATTTAACTGCTATCAGACGCAGTGCACAGTGGTAAGTGGGTGGTATGGTGGTGCAAAAGGTTGCACTGTTGCCTTAGTTCAAACCTTCTGGCCACCTCAGACCTTCCTCCCACAGTCCAAAGTCATCTATATTACAGTAGGTTAACTGATGATTTTAAGCTGGCTGTAGGTGTGAATGGGAAAGTGAATATCTGCCTGTTTCTCTATTTTAGCCCTATGATAGACCCATCTATCCCATCGAGGGTGTATCCCGCTTCTTACCCATTATCAGCTGGGATGAGCTCCAGCCCCTCCACAACCTTGAATTGGATAAAGGGATGGATGGGCAGTGCTTCAGAATGAACCCATGATTAACAGATTTACTGCTGTATAGATATGGCAGTAAATCTGGATATCATAGAAAATATATCTTTTCAGTCAGAGAATGAATAAAGACAAATTCAGCTTAAAGCACTTAAATATAGACCCAGGAAGAAGAATGTGAAGAGAATGTCCCATTCTCTCTCGCTCCCTTTCTCTCTGTGTAGCTGTAATTGCTGTGCATAACACTCAGTGTCTGAAACATTACAAATTTGCAAAAAAAAAATATGTATTGCATATAATTAACTGACGTTATTGTTGCAAGAATAACACTGATTGCTTAAACAGACTCATCTCAATTTTGAGTAAACATAAGCTGGTAGCATAGCCATTTCTCAAGCTTTTCCGCTTGAATTGGAGCGCAGCTTGACGGCTCAGTAAAAACCTCTGAGCCCTTTGATCATGATGTGCTCATTTCAGCATTGCTTCAATCCAAAAGGGAGTCCCGCTTTAGTTTCAATGTAAGTTAGAGCTGAAATGAATGTTAGAGCATTTTCATGGGGCCTTTCTTAGTCTCTCTCAATCTATCTTTTCCAACCGCTCTAAAAAAAGATTCATACCATTATTAAAAAAGATATGTGAGGGTCAGACAGAAAACAAGAGTAGTAAGTTTCCAGAGTAAAAATGGGGGAGGAGGGGGGTGGGGGGGGTGGAGTGGAGACTGATAAAGGGAGTCTGTGCAAGGGTCAAGTTTTGATATCTAAAACTTTCAGTTGCAGATTTGTGTTCAGAAATTACGCTTGGGTAAACATGTCCAAAAATCAGACCTTTAATTCCACGTTAATCCTCTTTTCTGCTGCCGTATCCATGGCTGACACGGTTTCCCCGTGGAAACATTTGCTATGGGTTTGAATGTTGACTTTGAAGTCCAATTTTTCTATCAGTTCATAGAATAGTTATCGCATGGTAGCTTTCCCTTTGGTCTTCATGGGATTATAAACCTTTTTTTTTGTATTTTTTATTTTTGTTTTGTTACAGCATGTTACAAGTTTTCAGACAACAGTTTATCTTCCTGTTATGGAGTGTTGACCAGTTCCTCCAGATCTTTTGTGGTATTGATGAAATCTGCATTGCGTTAATCCGGCATTTGTTGATTAAAGATCTGCAGAATTCCATCTCATTCATAAATGTAAAATATACATTTTTGTTCAGACTCTCTTTTAGATTTTGAAATTGGATTATGATACAAAATATTCCCCACATCTCAGAAATCTCAAGTCAGTAGAGTTAACAAAGCTCTTGGAATGACTAATAAAAAGCATCCATAATAATTTGTCTCCTTATCGAGTGACTTCAGTTTAGAGAAATTCTACCCATTTATACTCTCTTTGTAGCATATTTCAGTTAGAGGCCTCTGTTAGAGATCTGATCGCTTTTGCGAGTAGATACATTTAAGCAGGGGCTTAGCATCAAAGTATTACTATTCATTTTAAATCAATACAGGTAATCTTACAGCACAAATACCCTCATTAGCCTGTAGTTTGGTTCATTTTCCCAAACAATGTAGTGATGATAAATATGATGCCACTTATGAAACATCTTCTAACAGTAAAATAATAACTATAATATATACCGTCTGTCTAAAACACAGTACATGGAATAATAACGAGTGGTGGTGGCTAATCAGGGGTTAAAATATGACTATCTGCCCTCCTCTTTCTCTTGGTCTCACACTGTAATTATACCACTACACAAAACAAAATATATGTTTAACTGCATATGACAAGATCCTTGTTGGATGAAATGTGTAATTTACAGCCTTCCTGTGTCAATTTGACAGTTTTCAGATGCAAACCTGTCCAGCAAACGTAGATATTGGTGCACAATGGTGGTCGATTACGAATATGTTTTGGTCTTGTCAGCAATATCAGAGGTGCAGGTTCTCATAAAATTGAGGAACTCACTGATAGAATAATAGCAATCATTCCCGGGCGATCGTGGCTCAAGAGTTGGGTAATCGGAAGGTTGCCGGTTCGAACCCCGGCTCAGACAGTCTCGGTCGTTGTGTCCTTGGACAAGACACTTCACCTGGTGATGGCCAGAGGGGCCGATGGCGCGATATGGCAGCCTCGCCTCTGTCAGTCTGCCCCAGGGCAGCTGTGGCTGCAACTGTAGCTTGCCTTCACCAGTGTGTGAATGTGAGAGTGAATGAATAGTGGTATTGTAAAGCGCTTTGAGGGGTCCTGAAAAGCGCTATATAAATCCAATCCATTATTATTATTATTATTACCTGGAATTATCCATAATTGCTGATTGTCTCATCAGCAACACATGCAGTGAATGCAAAGTTAAAGTCAGTGTTAGTCAGTTACTGCAGCTGGGTATTGCATATAGAGATATCTAATTACTTCATGTAGCCAAATGAATTGTAAGGGTCGAGTTGTGAAACCATGATTAGGTTTGTATGCAAAGAAAATGGGACAAAAAAAAGAAAGTGTGCGGTTGCAAGTGAAAGAGTTTTCAAAGAATGCTTCTCTGTAAGTTTAGGGATGCCTCAAAATGATGAATGATTTAATTTCCTCTTTTGTTCTGCCCTTTGAACATTCTGAGGAGAATCCACGAGCAACTGTGATTATTTATGTTAACCCTCAAAATAGACTTCACTGCAGCAATTTTAGGAAAAAAAAACTTTCCATCTAATTCTTATGATTTGTCTCATTTGGTACATATTTCCGCTGCAGTTTGCCTCAAGATATAGACTAAGAAACAGGGTCGATATACTAAGATGTTGCATCTGTGCTCAGGATAGATTTTCTTTTTTGTTCTTTGGGGTTTTTTTTGGGGGGGGTTGGCCTAATTTCTGATTTTGGCCCTCAGTAGCAAAAATATAAACAAAAATGGGTACAATGGGTTCTGTGAATTTCTTCAGCCTCATTTACATTTGTGCATATGCCCCTGTATTTTGTCCATTCTGAGTACTAAAGCACCAGAGCACTCGATGACTCATCAAACCTTCACTGATGCAACAGTAGGAACCTAATCATGCACGCACACAGACACACAGTGGACACAGAAAGAGGTCTGGCCCCAGCGATTTCGCCCAACCTCTCTTTAACAATGCAGCATGACTTAGCACATGCTGGGCAGCTGCTCCCCCCTGTGACTGCTGGGATTGGTGTGCTTATTGTGAACTCACTGCTGCACATCACCTCTGATTTGTATGTGCAATGCAGGCATTTTAAAGTGCTTTCCTTTATAGCGAACATAGACACACACAAAGATCTCTGGGGACCGCAACACCTGCCTGCAGTTTCATATCCTGTAAACCCCACGAAACAGACAGACAGGAGTGCTTGTTGTGTTTTGTCACGCTTTAGATCAGGAGCAAAGAAAGAAACCTGCCTTTAAGCCTTTTGGAATGAAGCCTGAGAATATACTCTGTGTGTGCAGAGGTTGAAAGTGCAGCTTGTGATTAAATGTTCCTCGAATATAGCACCACATAAGACAGCAACTCTCAAAGTGTTTTTTCTTCCTCTCTTTTTGTTTGTGTTTTTGCATTTTCACCCATATCATATTTTCATACCATCTTTTGTCTACCATCAGATATCCGAGGTTTGCAAACCTTTATGGACCAGGCGTCTCGGCTGGGTCTAGATGTTTCCTTGCAGAGGGTGGACCGGAACGTTAGTCGGGTATTTAGTGACCTCTTCAACACGATGCGCACTGAGGAACTCAACCGGTACCGGGACACTTTACGGAGGGCCGTGTTGCTCATGAGCCCTCGAGGTGCACAGGTGTTCGTCCACCAGGTAGGCTGTGTTATTGACTCTTGTTTTGTTTTGTTTTTCAATAATGGATGCAACAACAAAGTGTTGTAGTCAAACACCAAGAGGAAAAACAAATGCTGCATAGAGATAATGATCCATAAAAAGAAAAGCATTTCCTGGCACCCTTAATCTGAAGCAAATGAAAAAAAGTACACTAGTAGTGAGGGAAATAATTAATTGAGCCCCTGCTGAATTTTAAGTTTGTGCACTTAGAAAGGAAAAAAACAATCTCTAATTTTTATAGGTGTTTTATTTTAATGAAGGTAGACAGAATATCACCCAAAAATCCAAAAAAAGCACATTAATAAAACTACAAAAATTGATTTGCATGTCATTGAGTGAAATAAATATTTGATCCCATACCCAGCCAGAATTCTGGCTCCCACAGAGTGGACATGACATTATATTGACAATACAGATACTCCTGATTTCATCTTGTTATAAATATGAAGCATGCCTAAAGTATACATCGCATCCATTCCATCCGCTCCACCACCATGGGCATGACCAAAGAGCTCTAATACGGAGAAGATTGTAGACCTGCACAAGGCTGGAATAGGCTACAAGATCATCAGCAAGAAGCTTGGTGAGAAGGTGACGGTTGACAAAGAACACCATCTCCACAGTCAAGCACAGAGGTGCAAGCATTATGCTTTGGGTTGTTTTTCTGCTAAGGCAACATAATTACTTTACCACATTGAGCAGCCAATAGATGAGCCCTTGAACTAAAAAATCATGGACAAGAACCCCTTTTTCCTCAAAATCCATGCATCCTGGATGGGTCTTTCAACATGGCAATGACCCAAAACATACCACCAAGGTTACAAAGTGGATAAACAAGACTGGCTATAGAAGAAGCGCATTGAGGTTATGGAATTTCCAGACCTCAGTCCTACAGAAGATCTGTGGAGGCAGCTGAAACTTTGAGTTGCCAATCAAGAGCCAAGAAATTTAAAGGATTTAGAGAGTTTCTGTAAGAAGTTGTAGGCCAAAATCAACACTTAGATGTGTTGACCAACTACAAGAAACGTCTTACTGTTGTACTTGGCAACACGGATTTCTCCATCAAGTACCCTTGTTGGAAAGTACAACAGTACTTGTCAAGCAAAACATGACTTGGTAGGCCAAATATAGATTATTGTGACTGTTGGTATTCCATTGAAAGATGGTCTCTAGGACTTTAAAAGCCACTCAAGAAAACATAGAATGCTGTAAATAATTACACAATATAACCAGCATTTCTACAATAAAACAATAATAAACAATAATTTGTTCCTTAATGCTGAAAAGATCAACAGTTCAGATAAAATAAGCTGTGTGTATCCACAGAGGATTCTCTCTCAACTCATTCTGGGTCATAGTATCCCAATTTGGAAGCTCTTAGTAATACCACCGCTATTTGCTCCTTCTACATCATATTTGCTTATTAGAGATGGATGCGTAAAACAGAAGGCAATATATCTAACTCTGTTTTAGCAGACATCTTTTCTGCCTTTAATCTCACCTCAGTAAGTCCAAAGTTCATTAGTTAATTAGCTGGCCATTCCTCAAAACAGTTTTAAAAACATAAACTGCTGCATGAAAATAAACAAGTTTTCCTGCGTTCTCTCTGTTAAAGGGTGTCTGAAGTGAAAGGTGTCCTTTAATTATTTGTTGGGAGTTTTGTCAAAGCGTGTTGAAAGATTATGTAATGTACTGCATAAGCATGTTTGAAGAATGGGCTTGTGTGGCACTGGAATTGCTGGACACAGTGAAGAAATATGGCAAAATAAAACTGAGTTGAATGGCTTATTCTGGCCAGCAAAGGCATCGAGGTCTGACACTCAATCTTCTGCTCTTCTGGCAAGGACAGATACACGCTGATAAAGATTTTTCCAGAAGATTTCAAACAGACTTGAAAAGGTTTGACCTCGAAGGGTACAAAAGGAAAAGGGACATTAAAATATGGTTGCAGATAAAGAAATTATGCCAGTTACACAATAGAAAAATCTTTTTGTTTGAGTTTATCTTACCTGTAGCATCCATCTGTCTGGTAAATACAAGATTAAAGAAGGTAATGGTTTATTAAGTCCATTATATTTGCTTAGTGGAAATTTCCTTTAATGATATTTGACGTGAACATAAGACAAGTTATGGTATTACTATAGTCCACAAAACTAATCCATGGAAAGTAATTACTTAGGCATTGCAGAGATTTAATACTAATAGATTGGGCGGTAGTGATAACTATTTTCAGCTGAGCCTTTATTTATTCTTGTTTTCGGAAGACTATGGAAGGCGCTATTTTCACTTGGTACGAATGTTTCATATTGTGAAAGATTTAAACGTTAAACTATTAAATGCTACGGTTGAGCTGTGGGAAATGAAAACAGGCCATGCTGATGTAGTGATTGGCTTTACAAAAGCAAAACCTAAAATTAGTCCATATTTGTCTTTTTATTGCCATTGTAGCTCAGTGCATTTTCAGCGTGCTGGATGATAGGAAAGACATGTTATGATACTTGTGTTTGTAATGTAATTGTGTACATATACTTTGTGTGTCGTCAAAGGTTTTACCCTGACAGGACTTTATTTCACCTCTGTTTATCCTCAATCCTCTGCGCTCATTTATTTAATCTTTCTATCTATTGTGAGCAAATACCACAGGAAAAAGCCTTAACCTCCTGTAAGTCAAAACCCTCACTTGCATTCTGATTAGCTTCTTGTCAATGCTCTACAATTAATCTAAAAGTGAAGCACTTACAGACAAATGAATTAGCGCACAGGCCGTGAATACACAGAGGCTTTCAAGTTTCATTAATGACACACTGCTTTGATCTTTTCCTTTGCTGCAGTGAATTCGGTTTTAGTATACAGGTACACAGGCTGGTGCATAAGTCGTTTATTCACAAAAGATTTAATCTAGAGAACTATATCCCTTATCATTCCTTATGCAATTAGCATAAGGCATCTGTCAGGCATCTTGGGGACTAAGAAATAAGCGCAGCTTTGCAATTGGCACACCCTCCAAATGCTCCTGTGAATACGTTAATGTAAGTGTTGGAGATATGTACATTTATCAAAGCTTCATTAATACCTTTGTAATGGCTGTCAGTGTGTCCACACCTCACCAAAGATGCTGGGGCAGAAAATTCAAATAGGCAAATATCTCAGTGGAAAATATGATGCCTTGAGGAGTTTAGTACTCATGAGATGACATCAATTTGTAGGCACCAGTGTGATGTAAATGTTAACAAATGTGTTTAATAGCTAACTGAAATTGATGATATTAGTTGTCACAATGATATGTGAAAGGTGTGACAGAATGTGTTATGGTAGCCTTGAAGGACACACTGAATAACCACTAAGAGAAGTAAAACATGCATAAGATTCCCTCCATACACAGAAAAATATTGAGAACCAAGTTGACTGCAAAGAGAAGAAGAAAAAAACAGAGAAAAAATTACTTAAGAGAAGCCACAAAGAACTACAAAGAGATGCAAACTAACTTGAGTGAAATCTATTACAACACAAAGATGCATGGCAACCACAGGGAGACTAAAAAGGGTCTGTAAAAAGACCCAAGTGGACTAGCAAGAAACACAAAAGGACTACAGAAAAAACCTAGGAGGACTACAAAGAAGTGCACAATTTCCCCAAAGATTGGAAAAAGGACAACAAAGGATCCCAGACAAGTACAAGGAGGCGCCAAGAGTCACAATACTGTACAAAGATTCAGAAACAGAACAGATGCAAGTGATGGTAGAGATGCATAAAGGCTGGGGCCCAAACATAACATGACTTCAGTATTAACAACCCTCTTAACCAGACAACTTAAACATGAATATTTACAGCCTTTAAGGTCTTTTGCTTTTCCAGCAGAATGACTGTCCATATTCCAAAAGAATTCCCCCTCTCGATTTACTATAGTACACGAACTGAATCTCTATCTTTCTTTCTTCGTCAGCTTCTCAATAAGGCAGAGAAAGTCTGATGTGCCATTGCAGTTTTAAAAATCCAACTTTTAAATCCGAGGACCGCAGCTACAGGGACATTTATGGAGGGCTGTGGATGACTTTGGTCCTTTAAAGTTGTATAAAAACCATTTGCAACAAATGAGGGAGTGATCTTCGATAAGACTTTAAGTTTTAATAAACAAATAAATGCTGTTCTTAAAACTAGCTTTTTTCAACTTGGGGTACTTGGAAGGGTGACGCTCTTTCTCTGCTTAAGTGATATTGAAAAGGTTATTCATGCATTTATTTCATCTCAACTTCACTATGGTAACAGGCTCTGTTCAGGTCTCACTCTGTCAGTGCTTGGCTGAATGAAGCGCAGCTGCTAACCAGCACATGCAAACAAGACTCCTCCATGTTGGCTTTCTTACATTGGCCCCCAGTCAGATTTCAAATTTATTTTAAGAATTTATTTTTTGTTTTGAAGTCTTTGACATTTCTACACCTCTCTGATCTTTTGTCACTGCACACTCCCCCTTGAGATCTGTCGAACAAATGCTGCTGGCTGTCACAAGGTCAGATTAAACCACAGAGTTGATTGGGTCTTTTCAGTAGCTGCTTCTAAATTGTAGAGCTAACCACCTCTCCATATCAGGATGTCCCCAACATTTGACGCTTTTAAAAGCCACAATTAATTTTATTCTTTTATCCTTCAAACCAGGAGGTCAAGTATATTTTCCTGGCACTGTAAATAGATTTGACCTGACATTTTGCTTTCCATGTCAACTCTTTTAAAGATTTTTATTATGTTATTAAGGTTAAGCCTTATTCAGAACATGATAATTTGCAGTGGCTAAGATTATGATGATAATATTTTTCAACGTAAGCCTGTCACTTTGACACCCTTTCCAAACCTGCTAGCATAGTGCCTTGCCTTTTGCCCCTTTCTTTTTTTCTTTAAATATTCTTATGCTTTAAGTCCCATATTCCCATCAGTCCATCGTCTACAAGGCCAGGTGAGGGTGAATTGAGCACATGAAAAAAGGGCACCTCTGTTCTACTGACAGTTTGTCAAAGGACTATTACCACTGTAGACCCCATATTCCCAACTTTACCTTCAGGTTCTTCCACCTTGTGCGCATTACCGAGACTCACCGAAGTCTCACATTTTGTTTTGATGATTCTCTATCTATCACATTCAATCACAAGTCTGTCTTCTCCTGTCCACTCCCAGGGCACAGTCATTCTGGTATTATAAACAGACTGCATGACATTGACACTGCCTGTGGTATTATGGTGAGATTCTGGGCGCTTCTCCTCTCTCATTTAGACAGTTGCCATCTAGTCTCTTGTTCACATTGGCCATGAGAGGATGTAGCGTCTTCTGTCTGTTTCATTTGTGCCTCTTTTCTGACACCTGACTGCTCTCTGTTCCCTTCATGATAGAAGGATTTCACTGGAGTCACACAAGCCTTTTAGAGAGCCATAAAGTGGAATTTTAAGCTTTCAGCTGTCCCATTTCTTCGTCCTTGGGTTGTATTAGTGAGCATTTGCTAAATCACTTACTTAAAATGATGCACATTTAGGTTAAAAAAAAAATCTTGACACATTTTATGAGTTACCAAAGTCACTCACCAATTAATTGTCAGTGGAGCAGCCCCAGGCTATATTTCTTGAAGACACTCAAATTAGATTTTTGGCTCTAGGCTGTGGCCCTGTGAGATAATCATTCATTTTCACCAATGGTGATTTAAATGCTTTAAGCAACTCAAATACCTTTGCTAAATGCGAATTCTGAAAATGAATAATGTGTCCTAATGGTAAGCTCAATATGTGTAACTATATAGTTTAATCCAAGTAAATGCACTATTGCTCAAAAGTTTTGGGTCACCCCGAAAATATAATGTTTTAGTTCATTTGGCTGAAGGACCAATGAGCTATGGATGTCACAGCAAACCGTCCATTATCCCTCTGTCTGTTAACAGTTCACAAGATTCACTGCTCTTCCTACAGTATTGGTCAAGATCACCTAGCAGGTCTAAAATGATGTGTCGAGGTCACATTTGCACTCAGCTTTAACATCCCTCTGGGTTCTTGGCTAGCTTTGAGGTTGCATGCTGTCTGTGCAGATGCTTTCCAAGTACTGATGTTGTCTTAGCAGTTTTATACAATTGTTCCTCTCCTGGATGCAGTCAGCATCTCAGTATTGCACACTCAAAACCTGTAGAACACACCACCCTTTTTCTTCCTTAGGAACAAAAACTTAAATCTGTTTCCTGAAAGTTGATTGTAGTATGCATGTGCAGGAAGACAGAAGCATATTTCTTTCTATCTATAATTGGGAGATAACTGAAGATACTTTGTAATCAAAGTAACAATATAACTGTAACTGTAATGTAAAAACTCAGAAGCACGTAAAAACTCCAAAACACGTACAAAACACAACAGAAGTGCTCGAGGATGCTAGGGCGCAGTGTTGAGCTTTTGTTACCTAGTGGCTACACAGGCCAGCAAGTACCAACGACCAGATTTGGTGTGTGGTAGTAACAGGTAAATGAAATTTTTTTTTAAATTATTTGAATATATATGAGTGCTTGTGTATAAATACACAAACAATACACATATGCTTTCAATTGTGTAATTTAAGTGATCTAGGTAGTTCAGTTTTGAAGTTCAGTTAATGCTAGAAATGTGTTTTGGAGTTTGTACATGCTTTGGAATTTGTACGTGCTTTGTCTCTAGGGGCCACCGTATATATACACCGTATATATATAAACATATATAACTAAAACCACGTTGTTGTTTTTTTACATTAGTAATTCCTTTTGTGCATAATTTTATATTGTTGTTAATAATAAATTAATTAAAGCAACAAAACAACCTGAAGAGTCGGTTGGGAGCTGAAAGAGCCGGCTCTTTTTAGTGAGTTGAGCCGAAAGAACTGGTTCTCTATAAAGAGCCGGAAATCCCATCACTAGTGTAAAAATAACTCAGTAACATTAGCAAGTGGTGGAGGCCAGCAGGTGGTTGAGGGAAAGGGGAGGCACCTCAGGAGGAGAGACCCGAGGCGACCGATAGTCCGAGGTCTTGTCCAAATTCATGGGCTGCATCCTCCTGAGGACGCATTTGTAGACCGACTACGTCACAGCGACACGCCGAAGGCTGTACTAATTCGTAGACTCCTCCGAATGCAGCCGACAAATGCGTCCTCCCTTTCCCCGAAGTTGAAGGATGTGTCGGGTGTGTCCTTCGTGGCCCACCATATCCCAGAATTCATAGCGCAGCCCAGCCAAACTCCAGTTTCCGACAATGGCGGCCGCTACTATGTTTTAAAATTACTCTTATTAATCTTTCTGACTTAGAAAATATTTGCAAAAGTGCTTCGACGTTTTCGGAGACATCTGTTATCCACCAGCTTGATAGCTAGCCGAGAGCTCGAGGGTCACTGAAGCTGCCAAGAACGGCACAATTCCCGGCACATCATTTTCAGATCACCGCGGACTTTCGCTACTCAGGTTTAACGTAATATATGAGTCACTTAGATAACCTAAAAATGTTATTGTTGGTCTTTTTTCAGTGTTTTATTTGTTCGTTTGTAAATCGGTTTGGCTGAGATTAAAGTTATTAGATTAGATTAGATTAGATTAGATTAGATTAGATTAGATTAGATTAGATAAAATAAAACTTTATTAATCCCCTGGGTGGGTTCCTCCTTGGTTTTCACACAGCTGAATAAACGTCAAACAGAAAACGAATTAAACAGAAGTGTGAGATGGTCGAGAATTTACGCTATTTTAGATAGCAAGGAGCAGACGGCCGAGTTTCTTAAAATCCACCGAGACAGCGGCAACACTAAACAGAAGGCTAGACCGTCCAATTTCACAGCCGTTTAGTTCCGGCCTACCCGAACTTCTGAGGACCAGGCCCACGTAGACTGCGAAGGCCGGGTCCTCAGGAGGATGCAGCCCATGAATTTGGACATGACCTCTGTGTCTTTATGCTGCAGCTGTCTCTTCTTCTGTCACCCCCTCCCCCTCCCCCCCCCCTTGCTACTTTAATCATGAAACTGATCAATGATCAGCTGATTAGCTTTTCTCTCGTTTGTTTATCGCCCACTTTACGGCAGAAAGAGGAAACCAGCGGAGGTCACGTTAAACAACAGGAGCACGTTTAAGCTTGATCAGCTATTTTTTTTATATTAATTTCTAGTATCAGCTGATGTTTGCTGGAGCCCCAGCTGTAAAACATGCTGGTCATGATGTCGGTTTGGATATGTGGTGAGAGGGAAACATGAAGATGAAACCAGGAGATGTCCTTACTGAACCATCAGAGCTGAATAGGTGAAAGAGAAAGAGGTTTACCTTTTAGGTGACATGAATAAGTTGAAGGGAAGTTATGGACTGTTTCTGAGAGACAAATAATACCAGGATCCATTTTTTTATGTAGCTGACAGCTGGTAACTGTGCATGGACAGATCTAGCAAAGTTTTGCCAGGGGGGCCAGGTAGGGCGTTAACAGGGAGAGGGGGGCACAAAGAAATACTGTTCTTTCGTATTCTCATTTAAAATATCTAGCTTTTAACAAACAATTGTCTGAATCTCACAACAAACAATAGGATAGATTGATACATATTGTTGAAATCTCCCAATTCTTTGAATCTTTGGGCTGAAGGAAGGACAATACTCGGTGTATAAATGCTCAATCAACAATCATTTATTTCCATATAATTCAACACTTATGAGCATTTGAAACCATCATGATGGGGAGAGATGCTTGAAGAGGGTCACAGCATGTCTCAAAATGGTGACGGGTTGCTCAGCTTTTTATAGTCTCTAGTGGCCCCCATCTAGTCGTAAAAGCCAAAACATCACATTCTTTCTCTGTTACAGCGCCTAAGTTATGACCTCGGCAGTTGTCTCTCTGCTTTTCTGTAAGGTGGGGGTATGGAATGTGGTCTGTCTATCTCCCCTGTCTTAGACACAGAGTCTCCTGCTTACAATCTTCTCTTCATGATTCAACAATTAAGCATGTAACACATTCACAGCAGATCAAGGATACAGAGTGATGCACACTTATCTAATAAACTAATATGTGAATATGTTCTGTTAACTCAAAAGTATAACGAGAACTAAACTACATACAGATCACACTCTATATTAAAGGGTATAATATGATCTACAGCAGTATTCTAATTCAACTACTTTGATTACATATATAAGGTAACATATAATAACAGAATAATATCACAATATATGCCAACAAGACAGTAAACATCACTGTCACAACAGCGTTTGTTTTCATTCAAAGGCTTTATGGTTTTTCCTATAATGGCGGGCCGGTGTCTAGTCAAAATGCCTGAGCCGATTTTTTGTCCCAGTCCAGCCCTGTATGCAGCTCATCTGCAGTCTGGAGTTGCCTACATCTTCCTACTCGGAAGGCTGAATTTCCGAGTTCTGAGCACAATCGAAAGCACCAGGACTGCAGTTTTCGCGTTGGATGTAAAAAGCGCACGTGACGCTGTGACGTAGGCTAGAATCATGGCATGGCTCATGGCATAATTTGCAGACAATAATGGTTGTAGCCGCTGCGATGCTTTCGACCAAAACAGGCGCAGCTTGATGACATCATCAACATGCGCTATTGCGATAGAATGGTATAGTCAAAATCTCTATCGTTGGCCAAATTTATATCGTTTCTATTGTATATTGTTTATATGACCCACCTCTAGTATCCAGTTAGGGAAGCAACACATTAACAAGAGAATTCTGAGTAAAACCAAAGTTACTTTCCCTAGTAACTAGTTACTTTGAAAGTAATGAGTAACTTGAAGTAACTGAGTTACTTTTGATAGAAGTAACTAGTAATGTAACTAAGTCACTAATATAAAGTAACTTGCCCAACACTGGTAATGCATTACTGTGAAATGCATTACCAGTGTTGGGTGTAATGCATTACTGTGAAATGCATTACACCCAACACTACCCATTTTGTTGGAGGATTGGGTGACTGTGCTAGCCACACCACACCATTATAGGCAGAATATCAGCTGACTGTTTTTTTTTCTAAATAGTTTTTGCATAGCTTGAAGCTGTACATTATAAGTCAATGTTCTGTTGTAGGAGGACACAGGACCGCGACATTCACAGGGTACGGCATGGGGCTAAAAAATGGAGTGATGCTTTCCCCAGTTCAGTGTCCTCTTTATCCTATAGAAACATGTCACACATCACTCCCTCGCCCAGCCATGCTTGCAAGATGACATCAAGCACTCAAGACATTGTTTCAGATATTTCACATCTCATAAATATTCTTTTTGACACAAACATCTTAAAATTGTGTATAATATTTACCCATCTCTCTTTCTCTGCTCAATATTTTGCTTTTATTGGCCAGTGTCAGATATAGCCTTTTCTTTGCAACCTTAGAAGGCCAAGTTGAGACTGGAGTTTGACGGTTACCAATTGAAAAATACTGCCAGTTGAGGACCTCTGGGTCTGTTTTCTTAAACTCCATTCTTTGATGTTTTTGTCCTCATGCTCAGTTATATACCAAGGCCTCTCATTTTTACTTTTGGTTGGAGCCCGTGTGTGTGTTTTTATGAAGAGAGTAGTATACTGTTGTATAAAATTTAGCCTTCATTTCTTGGGACAAGAATGCTCTGTTGAGTGTCAGAGGGAAAAAAAAAAGTTATTTCTTTCTTTTTCTCCCTTTATTTTATTATAATCGAAGCTACAAAGGCTGGTTCTCCACACACTCATCCAGTCAAACATCTTTGAGCTGTACTTACATAAGTTGAAAAAAGGTTTTTCTCATGATCAATTAGCCTTTTAATATAAACTGTCATTATCTACCGTATGCCACCGACACACTAGAATTATGGTTGCTGAAAATGGAGATCAATATTCAAATGATCATTAATTTCTCTGCAATTTAATTGTATTGTATTAAGTTCTGAGCAGTAATGCATTTAGTATAACAAAATCAGAGTCAGAATTTTGGTTTAAGGCCCTTACAGAAGCATGCACAGTATAAGCCTTTCTAGTGCAATATAAATGAATTATTTGCTTAGTCTCCATAGCATTTTTTGTCAGTGTTCTTGTCGGATGGAGGCTTCCTGAAGGTGTTGATAAGACGGAAAACAGAATGGGTTGTGTCAGCTGGCATGCCAGCTCTGCAGCGCACTTGATGGATGAGGACAGGGGCTTGGTGAGGTCTGCCTCATGTGCAGCGGCTACACCAAGCTATGAGAGTGACAAGCGCTGTTGCCAGGTAATGTGAGAGGGAGAAAAAGGTGCTCCATAGAGGTAGTAGGAGGGTTAAAAGGGGGGACTCACATAAAGAGAAAGAAAGAGCAAAAACAAGAGGGAAAAAAGAGATGGATGTAGAGTGAAAAGGTTAACAGTGAGAAAGAGTTTTGGGCGCTAAAGGGGGGGCGGGCTCTATCAACATAATAAAGCACCTCTGCATGAAATGGTAATGGGTGAAATCTAATGGAAGAAATGGAAGTGGAGAAAGACAAAAGCGATGAGCACTAAGATAATGTATATCGTATCTGACCAACTGTACCTACTGGCAATGATCTCATGGTTAAATAGGTCCAGTGTAGTCAGAGAGAACAAAATAATGGACTTTGGCAGTTGGAAACGTTTTTGTCAAGCCTGTAAATGTGGATGCTGTATACATGGATGCTTTCCATCAAAAACGTGGAAACAAGGTTTCCGAGCTTGTCACGCACAACAGACTGTTGAAATGATTTTAGCTCAAAGTAAGTAAGCGAAAGCTATTTTTAACTTTAAATTGTGAATAACTGTAACACCATTTGATGATGTTTGCTTTTGCGGTATGCTTTGGGTCATTATCCATTTCTACTGTGAAGCGTTCTGTGATCAGTTTTGTATCGTTTTGTTGAATCTGAGCACAGAGTTTAGCTCTGTACACTTCAGAACTCATCTTGTTACATTGTACATTTCAAGACCTCCTCAAGGCCGTTCTTGACTCGGTTAGATGTTGTGAAAGACTGTTTCTTAACCAGAGAAAGATTTCTATCATCTCCACTTCAAATGTCTTCTGTAGTATTCCAGTTCTTCTGGATTTTGCATTTCTTCTTTTTTTGTACCTGAATGTTATTTTGCCACGCATAAAATTTTTGTTATCTGTCTAAGATGTTTTTTTAAGGTTTTTCTCTGTATTATGATACAGGGCCTGACCATAAAACTGTTTGATAGTCAGTCATCTAATTACTTCTGAGCCCCTAAAAAGGGGAGACGATAAAGAAAAACGTCTCAAACACCCTGAATAAGTCTTGAATTTTATTCATCTTGTTCTTATTTTGATGCAAAATCTCTCTATGGTGGTGTACAGAAATAAAATGACTAAACTTATGTCATTTTCTAAATACTTATGGACTCAGCTGTAGCTTCAATCTGTCACAGTTCTTTTTTCAATTTACTGGATTTTCACCTTGAAGAAAATCTGTTTTTAAAGCAACCATGTCATTAACTGTCAGAGAGGCTCTGTGTGAACTGCCATATAGTTCTAGGCATGCAGTACTGTGACCTTCACCTGCTAGACTGGTGACTGTGGATTACTACATTGCCTGTCATATAGTGATATTTTGATTTTGCCTCAGTCTTCTGCTTTATGCACCTTCTCTACCAAATACAGCATCTTGTTCATTATCCATATATTTCATGTCTTTCAAAGTGTAGAAGGTAATATTAATGCACTCACTGAGAAAATACACTGGAGCTGTTTTTATACTCGATCAAGGTCTTCAGTATCGAACAGAACTGTGGCATAAAAACTACTTTTTATTAAGTGCCCTTTTCCTTGAATAGCTTGTACATAGTTCATCAAGTCTATAGTTAAAATGATTTAGTCCTGTAAATAATTTTTTGACAACTCTCTCTTTTGTCATGTCTGATTTACTATGACTGGTGAAAACGCTTTTTGTTTTCTGAATGACAAAAGAAGCACAAAGGACTTTCTGAGCATGTGTAGTGTTATGCACACAGGACACAAGAATAAAGGGGAAAGGCACATATAAGAGTTTCTGCTAAAGCTAATTTGTTCATCGTAATTTCAGAAATAGCGAACTGAAGAAAAATAGGCGTTAACCTATAAACTACACGTGGCTTAAACTGGAGATAACTGCAACAAAATGAAACCCAAGAAAATGCAAACCAAGTTGGGTTCCTGAAAGTCACCTTCTTCCAGGAGGAGAGACATCATTGAAGGAAACCGGCTTATACATGAGTAATTGACTTTATTAAAAGGGAGGAGCTATTACCTAGAAACTGAAAAGAAAGAAGAAACAGGCAGGCCCAACAACCAGTACTGACTCAAGGCTTCGGGCTGTCCTAGTATGCTGTGTGACTGCATGTCAGATAGGCAACTGTGTTACAAACTGATCCACTTGTCAAGATGTGAGATCACGATTTGCTGATTAAAAATGGACCCATGTGACACTTGAGTTTGATTTGCAATAAACACATTTGCCCTTGCTATGAATTGTGTTTTAATGTCAAGGACTCTCTTCTGTCTTATTGCGTCACAAACGCTTGGCGATGGTAATTTAAAAGCAGCCCCAGTTGACATGCTATTATGGAGCGCTTTGACGACTTTTCTCGGTGAGGGTCATGCCGTTGACATGACAGACACACATAGGGTGCATGCATACAAGTCTCCCGCACATTTTATCCACTGCTTTCTGGCAGCAAAGCAATAGATGTTGTTTGGCAGAAAGCTCTTACTTTTTTACCATTTTGTGTCAATTATTTTGTCAAAGTCAGTGTCACAGGTTGGAAATGGTACAGAAGAAAAAAATGTTTGCAGGTATTGTGTTCACTTCAACGTTACAGTGATGGGAATTTGAGAAAAATGTTCCAATAACAGACTTACCAAATGTGGTTGGATTGGAGAAAGAAAAAAATGACTCAAGATTTATCAGCTATGTTTTTGATCCAAATGTTATTCCTTCTTATCAGTGGCACTTTAACTTATCGAACCATGAAGAAGGTCTAAAACAATTTTCCACCATTTGGCACCTCTCAGGAGTAAAAGCTAATATCCCCGCTGTCTAGATTGTCTTCATTTCCTCTGTCCAGTTCTTTTTCTTTTCTCTACTGCACTGTTTACCCCATTTTTATTGTTGCTCCAGTTTTTGACATTCTACATGAGCAATACGCAGCTTCACAGGTGACGCATATGGTAAAATTTTATACCATATCAGCGGTAGTCAGTAGACTCTCAACAAGTAGATTTTCCCTTATGTTGTAACAAACTATTCCAGCATGTAGCACAGTTGTGTTTCTGGCACCTGAACCTTCCTTCTCTCTCAGATGGAATAAAGCTGGCTATGACCTGGAAGTGTTTATCCCGGCATGACTCATTAACCTGACACAGAGAGCATGGTGTTGGTGCAGGGGTGCGTAGTGTTGGCACAAACAACATCTTTTGCATTTGTGCACACACAGAGATTGTACAGACGTGTGCATATGCAATCACCCCTGATTCTTTCCCCAGATCTATCACTGCCAGTTTTGTCTACACCCCTTCCCTTAGTGCTAATGAGTGAGGCCAGGTATAATTAAAAAGCTCCAGAAGTACCGCACAGCCTGTTTAGTTTTCTTTTTCTTTTAGAAAGAAAACACAAAAAGAATACTCGCATCCACTAGAGGACTGGATTTGACCGGTTCATAATACAAATGAAGGCTACAGTTTGTCATTAGTTGAGTGGCATGAATTTATGGAGGTGACAAACAGAAAGGCATTATGGCTAGTACTTAGCAGGGGAAGTGCAGCTGAAGTTTTAAATAGTGGACATTATATAAAAGCCTATTCAGTATTAAGATTAACTTTTCTTTATGAGCAGACAGTGACTGCAGTCATAGTCTTTTTGGCTGATTAGAGCGATATCACCATTTCTAATCCAAATATGGTTTAGATTAGCTTTTGCTGCTTATTAAGAATAATACAATTGTTAAACAACACTCAAAACCATGCATTTCTGCACACATTTATAAAGTATAGTTTACGGTGTTCAGGTTTTTTTTTTTTTTTTCAGGTTTATAGTGATGTTAGCGTGACTCTAGGGATCCCCTGAATTCACCATGAAAATAGAATTCATGCTTTTGGTGAAATGAGCCCATTAGCATTTAGTTACAAGCCACTAGCTTGGGTGTAGAATATATGTTTTATGAATAGGGGCTTGGTCAATATGCTAACAATAATGGTTTAAAATAGAAAGTCCAGAAACAATTGGGTGATCTCACAGTGGCTGTTTGCCTCTTTTTTATAAAGTCTGTGCAAACGTCTTACCTTATCTCCCAAAGTTCCTCTAGAAAACATTACACTGGCTTTACTAGTAAATGATCTGCACTTCTGCAGTACCTTCTAACGTTAGCAAGGTTATGCAAATAAATAACACACTTATACACTCAAACTCACCTGAGGAAGAAACTTGGAGTTCGATGTCTTGCCCAAGGGAACATGACACAGGAAGCAACATTAAATCACCAGTTAATAGACAACCTGCTCTAACTAAATTTATTTAGTTTTATCTTTTAAATACCTTTAAATCTCGTGCCATTTAGTCACATGATTAGAAAACACATAGAGGAGGGTATGAAATTTTGATGACTTTGTGCCAATTTAGGGAGTGGAATGATTTAGGGCTGCAAAGAAAAAAAAATCCACATCAAACACTAGTTGGTGTTTGTGAATATGTATTTCATACGGTTCTTTTTAACCAATAGTAAGGTGGCTGTAATATTCCTTGATACCAGCTGCACTTGTCAGTGTTAGAAAGGTCAAGAAATTAAATGCTCCAAGATGGTACAGTATGATATGATCTGTGGTTAAATGGAATGCATACTTCTGCATAAAATGTTACCATGATCTATCTCAGGCTGTACTTTGAGAACACTGAACATAGACTATTCACATACTAAAGTCATGTTTAGACATGAACCAGTCAACCAGTGTGAGGCAGTGGTTACTGGAATGGAGTGATCAGAGCACTGTAGCCTCACCGATCATCCGTTGCGGGCCAGAGTTGAAGGGGTGTGTGGAGTTTATCTCGCTTACCGTCCACTGGCGTTGCTCCCCACTGGCTTAACGCTCCCACCTCTGGACCTCTGTCCTCTCGCTCTGACCCTCAGTGCTGCTCCTCTATTCCATTTTCCTCCCAATAACAGCATGACAAATTGAGGCTGCCAGAAAACGATCTATCACTGTCCTACATCCCATCCTCCTCTGCCCTCTGTTGCCTCCTTTTCTCTTTCTCGCTGTCTCACTTTCCCCTTACGTTCGTGTTACAGGGCGGTCCTTTTTTAGCTCTTTGTATTTTTCCCTTAATGGTTTGATGTTTTCCTCTACATGGACACTTTGTCTTGCCGCCCTTGCCTATTTCCCATAACCTCATCCCCTTTGCTTTTTTTCCCCTTATTGCACTGTATACTTTTATCTTTGTTGCCATTTCTCTTTGTGTGTTATCCCCCTTCACCCTCCCTGCAAGCTTGTTTTGTTCACTAA
Source organism: Pundamilia nyererei (assembly GCF_000239375.1). Classification (NCBI taxonomy): domain Eukaryota; kingdom Metazoa; phylum Chordata; class Actinopteri; order Cichliformes; family Cichlidae; genus Pundamilia; species Pundamilia nyererei. The sequence continues at coordinate 2,229,834 of NW_005187425.1, forward strand.
TATTCTAACTCTATTTGGTTTGTCATCTTTTTGTTAGGCAGGCAGAGAGGTACGTTATGGTATAAATTTGTACACCTTTTAGCCTCCCTCTAGTATTATCAGTAACATGGAAATAATAAAAGGACAAGTGTAATAGATTTCTGTTTCAGTGTAAGCTTTGTTTTGTAGCCTTTTGAAACTCCAGAAAATAATTTTGCTCCCTGGCCCTGGTTTGAACAGTTTGAGTGTCTGTGACTAAATTAAGCAGCTCCATGTGATTTTTTTCCCTCCATAATAAGTTGAGTGTTTATCATAAAGCATGGAGAGACTGTAGTGTGCAGAGAGAAAACATTAATTGCTGTGCGAGACGAATAATTGCCACTATTTGACAGGTAAATAATGAATGGCTCCCTCTCTGTCCTTGATCATTTATTGGTACCTCTATATGAAACTCTGCAACGTTCAGTAACCGTGACGATGAAATATTCATGATGAGTTTGCCCATGCGTACAAAAGGTTACCTCCTACATTACAATACTAAGAAAGTAGTTTACTCCAAAAATAAAATCTAAATAAAACCCACTCTTCATGTATATATCTCATGGGAGAGCTGAATAATCAAGAGAAATGGTTGTATATCCAAACTGTGGTATTAAAATCGAAATCAGGGCAGTTGGCAAGCTCTTTACTTGATGGATAGTTATTACTTGCGCAAGTATGAATCATCTGCTGAAGCTAAAGAGCTTTTCATAAATAATTTGCCATTTCATAAGTAATGCTGGAGAATTAAAATGGTGGTGTATTTGAGGTGATGGCTTATTTCTTCACATTAATAAACGTCAGAGGACTTTTTCAAATGTGGGAAAGGGCCTTGGGTAAATAGGTAAATAACTTGAGAATTGTGTTATTGATGATGAAAGTGGAAAAAATGATTATAATGATAATAAGGGGACGTGATGAAAACAACAATTGCGGCCTATCAATTCGAAGCGCTCTGGCTTCTGTAGCCTTTTCATTCATAATTTGCTTAACAAATTTCCCACGTGTGGGACTAATAAAGGTTATCTTATCTTATCTTAGTAAATGGATCAAAATCTGGCAGTATTTTTGTGTAGTCACAATTCCAACAATTTGTTATTTTATTATTATTCAGTCCAGTTATTGAATTTAGCATATCTTGAGACCATTTCAGCAAAATTTGACAAACAGTATGATACATTTCTCAGGACATGTGACAGGCTTTACTTATTTCTTTAGGACATGACTTTCAGATATTGTTCATTTGCTTTTTTAGGCTCGCCAGGTTTTTTTCTAATAGCTCTTACGGAATCACCTTAGTGCTGCAAACTTTGCTAAGTTGTATGTTATGCATAGATACAACACTGGTTCATAGCTTAACAAAAATCTAAGCAAAAAATCTAACTTGAAGACCACTTTTAAAGTACTGATCTTTGGGTTAAATAATAAAGGAATAAGGGGTGGTTCAATACTTTTGCACAGTAGTTTACATCATACACACCTCTTCAATTTATGCATTTTCATAGCAGAACCCAAAACACATTCTTGTCCTGACAGAGGGTGATAAAATTCGATTGATGTTTCTGATTGTGATTTATCTTTTGCATTATTGAAACAGTAAACCTCCTAGACAATTTTTATTACTTCTGAAGGGAGAATAGTTAATGTCATAAAAGGCATTCAGTGAAGTCTCATTTATCTAGTGACCTCCAGAGCTGCATACGACTCTTTTTTTTTTTCATTCTTACTCCTGTATTGTAAATCAGTAAGCAGTAGGATGAGAGTCCAAAACCCAGCTGGTCAGAATTTGTTAAGTGCACTTTTATACTTCTAATAATTTTTTTCAGTGTGGAAAAATCATTTAAGCTATTTCAGTTCCTTTATTGTTTTTTTTGTTTTTTTCCCAAACGCTTATGTAACTCATATTCTTTCTAAATTGGAACAGTGAAAATGCATACAGACAGTTACTTTGTCTGTATGCATTAATAGCTTTATCACTCTGTATATTTATCTCCCTCCAGCATAATATGAGATGCAATTATACCAAAACCCTACAATATTGTCGGAAAGTTCTGTGTCTGTGAAATTGTTGCTGTGGGCTCAGGATTATTGCCCAATTCCCAAGTGGCAGACTCAAAATACAGTACGAGTTATAAGGGTAATTGCAAAGCCAACCACTTGGAAAACAAGTACTGTATTGGTACCCGGCACACAGCCTATCACAGATCAAAAGCTCAGGAGAAAATGTTCAATTAAAGTACAGCCCCAGTGAAAAGAATATAAATATAAATGCTGGTCCGAGTATCCCTTTACCCCATTTTTTACCTGTTTTCCGACTTACTTTTCCCTGTTTTCCTATTTACTTTTGACTCAAACCTCTATGAGTCAGTGTACAACATGTGCACATGCATATTCATGCTTTCCTTTGATGTCTCATTTTCAGGTCTGTGTTAACCCCCACATTCAAGATATGTCCATATACTGAAGCTCATATATGCATAAGCACTGTACATGGAGATATGCAGATGGTGTTCCTGTTGAACAGGAAGCGCAAACACTTTTTATGCAATATTCAATATGTTGTTTATGAATCACTAACTGTCTTTGTAAATTACTAGAATAATTTCATATAGCAAAATTAATTCAGAAATGTTTCCTATTTAGTTAGTTTATCGTCAACATGCTATCTGATTGACACCTCACTGTTATCATGGGTATTATGGATATTCCCCATATCATTCAATGAAGCTATTATTTCTGTAACAGGTCATCAGCATCTTGCTGCACAAACCTGTTCTGAGAAGAGCCTTCCCTGCAAGTCTGTGGGAGGCTGTGAGTGCCGCTGCAATTGCATTAGCGGATTTACTTTGCATCGTGAGCACTGTGTGAAATGCTTAACTGATTTTGGCGTAAAAACCCAAAGAGCGCTCTGGAGAGAATTACTGTAAATGCTAATCTCTGAAGGAGTACAGGGACACATCTTGAACTTTGATTTCATACTCTGCCTAGATTGTTGCTTTATTTGTTATGCCAACACTCTGTTGTTGCGTATTTAATTCAAGTGTAGTAAAGAACTGGAGGATTCACACTATCATGCCAACAAGTCTTCTGTAAAATTAAAGTTTGGACCTTGCTGCACGTTTACGACATGATTCTTTTGCTTCTATGCATCTGCCATTCTAAACTCATCCCCCCCAAGGAAATGAAACAGTACTTTCATTTTATCTATTTATTTATTTTTTATTTTCATGTTTAATAACTCATAATGAGCATTTTTGCATGTAAGACCACACAGAGAAATCCAAGCAGGCAGGCACACAAACTGGCGTAACATGAAAGATTTTCTGTGATGCTACATTCAAACACGGGCGACATGACTGTTGTTGTAATTTTACCCCAAGCAGATGAAGAAAGTTCAGAGGTCTCCCAGACTTGACAGAAAGCAGAGTCATTTGTTGTCTCATAACTGTCAGGATCAGAAAACCCCCATGGAGCAGAAAATTTAATCACACTGCTACAGTGAGGCTGCTGAAAAGTAGTTACTATCCAAAACTACACAGTTTGGGTGGCATTTAAGTAAAGGTTTTCCTGCCCTTTCTACTTTTCAGAAGACTTGCCAAATGCAGTGGATTATAAAGATTTTGACAAGAATGAATTCCACCTCCAAAGCCCTTCTTTCTGCCACTGTCACAGTCTTTCATTCCTTCATTTTTTTTTCACTCCTCTCATTCTCTGGGCAGTGCAGTGATTTGACCTCATTAGTTGAACTCAAGATCAGCTAAGAAAGCAATTTGTTCCTTTGCCTCCTGCAGAGTGCATCACATAAAACTGTCTTATGAAAGCAGTTATAATTGGGCAATAGGGTTTTAAGAACTTCAGCGATATTCATTGTGACATTTGTCTAGTGTCATGTTCAGACAAAAAATCTGCCCAAGAGCAGATGGGAAATTCTTAAACTATTTCTCTATGTGCCTGGTACCTTTTCATTATCTGCATACGCCAAACATTCTCCATTACAAACAATATGCAGATCACCCCTCCACCCTCAACCCACTCTTTGATCATTTTACACAGATTCAAACACCCATACAATAATGCAAAAATAATAATAGCTATCCCTATTTTGTATGTCCAACCAATGTGAACTTTTAAGAGCCTTTGGACATGAGTGGCATAATATTTCCTTAGGACGTTTCACTAAAAAAGTAAGAATTGTTATGACTGATCACTCCAGGGATTTTTTAAATTCTCAATATTTGAATAATACCTTAAATGTACTTAAGTACAGTACATGTTCTAAGATGACACGACATTAAAGAACTTTACAGAAATGCTTTGGAGGCGTCATCTAAGTGTTAAACAGAATGTGGAACAAACATTAAAAAAATTGCAAATACATATTAATTACAGTTTACACTGTAATATACTGCTGCAGCTTAGGAAGGGCCAGTGAAGCATGCAGCTAAGTCTGATGAGATCTCCCTTGGATGGGTAGGGTTACGGTAGAGTTTGAGGCTGCAGGGTGTGTGGTGGGAGGATAGATGGATGAAGAGGAGAAAGTCTACTGTCCAGGACGCCCTGTAGAATATCCTCCAGATCCTTCTTTCAAACAGGCCTTTTCAGCCCTCTATTCAAAAAGCAGTAATTGCATCATTTTTCAAGGCCCTTGCCTCTGTCTGACTGTGAAGCTGGCCCCATTAATCAAACTAATGGAGAAGTAAGTGATTTCAAAATATAGGCTTTGATCATGCACCCCCTATCCTCTCCCACAGCTCCGCCTTCCCCTCAGCTTTGGGAACCCCTCTCCTCCCACTGTTCCATATCTTTCTTTTCTCATAGCCCTCCATGTGCACTTCACTACATACTGTATGAAAAGGGCTGTGTGAGTAAAAAAAATAATTTTTATATTATACTTTTTTAGGTTTCCGTTAATGCATGTAAAAGCTTTGCTTTTGCGAATTCTGGCAGTGCTGTGGGCCTCCAGCTTGATTAGAGTTGATTTTCAGTATAGGAGAGCACCAAACTGCGTATATGAGGTTGTAGAAAATGGTCACTCTAATATCATTCTGGCCTATTAACGGGCAAGTGTGTCCCAAAGAGTCACAGTTCAGACACATTTATTGATCCTGATGAGACGGATTAAATTAAAGTGCTCCTCAGGTGTATTGAAAAGCTTGTGCCAGCTATAAAGCAGCATAACCATTACTTGAGACCGCAACCAGAGCACAGTTGGAAATTAGATTTCCTTTCTACCAAAAGTGTAAACCTCCACACAGAGAATACATCTCATTATATCTTTGCTGCCATCGTGGTGGTCTCAGGGAAATAAAAAAAAAATGCATTTAGCATGCATTTGACTAATTTATTGTCTCTACAATTAGGAGTCCATTCAGACTTTGTTGTAATTGCCCCCAGAGTTTAGAGCACTGGCATTGAATATCTATAAAGCTTTCATAAAAAGAACCTGTGTTCACCTCAAACCATTGATGAGTTCACAATGCTGACTAGTAAACAGTAAGAAACATTTCATTAAACAAGCATACATGATTCCCCTAACAGTATCGCTGATGATGTTGTCACTCGAGCATTCATGATTTATTTAACGAGGTAATTAAAGCAAAACATACACAAGTCTAAGGAAAGTAAAGAGACTGTGTGGGTGCACGTGTTTGTGTGTGTACGTGTGGACATGTGTGGCAGGGCATGCATGGGAATGAATTTGACACGGTACTGTGCAAAACTCTTGAGCTGCTCCTCATTTCTTTATATTTTTTTTCAGGAAAATGAGCAACAGCTGGAAGATCCAAACCAAAAATGTCAAATTTGAATTGAATCAATCCACAAGACCTGTTGCCACTGATCTTCAGTTCAGTTCTTGTGTAATTTGGCATATCTCAGCCTTTTCTCCTTGTTTGCGTCCTGCTGCCTCCTGCTGCGGCTTTGGTGAACAGGAGATAGATACATCTCTCAGCTCCTCTGTCAGGTCTTTGCTGGGTATTTTTTTTCCATCTGCTACTGTTATATCTGTCTGTCCAGTTTCCTCACAGTAGTGTACTGACATGCTAGCAAAGAGGTTGGTTAATGATATTCTTGAAGTATCCATGCTTTTACCAACACAGTTGTTCAAATTTCATTTCTGTCCTTGTATTTACTGGGCAGCTAGCTCTCAGTGTTTTTGTTTTGTTCTGTTTTTAAGTTTTCATTATGTCAAAATTGAAACTTTCACACTCCCGCTCTCCTAAAGGCATCTCTTTCTCTTGGAGATGCCACTTTGTTCTAGACTAAGTGATGAGTTTCATGTACATCTTTGGCCCCGCTGACCTCTCACAATTAACTATCTTGCTCCCTCTTTTTTATTTGTCTGCCCACTTAACGTGCTTGCTTGTACCTAATCAGGCAGAGTTTTCTGTATACCAGCAGTCTGCTTACCATGACCTCTGACTCTAACCAGCATGAAGAAGTCCTTGATTATTCAGAAGAGGAGGGAAACAGCATACATCAGGAATATTGCAGTAATTTACAAGAGTTCCATTTAGTGAGATTTTTAGGAGAAAACAAAGCATTAACCCCATGGGCCGAATGTGCTAATCTGCCATTTGTTATGGCCGTGGGTGACCTCCTTTTTTCATAGTGGTGGCCGTATGTGGGCCACAAAAATATTAGGGTGACACACTAAAAACAGAACAGTGCAGGGGCACAGCGGAGGGGAATAGGTGACGACGGGAAATTGTGAGGGACGTACAAAGTGACACAATGCAAATGACAAAAATTGTATATGCAGAAATAAATAACAAGTTAATGTTTCAGTGTATTGTATGGTGTCGTCCTTTCTCTGGTGCTCACGTTTATTAAAATTATTACCAACATAGGACATTCACTGGGAGGCCCAGCACATTTTGGGGGGTGTCCAGAGCCCCCCCTGGCCCACCCTTGTGGCACCCCTGGTTATGGCCTCTACTCTGGTATCATCATCTTTTCTTTTTTTATTATCAGGCTGGTTTTTTCTGGGGGGGTGGGGGGGGTTTCACTTCAAAGTATTCCTATTTACTGCACTGTGGATTTGAAATAGCATAAGCTCACAGTTTTATATTAAGAGACTGACATAAGTCAAAATGTTGCAGCTATGCACTCTATTAAAAACCCTGCATGCAACATAACAACACCCATTACTGTGTAAAGTACTCTTTTTAAACCTCAATTTTAGATTCATGGGAAGATTTACAGGAGCCATCACTAGATGAAAAAGCAGAGAAGTTCTCAGCTAATGCTAGCAAGCTTGGTTAGTGGAGTGTATCCATAGACTGAATGGAAGCATTACACAAACACCCACTACTACTGCTGCTCTATTACTAATATGCTAAAGAACTAATACAATGTTTCTCAGCAAAACTGAAGCTTCTTGAACAGGTTATATTGCCCAGCATTTATTATATAAATGCATTACAAAGCACACCAGTCCCTTAACCGACTCTAATTAGCTGAGGTGAAGCCCAGCAGACAACTACTGCGTTTGTCTGTATCCAGCTGTCAGTCAAAGCCAGCACACTTCTAATAATGCAAACTTTAGGTGTTAATGAAATTTAAAGAGCGGGTAAAAATTTTACAGTTTTAAAAATTGTACCTGCGTCCCACATTAGCTATTGCTGATCAGCAGTACTTTATGCGGAACACAAGAATATTTAAATCCAGAACAACTAGTGCCTCGCATCAAGAGAACCACATCTGTTATTTTTCACAAAAGAGTAAAAGCAATCTATATTTGCATTTTCATTTGTGGGATTCAGAGGTTTTAATCTTGAAAAGCAGATTTTCCTCAGTTTAATTGCAGACAACTTTATTGAGATGAAATGTTTCAGAAAAGCATCAAAAGGCAAAGTTTATTATGCATGTACGTATCTCATATTCATTAGGCAAGCATTGTAGTATTTCTCCATCAAGATGTGTGATTATTTGCAACAATAATGTATTGTTGGCAAATTTTAAAAAAAATATTATCCAGAAATAATGGCTTTTCAAAGGAGTCTTATACAATACCACAGATGGGAAAGCTACATTCAGACATAGTTTGTGACAGTAAACAGAATAATAACTAGCACATGCTTTATTTTCTATGAAATAATAAGCTCAAAATTAGCATATAAACTTTAAAAGTCTATTTTAAAAGGATTTCATTAACTCCAGTAATTCCTTCCCGCATATACTCTTTTTCCTTAAGGCAAATCACTAGAATTACTGTAAGTGTACAGACCACAAAAGGAGAGACTTAGAGTAGTGAAAAAATAAGGTGCATGATATGCTCCACAGTCTTGTGTGACTCACTGTTTTTTTCATTACATCCTGACTAAGCTGTCATATCTTTTATAACACCTTTTTTTCTCTCTGATTTCTCACCTAACCCTTGTTTTCACTCTTCTCTCCTGGCAGTCATCTGCGAACTATGACTTTGAGGCATTTTCAGCAGTATAGTATGAGAGTGTACCCCAGAGCAGAGATTACAGCAGTGTGTGTCTGAAGTCTGAATGTGCCTTGTTGTTCTTACCTGGTGGGCAGAGTTTCTTTAGAGGCAATGTGAAAAACAAGTCCTCAGTACCTGAAGGGACTGAAAGGTTTTGAGAGACATACATGTCAGTTTGTCATGCAAGGTCCCTGACATGGGCGTCATGTAGGGGTCCTACATTGTAGTAGTCCTTTGTGAAAACTGTGTAACTGTACTTAATGCTCTACAGGAGCCCAAATGCAACTGTCTTATGTAATCAAAGCAGTTTATGACTGGATACACTTAATGGAACGATAAGGTCACGGCTTCCCAAATCAGCTTTCATGTAGAACAAAACAGATGGAAGTGTCATTCACTTGACTCTGTGCACCGAACTGCTTCTAAAAGTTTCAGGCATTTTTTTTTTGTGTGTAGCTTTTGCAAAAGTTTCAGGCCACACATCAGTTCTCTATACTTTGCTAGGAAAATGGGAAATATTTACAGTGATTTATTAAAATGTGCAAACATAAATGTAAATACAGTAGATAAGGCAGAAAAAGAGTTTGTACAGCTCCAGGCTTCTGGAGGAACATTCTACACCTCTTATTTGGATGTTGGCTGCCTTTTGTTGCATTCTGTGTCACACACTGCTTCAGTATTGTTGGGGTCTGGGCTCTGCAGATACCAATCCATGGATGACAGTGTCTGATTGTGTTTTTTCTATGCATGTAGGCTTTTACTACAGTAAAAGTGCTGTCGTGTCTTCGTGATCATTGTTGAAAAAATTGAGCCGTTTCCAGTTGAGTGCTTTTCAGATTTTATTGTGTGAAGGGTTAAAATCTGGTGTTATTTTTTGATACAGAGCATGAAAGACCATGTGTTTCACAAATGACTGTAGAAAGTCACCCTCTAAAGATGACACTGTAGAAGGTTTTTTGGCCTGTGTTTTCTTCTTTTATCCTCCACTTATCCGGTTTCCTTAGATATCTTTTTTTTCTTTTTTCTTTTTTTTTTGTTGTCCCATTTGGATCTTTAGATATCTTAAGAGCATACCATACAAGCACAAGTTTCAACTAATAGCTCTTTAGGAAGAGCGTGTCTGTGTAAAAGTGCTATCACATACCTGTCAAAGTGTGCTGTATATAATCAGTTATTCGTATTTATGGAAAAGGCTTCTAGTAACACCTGAAGACACCATTTAAAATGGGTTCTTTCCTAAGTTGTCTATTATGTGTAGACTTGGCTGTCCCTTGAGTTATGAGCCTTTTTTGTCCTTGGATAAGATAAAATAGTTCTGCTGGAGAACTGATGCTCGATACTACTTAAAACAATTACAAAAAGTCTGGCTCCTTGAAAGAAAAATATAAAGAAAATGAGGAGTGGCTCACTTTTATTTGCACAGTATGTACCCATCCTGTCTTGAATCCAAGTTTGACTAAATGGACAGCTTAAATATTAATGTTTCCCAAAAACGCTTACCTTTCTGTTGCAAGGTGTTTTGAAGGTGTGGAGTTCAGAGTGAAAGTAAAGTTCTGTTCACTTACTCGAAGCTAATGGCCTGGAATGGTACAAAGTGCTCTTATGGAAAATGGTTATTGTATTTCACTTAGTTCAAATCACTCAACTAATGTAAGATAATGGTAGCATGCATTATTCAGATGCACTTCTAATCCTTTGTCCCATGAATTCCAGATTTCAATTTTGAATTTGGCCTATCTGCCTCATTTTAATTCCTGGCCTTGCTTGTTTCAGGTCACCTGCTGAGCTTTCCTCCACCCCATATCACAGGTGTGTTAATTTTCATCATTGATGATTCACTTGACAAATTGCACTCAAGAGCATCAAAGAGCTGCTTCGATCCTGCAGAAACTTTGAAAATTAAACCAAAAGATCTCAGAGTTGTTACACAAAGATGTCAGCCGTGACATCCATTCATCAAAGTGACTGTTTGTTTTCTGGAACATCAATATTCTGTGTAATATTGTCCTTAAACGTCTTAACACTCTGTATAATGCTACATTTGTGCTTCTGCGTGTAAATACCGGACACAGTTTGTGTTACATTTTACAGCACCGTGATTGTATATCTGCATGCCCTTGTGTTGCGACTGCAGTCACAGATGAACAAAACAATTTTTGGTGAGGTAATCACTTTCCTCTGTGTTAATTATCCTTGGTTATCACATCTATCAGCTATGCAATAAAAATTCAATTGCAAATATCATCAAAGATCCACAACATAAATTTCCCCCAGGTGCGGAGGTTTAGTTTATGTTCGGTGCTTCCCCAAGGGCACCCTGCAGAATTGCAAAGTAATTTATCCTGTACCAAGATGTATCATTCAGAAAGTGTACTTTGGTGTTATGTTAAAATATGAAGTGCGATCCTGTCTTGTTTTCCTTTCAATCCCCGACACTTTCTTTGGCTATGAAATGCACGTGGTTACGCATCTATGTGACTCACTAAAATGTTATGTTTAAAAGTTGAGTAATTTGAAGATGCTTTATAAGCTAGGGTTTGTGATTCAGTATTCTCTAGTTAAGCAATCAGTTTGGTTGTAAAAGTAATTTTAAACAATCTTTGCAGTCTTTGCTGTGATTTTATTTCTCTACTTTTAATACTTTATTCAGCTTTTTGCGCTTTTGAAAAGTCTGTAACTTTATCCAAGTCAGAAACCCATACCAAGGAGCGTTATTGTGCCAGACACTGCACAAGAACTGGCTGACTTGTGTTGTTGGAGTTCAGCCTTTTCTTATGTTCCTAATTTATGCCACCATGGAACACATTTGCATAATGGCTACCTAGCGGCTAGTTTGGCATGCCCTCATATAATGCTAATTGAATCTGAGAAGAGTTTGGTTATGATATTGTTATGTGAAGATGCTATTCTGTTCAGTGCGATTAGAAATTCACTTTGTATATTTTCCAAAAAAAGACAAAGTGAACTATAAGTATTCTAAATGAATTTTTACCACTACTTCTCTTCATTTTACAATGAGATATTTTCCTGATCTGAGCACAATTCAGTGCTGACAATCTTATCAATCAGAGGGTTTTTCTTTCAGGAGGACCCTTTCAGAGAAAGACATCTAAAAGAGAGAGTTTAAAGACTCCTTTTTCCTAAATTTTCTAGGATTTTAACCAATTCTACTCAAGCCACAAACTACAAAGACATCACACTGTTTGAAAAATAGTAACTGCTCCTTCACCTTTAAGGTTCTTAAAGCTTCACTGAAATCTTTCACTCAGGAGGTTCTTCAGTCTGCTATGCTATTCATAAAATGTCACACCGAGTTTTAATCCTTTTAGTGACTCTTGGAAATTCCCCTCACAACATTACAGCTCACAGTTACTCCAGCAGCTTATAGAGGGAATACACCACAGGGAAAGTTGAAGACCACTTCACAGTTGGGATTCCAGCAAACGAGTGTGGCATCTCTCACTAAGAAATCCTGTTGCTTTTCAATATAAGTTATGCGATATTAATGCTAATCTCACAATTTTCAATCAGTTTTAACCAAGTTTTATAGAACATTATCACTGATTACTGATTCTGCCTATTTTACTGTATTTCAAAACATTCTATGACCAAACATGACGACTGAAATGTACACTTTATTGCTACTATGTGCAGTTCCTCTAATTTTATTTTATTTACCAAGGCCAATGTACCAACTGGTGAGTCACCTAGTAAGGACATTAGCTATTCCACTCATGTCTAGCGTAAGGCGTGGGAAGCTAACCACATGCAGAGGAAGCTAGCAGCCTTAGTGCTATGGCAGATGGGAGTCATGATTTGTTTTTAATGCGACACACGTGTGCCAACTCCTTAGAAGGAACACCTGGTCTTAAAAACTCAGACTGCAGGGTCAGAAGAAATTTGTCCAAGCGTTGCAGTATCACTAAGGACTATGGGACAATAGCTTGTATCTTTTAAGAATTACTTTATAATAAGACGGTAGTGAGGAATGCATTAGCGTATGTAGTCATGAGTAGTTTGAATGTGTCTATACTTGTATACTAAGGGCATTTGGCATCTTTTTGTTCAATGCTCTGTCGATGGAGCAGATTAAGTGGTCTGAAGGTGTGTTTCCACAGCAACAGTTGCAAGGCTGAGCTCAGAGGGACTATTTTGAATCTTTTATGACAGACCTCATTATGCCTTTCTGGCTTCTTTGTGAGACCCTAATACAGGAAGAGCACAGAAGGTGGGACTGCTACCAAAACCTTTCATTGTTCACCCTCTTAAAATCATGACCAAATGCTAAGACCTGGTGAATGGTATCCACTTAAAAATACCAGAAACAGTTGCCCCCTGCCGAACCTTAAAACTGTGTGCTTATAACACAAAAAAAAAAAATTGTTTTGGAACCCACACATTAAGCAGCAAGAAAAGATGGGCCAAAAGGAATAAATGGCAAACCAAGACTTCATTTAGCATGGCTACATGAGCTAATTTGCATGGTTATGAAAAATGCAACCCTTTGGGTGACGTGAGATCATTAGCTGGACCACATCTCTGGACGGTCAGCCTCATGTTGTGATTGTCAATGACATTCACATGCAACAGTTCAGCTATAATACATGTATTTCACAACCAATTTGATTCTTTTGTTTTAACTAATGAATGCATGACTAAATTTCTTTTTTCTTCATGCATCGAATTAGACCAGAAAAGGGTTAAATCTCTGCAGCAGAAATAACAGTCACAAAGTGACACCAGATTACTGTTTAGCCAGTTCAGTTTCAGCTCTCAAATCCTGCAGTCTGAGCATTGTTTGCCTCAGTTTCTGGGTCAATGTTGTCCTTGTGAATTCAGAATTTTCAATAATGCAACAACAATAATATTTGGGCTCATGACTCTGTAAATAAATCACCACATGGCTTCAGAGGAGTCAGAGCCAGTTAGAATTTCAATTAATGCTGATGCTTACTTCTGCTTATTCTGTATACAATTCAGAGTTGTGGTGATCAGGATAGTCTGAGATTCCATTTAGAAAAGTATGCGGTTGGAGAGATCTGTGAGTCTGCAGATATAAATGTTATTGTTGCAGGTGGGCGGACTGATAATTATATAAATGACTACTACATGAATCTTATTTGCTTTATTTTATGGTACATACTGTAACAATGTGATGTCTCATGAAACTAAAACAGAAATTGGTATCGCTTGGTGATTCTTATTCATTTTATATTGTCAGGCTGTAGTTAAATGCTTCAGCAACATTGAATTTTGATGATTGAGCCAAACTGTAGATTGCCTTACAGGGATCGGAATAGTTGCTGTAAAATAACGAGAACAGTACTCATTTTAAAAGCAAACAGTGGATTATCGCAAGTCATACATTTGTTAAGCTTCAATGACAGTTTTCTTATCTTACTTTATTTTTAAAAATTGTGATGCAGGTTGTAATAGATATAATTTAATCTCTACAAATGTTTTGATTATTTTGTTTTAATAAGACGAGCAGCTATTAATTGTTTCCATTTCCCAATCCTGAAATATCTTGTAAGATTCAGTGGATAGTATTGGCTTTGTTAGCATCAGACAAAGAGCAGTAGGTAAACAAAACCACAATCAAATACGTATTTGATGTTTGTCTTAACATAGTGTTTATCAATGTCATTGTCATGGACAGTCTGTGTCAATACAATTCATTAGCAGAAACTACAGCCTTCAAAATTATTTTAAAACTAAACACCACTCGGGATTAGTATTAGCAAAATCTTAATATTAGAACTTTTATGAAGATGTTATGTATTATATGTGATTTATGTTGCATTTGAAAGTATTACTTTTATGGAGTTATGCATAATAATCAGGCAGCTGAGTGTGCAATTCAGATTGGCTTTTAAAATATGATTTTTGTAACGCAACAAATAATCACACTGAATGAGTTTACACTGAGCACTCTGACATTCAGGAGATTTATCCTCAATCTGAGCCTTACTCAAACCACCACCAACCCTCCCCACCTATTTTCACATCCTTCTAACTGCAGTTCCTGTCAATCCCTTTTCGGCTGTCACGGTTTTAAATTGGAGTTGGCATTCTCTGACTGCCTTTGTGGTATTGCTACTGTATAAGAACATGCCTGGGGTACTCTGTGTCTCTGATTAGAGATCTTACGATGCAAGGCATTGGCTGTATCAATAGAATACTCCTTAGATGTCACTCAAGGGTTTTGTCTGTGCCTCCTCCTCTAAAACCCCATTTCTCTCCAGAGTTTCACTGTTACATCATCTTCTGAAGTGAATGGAAATAAAGAAAACACAAAGCTAAAATTGCTCTTCTTGGATGTTGATAACATTTAGGGTTTCAAATAGATTTTTAGGCTTTGGTATGATAAATTCCAAGCAAAGTGGAAAGCCCTTTCATAGTTCAACTGAAATAAGACTACATGCGATTTAAAAGAGGGGCTGATTAGGCAAAATAATGTAGGGATTTTCCTTGGACCCAAGGTGCTCTTGTTTTTAGGAGATACAGGTTTTGAATCCTGATGAGCAACTCTCTTCAGCATTTCTGAGACCCCAAGTTCTTGCTTGCCTTGATTCACGTTTTGAAACGATAGACTGCCTGAACTGTCACTCGTAAATGGAGATACAGAACAAAACAACTAATGAACTTTGATTCTTAATTTAGTTTCCTGTTAAACATAGTTGTATCAGTTGACATTTAACAACACTCATCATTCTCACATTTTCCTCACTTAGATAACACTGATGAAAAACGACAGCAATAACAAGCAAAGACTTCTCACAGTATGTCTACGCAGTTATGTGTTCATCACATACGTACAGAAACATCAGCTAAACATCAGCTTGCAAACATAATTTAGCATAACGAGGGTTTGTGTCTTAAGTTGTAAGTGCAGAATTGTGCTGTGAACTGATGGTGAACCTCTCAAGTGTAGGGTTCTGTTGTGCCCACGGCTTCAACAAAACACTGCATCGCAGCTGGTACACATTAACTAACCCATACTACACACTTGACTCTCTTTTTACCATTATAGCATCTGACAGACTTTGTCTGGAACAACGAATGCACTTCAAGGAGCTGTCGACTCTCTTGAATGTAAAGGCTATTCTTCAAGGCAGACAATAGTTATCATTGTCAGCTTTTATTTAGGGCCAAAGCGTCATTACCATGATTTGAATGAATATCACACAGAGTACAAGAATGTGGTGTGTGTGTGTGTGTGTGTGTGTGTGCGTGCGTGCGTGCGTGCGTGCGTGCGTGCGTGCGCATGTTTTTTTAAGCATTTAACCTTGAGATTAACACTGAATTGTGTGTCTTCGCTAATGTTTTATTGATGATGAAGTTATTGTAGAAGTTATGCTGAAGTTGTTTCTCAATTAAATTAGACTGCCCTTCTCTTTTGTGAAGTGATGTTTAAATTTTATGTATTATATGTAATATCCATGTAAAAAAAAAACAATAATACGTCATTTGAGCCATTTGAAAAAAACCACTGCTGAGATACTAAAACTAACCTGCATTGAATCCTTTTCACATAAACATTTATTTACATTTTTTTTCAGAAATAACACTATTCAAGGTTTATTTTCAAAATCTCCATACCTTAGTTCACGCAATCTCAGCTATAACCTTCTTCTTTTTGGTCATTTTTGTAATCTAATGCGGTCCCATCAGCTCAACCTTGAACACTGTTGCTGATGTTGCTTTGTTCCACTCATGCGATCTACTGTACAACACATGCACACATACCCTCCACTGTTTTGCTTGAAGGTTTAGCAACACAATAGAAAGCATTTACTTTTTTTTCTGCCCTCATCACCATCGTGTGAAATATGTAATTAGAAAACTGTACCAACCTTCTGAATGTTTATAACTATAAATAGTTTAATTCTTGATCCTTGTTTAGTCCCATTTAATGTGCAGTGTCCAATAGTAACAACGATCTGAATTGTCTTGATCTGAATATTAAATTGTCAGTGACCAGCACATCTACAGTAAACAGGGTAAAGTTTACCATTTTATATGTGAAAATATGAACATTTTTGAGGAAAAAGCTTCATATATGTTGTCAAACAGGAAACTAAACACTTAAAGTGATTAGAAGCACTATTTTTCTACATAAATCTCCAGTGGACCATTGCACCCGCCATATGTCTGGTGTTTTGTGGCATTCATTGATAATGTTGGCATACCCATTTGGATTTCAAGGTAATTTTTTAAGGCATATGGCCCCACTTTTTCATTTTAAGTATTTTAGTCATGGAGGTAAATATTTCTTGTGTGCTGGTATGGTCCTCTTACAGTCTGATGAGATCAATTTGGCAATGAGAGGAACATTAAAATAAAATCATGAGGCTTCCAAGGTTTTAAGATTGATTAGCAGCTTTTGAAGCTGCACACTACACCGCCTATTATTGATGAGCATGGTGTTGTTTAGTAAAACCACAGGGCTCAATCTTTTATATGTTCAAGCATCGGTCTTCTGCTTTAAAAACTAATGACATCAATTGGCAGAAGAGCGCATACAGTGATGTGTTAAGCAAGACAGATGTGTTCAGACTTGTGACCGATGGAGGGACTTCATTATTCATAAGAATAGTCATTTTCATCTTTCCCAGAGATTTTAGGTGGTTCTTTGTTTTTACATACACATCACTAACTGCAGGTTACACTTTCCTTGTGCTCTAACTACCTTAACAGCAGTCTTCTTTGCTGTGCATATTGGTTACTCCATTTAGACTTCAGGCAGAGAACATATTGTTGTGACTGCAGAGCAGCAGGGTAAGAGGAATGATTAATACATGTAGACGTGCTCCCTTGTATTCAGCTGATTCCATTCAGTGTGAATAAAATGGAAAAAGTCACAAAGCAACCATTATGCATCGAAGCTAAATAAGGTTTCTACCACTTGACGTTTGACTATCTGTAAAATTTAAATACTGTTGCACTGTGGCAAAAAGCTGCGTGCTTTCAATGCAGCATCTGCCCTTTTGGAAAATAAACATAGTTTCAAAATAAATGAGAAAAACTGTGGCTCCATCTAAGTAAAATGTATAACGAGAATATGATATTTGAAATTGTTTATTGGTTGTCTTTCTGTCTGAGCATTAACACGACATTACATATGATACTTACATCATTATTTGCTCAACTCATTACCCCTCTAGTCTCCCTTTGGTGCCACAAGATCTCATGGTAATGCATTTCTATCCAACAATGACACCTACTTCCACGAGCTCCCTTTTTGTGTCATTATTGTGTTTTAAAAGGGAATGTGAAATTATTATGGCAATTGAAAGAGGTCCCATTGCAGTGGGCAAATTATGTGCATTTGTACTGCAGGCTTCATTCTCACATCCAATGTAAAAATACAGCACAGCGCTATTTAAAAAGCTTGGTTGCTCCAATGTGCTACAGGCTGTGTGGTTTAGTTGTATTCTCTGCACACTGGACCTGCAGCCTCTCTGTGTCTGAGGATGTCTTGATTTACAAATTAAGCTCCAGAGACACCTGAGAAGAGACTTACATGGACTACTGTGTGATCTCAATGAATTTGTGCACTTGGTTCCTCAATTGTCCTCCTCTTTCTGTTTCTCCTCTCTCTTTCTCCTTTAATTTATCACTGCAGGCTGTGGAAACAAACCTGGCATCCAAGGACAGCCACTGGGTCTATGCCAATGAGGTGAGGCCAAAACACACTTGCATGCACCTGAGTGAATTTAGACCTTCATGTCAGTATGCCTCTTTCAGCACTCTCACATGCTCCCAAGGCATGTGAGACCTATGAGGCCTTCACTACGCTTTCATATAGAGTTAAATAAGCAGCACATCATTTGATTTAATCCTGAGTGCCTGAGGGACTAGGCCTTTATTTGATATTGTATAACTGTTCTCGCTTAAAAGTCCCTACATTATGTTTTTCCTGTAACATATATTCAGTTATATAGCTTTTTGTGAAGCTCTAAAGTCCACACCAAATGAGGTAATTCTTTTCCACTGCCTCCAAAGTACCTGAAACTCCTTATTTGTAGTCTGGGCCATTTTCCGTTAGATCTCTATGTCACTGTGTAACCCGCTGGCATAATGCCCACCTAGCAGTTAGTTTGCCACACATTCAAAGAATGAGCAGCTGCCTCAGTTGAATCCAGATGCAGACAGCTGCAGCTTCTGCTAGCTCTGAAATGTATTAGCTGTGAGCAAAGCACATCAAATGTTCTGTTGACTGCAAGAGTAAATAGAAGAGTGTTCTTGTATTCCCGGCCTCTCAGAAACTGAAGGGGAATACTTTTATTCTGATGGTAATGTTCACACAACAAAGTAAAGTTCCTATATCTTCACTGCTATGCTAATGTGGCCAAAGCTACCATGCTATGTGATTGCCTGACCTGCACAGTACTTTAATACAGCTATATACACATTAAAGCAGTTAATGCTTCAGATAGCATGTGAAAAGAGGTGGTGCCTTGGTATTAAAAGCTGTTCTAGTAAAAATCCATAGGAAAAATAACAAACCTGTAAATGAGCTTTGCATGGGCACTTTAGGTTTTGTCTTTCTTTCCCATCACCGTACCATTGCTCTGCACGCCTTGACCTAAAAAGGCTAAGTGTCTGTGGTACCAAAATTCTCAGGTTCACTTTGTGAATACAGAAAAGTGGCCTCTTTAGCAGTGCCCAGGATTGCACTTGAGTTGATTCACAATTATTTGGAGATGTCGTAGCATGGAGGGTGGGAGCGGCACTACGAACAAGCTGTGGTTGAAAGATGTTAAATAGAAGGTTTCTCCCAGATAATTGACCTGAAATATTAGGCTTACTGTGCCCAGCAGCTCCACCTCTAGCGCTTACAGTACACACTGTTGTGGACGTTTTCCACTTAGATAAAGCCTGCAGACGAGCTGTGAGCGGTAGCTAACATTCTTTAATCCAAAGCACACAAAGAACAGACAACCAAGCTTGATGGAGCCCCTGGATGACCGCGGGGCAGGGTCAGCAGAGTCTCACTGAGCCTAACATGGCCCTCAGTTAAATACCTTCTCCAGGAACAAAAGGCAGTACACAGCTGTTTCACAACTTAAGGTTCACACTCCCTTGCTACTTCCCAGAGTCCTCGAAGAGACAAAAGACTGGTCCTCTGGAGTTCCTGTTTCCCCCAACATCCTTACTACACCCCTTACCATTTGTCTTAAGTATGAGTGTAAGACATGTTAAAATCCAGTGGCACCAAGGCATTACAATAACGTGATTAATACATAAGTGAAAGAAATTCCTATACAACACACACATACACACAGGGACATGCATATCAGTGTCCATTTTATGTGTCTTTAAACTTTTTTAATACCATGCATCATCTCGTTTTCAAGGGGGTATCAATGAATTTTAATAAAACATCACCCCCTGACTTGTTGAAACATTTCACTGGAATCCAAAACATGACACATATTGATTCATAATCCGCAGACCGTGATAAATGTATCTACGCTCCCCTGACAGCCACATTATTTAGGCAACGTTTCTACAGAGATTGTGATATTGAGGTCCAGAGAGAAAAGCTGTTTTTTTGGGGTTTTTTTAATTGTTTGGCAAATAACTCGTAATATAAAGGCTGAAAATGTGTTTTGGATGCACTACACATTAGACCAACCAACTAGAATAAAACACTTATCATTTATGCTTTAGTTAAAAATTCAAAGTGCAGGATATTTGTAGCTTGAATATTGATTTGCAAAAGTTAATGAGGCTTAGTGTGTTGAAAACCTTCTGTTATCTGGCAGCCTAAATTACCCAATTTTAGACTATAATGAGCTTTTATGAAAATAATGACCTTGTCACATTTTGACCATGCGTTTCAGCATTAACATAACTAAAGTATTGACTTACGACAGCTAATGAGAGCAGGAGTTCTTTTAAACCATTTCTGCATCTGGCAGCTCATATTATCCCATTCATATTATCAGACATGCTTTTGTAGTCTCAACATGAGGATGTGATGGGAGCTGCAATTTGAAGCAGTATTCACAACCAAACTCACGCATAGCTCTCAGTCAATTAGTGCAGAACTCCACACACATTAGCTTTAATTGCATCTGACTCTGGAATAGTATGAACTAATGGCATGTTAATTTCTCCTGCATTCACTTAATGGTGGATATGATGCGGCTTACTGCAGACTTATGTCTCCGTGGGATGTGTTTTAAAAAAAGACCAATTTGCCTGTTTTTGTCTTTGAACTATGAAATATATCATTTGATTTTTTCACTCGTTTTTCTATATCCCTTTCTCACAACATAATTTTCCATTCCCTCTCCCTTCTGTTGCAACACAGTAAGGATTGTTTTTTCCATTCTATCCCTGCCACACTCCCAGTATTTTTTGTTTATTGTTTTCTCTTCTCGCTTCCACCTTCCATGCTTTTCATATAATCACTCAAGATAAACTGCCCATAAAGCTGAAGATCACCTTGAAATGAGAATAACACAGACACGTTGCAAATTCAACCAAAACAAATTCAATTACCACTGTTGACAGCTCTTTTTTTGTTTGGGGGGGGGGCTTCCCCCAGCTCTTGGCCTCCAAAGACTTCTCATTTATATAACAATCACATGAAAACTCTGAGCTGCTATCAAGTCCATCATTTTCTTAAATCCTGTTTTCCCTCATCTTACACTGTTCGCAACAACACAACACAAAAATCCCTTGCAAATTGAATCTAGGTATGTATCAATGTGTAAATGATTTACCCGCATTGCCTGGTTATCTCGAAAGGGGGAAGGGATTTAAAGGAAGGTGCAAAGCTAATTTGTTTCCATTAGCCTGAGATTAGATTTCTGTGAAGTTCCTAACATGGCTTATGGCAGAAAGATTGTGCACTCTTTTTTTTTTTTTATTCATTCATACGCGTGAGAAGTGAAACAAAGTAATTTTAAAAAACTGCATCTGTTAGGGATCACTTTTTTCAGCAGCTGCAGGTGAATTCTGTAATCCTCATTGCTACATGGCTACAGTATATCTAGATACTGTTTCCTGCTCTCAAAATCTGAAAATCCTTTTAGCCTGACTAGATGCAATCACAAAATCCTGCGGGGAAATAACAGAGGCCTGTTACATCTTTCCTCTGAATGCACCATCAGTCCCTGCAGACAGTTGGTACTATTCAGCTGGTCATGACAGAGTTGTGGCATACATTTTAACCAGGTGATCATAAGGCTCACCGCTGCTTGCCCGCCTCCATCAGCTACTCGTGCTTCTGCCAGGCTTTAGACCTCACACAGTCAAAGAGCATGTGGCACAAAAAATGTAATCTGTCAATCATAAAATGCAATAGAAGCTTGCAGGGAGAATTTTTTGATATCCCTGGTTTGCAATGCAGAATTTTAAGAGTCGTAGACACAGAAATTATAATCGTTGCCACCACAAGTACTTGTTTTTGTCATTAATTAATGTGTTTCTTTTTAAAAAAAATTCTACAAAATTGCCTTTCTACACTCCAAGTTGACCATCTTCAGATTACTTGTTGGGTTTTCACACCAGTCAAAATTAAAGATTTGAATTGTATTGTATAGCACAATAAAATTAATCACATCTTTACAAATGAGAAGCCAAATATGCCCATCCTTCAATTGCAAATGTTTCTAGATTAGACTGTGTTTTCCAGCCAGTTGAGTGGGTTTGAATAGCACAGAGATCATGAGCCCTTGGGATGAAGGAAGTTGCTGAAAACACAAATGAACTAACAACATAATCTTTCAAGAGAAAAAAAAGTGAAAAGCTTTGAAATTGTTGTGCAAGAAGTGCAATAGGACTTGATGTGAGCACGAGGGCAAAGAGATGATAGGCATTGGTGTCTCGCTAAACCACCCACTAAACCAGGGTGCTCCAGCTGCTACACACCGAAGGCTGTCTGCCTCAGACACCGTCTAGTCGACTCAGATGGATTGTGCATCCTGGGAGGATTTGTCGTTGTTTCTTTTTTTTTCTCCCTTCAAAGGCCAAGATGGTGACACTTGAGAATGTTTGATGGATTAGGTGGTTGTGCCTGCTGTGACAGACAGATTCAGGGAAGACAGTCATAATGTGACTGATGTCTCGAGTAGCTGCCTATCAAGCAACTGAGATGGAAACTCTATTCTAAGGACATAATCACCACCACATAAGATTGTGGGATTGGGAGGTGGATTACCAAAGAGGCCACTTGCAACATAAAAAATATACAGTTATGGTACAAAATATACCCTTTTCAAATTCTAAGGTTTAATGTATCATGGCAGAATAAATAACATCTATTTTTCAGCAGGTCCTAAAATTAGTCAAATACAACTTAAAAATACAAAATATGAACTACTACACCATGTCATTATTTAATTAACGAAAATTAAGCCACAATGCAGAAACAGTGTGTGCAAAGTAAGTATACTCTTACTGCACATGCATAGAGAGGGAAAGCAGCAGATGAGTGTTTTTAATCAAATGCATCCACTTAATTTATGATCAGCAAGTGTGATCACCTCTAGGACAAAATAAGTTTTGGTATGTTTTAGCATTATGGCAAAGACGAAAGATATCTACAGTCGTCCTTGAGAAGGGGTTGATTAATCCCATAAACCTGGAATGGGTTTTAAGTTCTAAAGTAGGAAGGATCATTGTGAAAAACAAGGCAATCAAGGCAATTCCACAGGCAAATTCATCCTAATGTCAGAGGGTGATTGGGGATTGCTTTACAGCCACAGGACTTGGGCACCTCTCAGTCATTAAGTGGATCATTAACTTTTTTGTATACTAAACTGCTCTAGAGTCAGATGTGAGGCCATCTGTCTGACAGCTAAAGCTTGGGCAAAATTGGTTCATACGTCAGGACAATGACCCCAACCACAGCACCGTATCTACAAATGAATTACATTTTTATCACTTTTTTTTTTTAAATTGACGTATTGCAATGCCCCGGTCAAAGTTCAGACCTCAGCCTGATTGAGATGTTGTTGCAGGACCTTAAAAGTACTGTGCATAAATGAATGCCTGCTAACTTCAACGAACTCAAACTATGTCATAAAGAGATAAAAGAGGACCAAAATCTCTCCACAATGATGTGAGGCATTGATAAAGTCAGACAGAAAATGATGCTGATTGATTGCACAAGCTTTTGAATGACGGACTATACTTTGTTTTTCACACACTGTTTGTGCATTTCGGCTTCATCTTTGTTAAATAATGACACGTTATTGTTCACCTCAGGTTGTATTTATTGAATTTCCGACCTGGTTAGACATTTTCAAATATTAGATTTCTCGTACAAAAGGCTATATAATAATGTATTTATCTATTTTATGTTATAGCCCTTTTTACCATTAAGCATGTTGAGCATCCATGCAGAAACCTAATTGGGATGTCAAAAAATTATCTATTAACCCAGAAATGGTAACTACAGGAGACATCCAGTGCCATGGTCATAAATCTAAAGGACCCCAGACAAGAGACCTCCCTTATGAAGTACCTTATCTAAATGTTACAGCAGTTACAGCCACAGACGTTTTATGTCATCAGGGTTAATAAATGGGCAGTTGAAATTACATACAGACACACAGCACCTCCAGGCTGAAATTTAAGTTCCATCATAGCAATGAAACGTGCACTACCACAAGTGATGATTCCGGCTTGCACTGTGCCTATAGTTTGGCCTACTGGCCTTGTGAACAATGGTCTGTGTAATGGGATTGCTCACACAGCTGTGCTACCCTATAAAAAAAAATGATAATGAAAAAACAAAACAGTAGATTAATAAATACATCGTTGTTACTCTTTACATATCATCCCACCTTATGTCACATTTCTGATAACCTGTTCTAATTAATCAGCCTTTTTAATGGAATTACTATACCATTAAATAATAACTCATGCAAAGATGGAATAATGACTCAAGCAATCTCTGCTTCCATAACTCCTCACCAAAGCTGCAGAAATGACATGATGTGTCCAACCATATGTCCTAGTGTTTGCATCCTCGACTATTTTGAAAAAGTAAAAAAAAAACTTTGTTGGTATGTCTCAGCTTAAAATAATAACTGCTTTCATCTACTTGAGGAAGTGATACAGTGTCATTAAATAAGCTGTTGTGGTTTATTTAGCAAATCACTTTTTGCTGCCAGCGCTTGAAATCATTATTAATAAAGCCTAATATAACCCTTGTTTAGTTATCATTGGTCTAATTTACCAATTTGAAGATTGGTAAAATAGGCACACTTAACAAGCACACAGCTGGGCATACCAAATGATTTCCAGTGGTCAGTAGGAGAGCGAGAGACTAAATATAGTCTCCAATTTTTGAAAATAACCGCATTAAGTACGGCGCTCAAGTCGTGAAGTTAACTCGGCTGAGTGCAAAGGTAAGCGACAGCTGTCTGAGTGCTATAGATATGAAAAAAAACAACCTCTCAACACCTCTGCAGCTAAGAAAAACACATGAGCTTTATTGTCTGCCGAATCCTTTCAGAAGCAGAAGTTTTGGCTGATAATAAACTTTTTTGAACTTGAAATTTTTTCCACGTTTGTTCTTCTTTCACTTTTATTTTTGGATGTTATTCACATCTCAATGTATAAAAAAGACAAACTTCCCACAACACCAGCAACAAAGACCAGTAATCTTTAAAATACAAAGGAAAAAAGAAACCGCGATCCATCAGTCAGTGCTGTATACACTCTCATGAACTTACAAGCCATGAATCATATATAATTACGCACATACATACACAATTCCTCTAATGAATATTTACTCTACGTGACATCTTTCTTTAAACTCCAGTTGACTTTCACATTTGCAGATAATATCTTTGCCTCACTGTTGTGGTGTGGGAGTGTGTGTGGATTTCTATTGGCTTAATTGGCATACTTATTTTTAACACAGTTGATTAAAACAGAATAATACAATTCTGGAGATACTGTATTGTATCACATATCTTATAATGAAACACAAATAAGTCGTGGTTTGAAGACTTCACGGAGTCACACAAAATGTGTATCTATATACCAATTTTAGGATATGAACTGGATATCTAATTCTTTATATTGGAATCTGCATTTTATCTTGAATAATAAGAGCTGTTTGTAACGGATGAAAGATATCTTCCATCCATCCTTTCTTATGCTTATCCAATTCAGAACTGCGGTTGGGTTGTAACCTCTCCCAACCGCAGTGGTCCCCAAAAACATATTCTAGATTGCAATCAAGTATCAACAGGACAATTTCTGTTGATACTTTTCCTGCTGATTCAAGTTTTCCTCTAAATTGTTCTGCTGTATGAATGAATGCAAATAAAAGCACAACTTCCTCATATAAAAATGCCATTACACAGACCTAATTGGCTTTTCAAACATCTAAGTGATGAATTTGTTTCTATTAATTAAACTAACAGTTTTTCTGTCCTTTTATGTGGCCGAGCTTAATAAAAAGTGGAAACTGAAGAGCTATCCACAGATTGCTCAATAAAAAATACTGACTAATAGCTCATTCAGGAAAAAAACTTCAATTTTCTCTATTACTACAAAATTTCTTACTATTAAATTGCCAGAATGGAACAATTCGATGTTTTAAATCTTTATGAGAAGCAAGTTTTGAATACTGCAGACGCGCAGTATTCAAAACTGCTAGCTAGCCACCGGTATATGAACAACTCAGTTCATATACCGGTCTTCACAAACTGCTCAGATCTTCACAAACTGCTGCAGTTAACTGAAGCACAGCTACTGTATGTTATCCACATTATTCCCTCTACATAGTGACCCTAAAATAATAACATATCTAATGTTATTCGGTCCTCGACATTGTTAATAAATAATCGTAATGCTGCTTGCTTGATTACATATGATTTTTCAAATAAATGAAAATAAATGTAATATGTTTCTCGTCGCTGTCACAAGTAAATAAGTTATTTCTTTGTGAAAGTACAGTATTTGGTGTGATTCCAGGTATCACAGTTAACGATCAGCTTTTGGAGGATAGGATTGTATCTAATTTAGAAAATCTTCAATTTTGTACAATTTTCTCAACAGTATCATCATATCTTCTTTTTGATGTATAAGAAGAAGATGTTTATGTATTGAAATCTCTGTTTCTGATAACATCGGTCAATGTGTAACAGATAAGCAAAGACTTCTTTGGATTTCAGTGTTCCTGATGTTTACCTTTATTTTTCTAATATAAAATGACCGCAGGGCAGCAATGATTCATGTATATCACTAGATCATTTCATAATATAATAATATTATTGTCTGTCTAGCTACTGAGAGCTGTTCTCCCTCAAATATGTATTCAAAGGACATAAAAAGGTGTGCGTGTTCATTGACGAGAACACCTCAAAATAATATCATAACCACGGGGCTTTGCGCTTCATGTCTAACTCCTATTTCCTCTTAGCTTAGTCACCCGCAGCTTTAAAAGAGCACCTTAACTGTTAATTAAATGATTGTCAGATTAATGCTATAATTTTTATATATTTCTAGTGAGGGATTAATAACATAGAAAGAGCAGCACAAAGAGGATAATTTAGGCTTTCTGTCAGATAGACTTGATTTGATTAATATGTTTTGGTCGTTGAAACATTGCTATACTTTATTCCCTTTTTCTAATATTTAATAGGGTTATTTTGAAGGGGCTTTAACAACTTGAAGTAATTTTGTGACACCTGTAGAGTTTAAAAGTAGTTTGTATATTATCTTTTTTCATCAGAATTAATATTGCAATTTGACTTACAGGCTACTATAATCACATAGAGTGGCCCATTGAGATTAATAACCCTTCTAACGGTTCAATCCATCCCTCAGATGACCATTGCGGTCCGCTTGCTTGAAATATGTGTAATATCTCTCCTCAAAGTTTAAAATGCACATGTTTCATGAGCCATGTCCTATTGGGAAATGTCACAGCCAGGTCAGGTTATGACATAAATGTCACATGTGATGGTGACAGAATACTTGGACTAGGTGACACTAAAAGTTATTAACTTGGATGGGAGAGCTCATTTCTGTGAACCATGTTGTGAACCATAATTTGCCCGATTAAAGTGTCCTGGCAACTCGTGAATATTCATCAGTTCCACTTGTCTGGCTGTGAAGAGTCTGAAAAAAAAAGAGTCATAGGAAAGAAATAGATGAGCTAGAATCACCAATGAGACAAAAGATATTTGGGAAATTGACAAACGAAAAAAGTTCAGCGTGCTCACCACATTGCGTTTTTACAATATGTGTTTTTGACTTAAGGTATATGTAAGAAGAACAGTGTTGAAAAGCAAAAGGCAGTTTGTAAAAAGGCAGATTTGGACTGACAATTTGTAGTGAAGGAACAAGACTGATGGTCAGGTAAAGTAAGGTAAAGGTACAAAGAAAGACTTATTAGGAGTGATGGGAAGATAATAAGAGATTGAAAACCACATTAGGCTGAAAGAAGAAAGGACCTATACAATGACAGAGTCCCTGAGAAATGAACACTGAGTCTGGACAGAAACCAGCAGGAGAAAAATAATTTAGGGAGGTCAATGCAAAAGAGGTAGATCAAAATGTCTGATTAGGAAAACTGATAAAGAGCATGTATTGAGGGGTGTTTGGTGAGGGACCTGGGGATACTTGAGTCTTGACCCGACAAAACCTCACAGCTTTATTGTCAGATGGCATATGAACTCAGTGTTTCCCCGGAGACTCATTGTCTGCCTCAGCATTGACGATTGTCTGGCTCTGAAAACTAGTAGGCAGCTCAGTGTCTCATGAATATTGATCTGATGCTTCACACAAGTATCCCCCATAGAAGAGGACCAAGGGTCACCTGAACTATTATTGTGATGGATATACTTCAAATGATCATTGATTTGACTCTGTAATGGCAAAACAAGAAGGCTTTGTAGAAAATGAAGTCTGTCTTTAATTGCTAAAAAAGGTGTTTAAATCTTGAAATGACTACAATTATTAAAATATTTTGTGTTTTTTTTAATAGAAAAAAACATTAACTTAATTAATTTGGTTTATTTAACAGACGTATTTGATGAATTAAGCTTTGGTTAAACATTAAACATTTATAAATTGATACAGAAAATTGACATTCTTAAAATGAAGATGACCAAATAAGTTTACATTTCAGCCTCACCATTTATCCATTTTTAAGTCAAGCCCCTCCAAAGTTCTATCTTATTCAAATTTCCACTAAAATCCACAGTTTATCTCACTATCTCACATTGTGCAAATGTCACAATCTAATACAATATGTGACTTTTCATAACTTGTATTCAGTGGAAAGGGGGAATTAAACTGCTTTGTCATTTTCACCTTTAGGAGGTGAGCGATGCAGACATCATGGAGTTAGTTCACAGCTCTCTGGGGCGAATGACCATCATTCGTCAGATCTTCCCGTTGTGGAGGGATACCAATGTTCGCTGTATGAGGAACAATCATCGCATCTCGTCTCTGCTCTGTGACCCTCAGGAAGGCTATCTACAGTCCCTGGAGGTAAAATATACTGAAATATGTACTTTTGAAGCCTTACAAGATTGTCACTCAGACTATATTGACCTGCACGTTACCGTTTAACAAATGCAGTACAATCTATTAACTTTTTTTTAAATCTTGTTTAATATGACAAACAAAATTTAAAAGAAAATACTCTTTAGAGTAAGTTAAAGGACTATTATACTAATGTCTGGCTCCATAAATCAGGACTCTGAAGATTCTTATCAATATCAGGTATTCTACAAAATATCTATAAAAATTTTAATGGTGAATAAAAAACTGCATAAATGCACTTAAGGCAATATGATTTGAAGCCATGTGAATTATTATTTAATTTAGACAGTGGAAGGTTGACGTGATTCCTTAATCAAACATACATGTGAATACATTCTACTATATTGTGTATAAACATTTATTAGGTCCCATACTGATGCTGTGCTTATTTATATAAACAACCACTCTTATTTTTTTCCTTTTTCTCAGTGTGATGAAGTGTGTAATTTTGCACAACCAGACCAAATACTGGTGGCATATTGGAGTGTTAAATGGTTCCTTATCGTTTGCTTACCTGTTGTCAATTTGAATGCAGTCGATTTCAGCAGATTTTAGTGGAGATGGTTTCTTTTATTATTATTTTTTTCCTTTAATCAGGAAAAAGTAACAAAACAGGTAAAGAAAAATCTCTGCTCTTAAACCTTCATTGTCAATGAAAATACTGAGCGTGCTCGAAACACATGTGTTTAATTAAGAGCCTTTAAAGATGCACAACAGTAGCAGTGTGATGGACATTGTCACAGTGGGTTTTAGACTGATAGCAAGTTCATGCTTGTTCTTTTTTGTTAACTTTATTTTTTTGCCTTGTACATTTTGCTGTGGATACTTTTAAGATAATAAATGTGTGCTTCAGACCAACAAACTTATTTAATATACTTCATCCAGTACCAGTGACAGATAAATGAAGCAAAATGTGTTTTTTTTCTGGTTTGTGTTTACCACAAATTGCCTGTATAAAGATCTGAACGTAATTACTTACACAAATTTTCCCCGGTATTTGTAGTGACTGTACAGCGTACGCATGCAACCATAGTGTAAAGTACAAGCATCTGCCAAGTGCCAATGAATACAAATACTAACTGATTATGCATGCAACAGAATATATATTAAACTCCCTTGGTACGATAATTATGAGGGACATGAATGCCCATGAATATCAATGACTGCAGCTTAGTGTGTCTAGAGACTAACTGGCAGAACAGAGCAAATTATTGTTTTAAATGAAGGAAAAGGGTTGTTTTAATAACACGCAAATAAATTTAAGTGGCAATGAACCCAAATTACTGTAAACCCAAAATCAGTGCATTACTTGTTAATAAAATCTGAAACTGCAAGCTTAATAAAGGCTTCTGTAGTAAAAGGTATGCTCTAAAAATTCTGCTGCCTTTGATTCGTATTAAGGATTTATCAACCATCAACCAGAGGAAAGGTAAATTCAATCAGTGACAAGAAGGGTCAGTGTAGAAGACTCGCCGTTTGGCTTTCTTGTCTTCCTTACACAATGTCATTTTCTTCTTTGAGTCTTTAAAGTAACCTCACTCACCCAGCCACGTATTGCTTTCAATGCAGAGTTAAGAGTGGCTCCTTACACCTCTCACACTTTTGATCAATCCATCTGGAGTGAAATGGCTGTGCTCCCTGTAGCGCTATTGAAATGTTCACATTCCTTTTTATTCGTACTCCAGACAGATGGCAAAACCATGTGGTGTGTGCACCCACAGTCCTCAATAATTCACATGAAAGAGGGTTAAATAACGGGTAATGGCCGTTTAAGCATTCATCAGAATTGTTAAACAGTGAGTAAAGTACATTGCTTTACTGTACTAATAAGCCCTTTTTCAATGCTTCAGCTGTGGTGTAACCTTAGAAATCAAGAGATATCAAGCTGCATCTCACCTGGACTTAGCTTCTGACTCGGTGACCTTGGGGAGTTAACTTACATGATGTCTTACCACAGAGAAGCCGCTGCTTGGAGTGGCAGCTACTATTGCCTCTCTGGATATTCTGCTGTGGGAGGATTTGACTTGACTTGACCTAGAGGAGCTATCAAATCCACTGTCACACTATAACAGCAAGCATTTGACATGATTCCTCACACGACACACTGCAATTGAATGGGACACTGAATTCATTAGGCATGCGATTACCGAAGCAGAAACAATTGTTGTTTTGGCATCAGACTGCAGTGGCATCATGACCTTCGCCTCCTGAGTGTTTCATGGAAATTGTTTCACAAATGGAAAAAGTCAAATACCATCATTTTTCAGCAAATCAGCTTGAGTGCTCAAGTAGAAAGCTTCCTGCAAACATAAATTTGGACAGTCATGAAAGAAGTAAGCAACCCGGTCTTCTTTTCATCACCAAAAAGAGGTCCAACTGTCGAAAGTCTTGTCATCATCAAAAGGCGTAGAGGCAATGTGTAGGCATCCTCCAGTTTCTTGTATGGCTG
The DNA here is from genome assembly GCF_000239375.1 of Pundamilia nyererei. Taxonomy (NCBI): domain Eukaryota; kingdom Metazoa; phylum Chordata; class Actinopteri; order Cichliformes; family Cichlidae; genus Pundamilia; species Pundamilia nyererei. The sequence continues at coordinate 2,261,270 of NW_005187425.1, forward strand.
TGGATCCAAAGCAGAAAAGAGCATAGCATAATATGTCCATGTGCACATCTGCAAGGGAGTATAATTGTGGTGTCCCACTGTCAGACAAAAGAAGCAAGAGTTTATTATTCACCAACAATATTTCCTTTTTCTTTTTTTACAGCCCACCTCACCAGAATGAAAAACAAATACTTTTTACTTGTGTGCCACTGCTTTGAGTTTCAGCACCGAGACACTGTGATATTTCCTGCAGTCCTGAAAACTAATATTTGTTTTCTTGGCGGTATGCTGAGTTTGTGTGCTGTTCTGTGTCACAAAGAAGAAACCAAGAATATTTTTTTATTTTATTTTATTGTTTTCCCTCATCAGGTGTCCAATCTCTACTTGTATGATAGCGTATTGATGCTGGCAAACGCCTTCTATAGGAAGCTTGAGGACAGGAAGTGGCACAGTATGGCCAGCCTTAACTGCATGAGGAAGTCTACCAAGCCATGGAATGGAGGATGGTCTATGTTGGACACTATTCAAAAGGTATTTGGGATTGAAGTCACTGTTGCTTTTTGTTTGGTTTTGGCTTGTTTTTAATATAGACACTGCTGTTTCCTTCTAGTTTTTCTTCTTCTAATAGCAGTTGTTTATGGAGTATTTTTTGTCACATATGACTAAGAGTCTGAAATGCATAATGAAGAATTTATGAGAAGCATTAGCATCTATAAAGGGGATTTTTACACTCAAAAGACAGAATGGTGCAATGAACTATTCAGTTATTTTTAAAATGAAACCAGTTTTTATTTTGTGGAAGATTCTGGGCTTTGACGCCTTTGCTCGTACAGCCGTCTCTGTTCCCTCATTGAAATAAGGCGTATTATAGCAGAAAGTGGCTCGATGTCATCCATTTCAATCTGATAATGGAATTTTTCATTGTTGCAGAGAGTCATGCTGGTTTAATCTTAAGTGTGAGAGGAAATGACCAAGTTGAGCATGACAAAACGGCAAAGAAAAATGGTGTTCATTGTAGCGGCTATCATATTGTTATGTTATGTCATTCATATGACATGATCTAAGTGAACTAAATTTTCTCTTACACTTTAAGCTTCTTTCTAAAATGCATACAGCGTTTTGACTGGTTAGTGCTTCACAACAACTCAACGTTTGGCTGAACTTTTCTAAATTGTTTTTGATAACCTCCTACTGTACCTAAAGGTCTTTTGGAATGGAATTCATAGGTTAAGGCTTATCATCTTAGAAGTTGCATACATTTTATGGAATGAAGGATGGTAAACAAAACTCTAAATTTATACAGTTCTGTGCAACAAAGCTCCATCTGAGCTTTCGTTAAACGACTTTTTATTTTAAAAGTAGTTGATTTTTTTCCTCTACAGAGCCTATTCTATAAAGCAAGTTAATCAAATAAACCAATTGTTTAATGTAACTAAATTTTGATGAAAATATTATGTGCAAATATATTTATTTTGTGTAATAGAATATGTGTAGGCTATTTGTTGTTATTGTTATTTTTTTTTTCCAATACCTGTAGATCGTAGACACAAGCACACACCTTACAGAACTTACCGCTGCTTCTTCCCTTTCTTTTTCATAACATCTCACACATTTAATACATTCAGCTGTTGTTTCAACAGGGGCGGATAAGTGGCCTGACTGGACTGATGGATTTCCGTGCCGAAGGCTCTAATTCTCATGTACAGTTTGAGATTCTTGGGACCAGCTACAGCGAGACATTTGGGAAAGATGTGAAACGGGTCAGTCTGGAAAATTTTATGCATACTTATTGTACTTGTCTCTTGAGTCCTGGAAAATGTACCAAACACTTGGCAATTGTTTTGCAAGTTGTGACAGTAAAACAAAAGGAAAAAGAACAGAGACACAGAATTCGATTTATTAGGACATGTGTTCTCCTTTTCATATCCATAAGTAAGCATATAATATATTATACAGAATAATATATTGGATTTTGCAACATTTACTTTTCACAACATCATATATTCTGTACATTAGAACACAAGCTAGTTCATTGAAATAGTGCTGGGTGTTTACTTAGTTGAGGGCTGTAGAGAAATGTAACTAAAATTAAACTGTCATCATGCAAATGCCCCTTTTCAAATCACCTATATTTAGGCAGTCAATTTCAGAACAAGGAAAACTGTTGTCCTGACAGTTTATTTTCTGTAAATGTTTATTTATCGCACGTAACAGTTGTGGCTAACTGTTTACCAGCGAGGACCCTCTAGGATATGTGTCCATGAGAATCAAAACTTGGTAAACCTTTTTATCAAATATCTTAAAGGTCCTTTGGGGGTTTTTGCTAGAGGAAATATTCCATCGAAGCTGTCCACTTGTCTTTTGGTTTTGTATCGTCACTTCCCAATCTTTATTCTTTGGTTCAAAGCCCTGAAGTCAAATGTTATTTCTTGGTTCAGGAGGTGAATTAAATGAACTTACATGCAGGGCAGATACTCATCTGTACGCAAACCCCTGAAAGCTGTGGTCACAGGGATTAACTACTTGTCAATTAGGTGCCAGGTATTTGGGTGCCCTCTACTGGAGCTCTGGAATTAAACTGCTCTTTTTCCTATAGTCATCCATTTCATCACACCAACCATCTTGGCTTGTTCTACGATCCAAGAATTCAAATAAAAAGTGTGTGTGTGTGTGTGTGAATATACTTTTATTATTAGAGTTATTATTAAAACACATCATCTCTCATGATGGACACAGACATTTGCCTGTTTTCCATCAGGCTCTGTAAGTTGATTTTGGACTTTTTACTGCAAAACTTGTTTGATCTTTGTGACGGTGTAGAGCTGAAGTGAGAGATTGAGAGCATTATTTGTGCTCTCCTTTCTTAGCTGTAATTTGTTTGTCGCTGTTTGTCCTGATTCAGTCAGGGGCTTCTTCTTGAATGAAGAGGAATTGAGTTTCTTGGCAATCTATGTAGAGCAGGACTGACCAGAAGCGGTAATGAAGATTTAATCACCACTCAGCCTAACAGAAATCATGGAGCCAATTCATCATAATGTGGTCATTAGCATTAGCTAGGAGGACAGACACCCAGAGGAACATATATACACACTGTGCACTCCATAATAAACATGCACTGTACAGCCTGTTTATCTGTCTGAGATCCTTGTTGAATCTCAGAAACCTTCAAGCATACAGCCAGGCAAACATAGAACAGAGGCCAGAGAGCAAGCTAACATGTGGACGCTTATATCTCAAAATCATTAGAGGCACAAGGGGACAGCAAGGCCAGATAATGGGGACAGCAAGGTCAGATAATGGGGTGCCAGCTGCATTCAGTGCTGCTGTTCATTACCCGGTGTGTTCACTAGCTGGCAGAACCATTTACTCTGAGAAAACAGACATGAATTCATCTACCGCTCCACTCTCTTTCTGTACGACACTAATTATTATACCACACTAGAATGCCTCTGCAATATGATGCAGGTTCCTGTTTTTACTGTACTTTTTCTTTCCCAAGTTGGGTGTAAAAGTGAGTCCATGCCAACCCCTCTCCACCCTTGCCAGCCATCCCCATTCTGTCCCTTTTACTTCCCTTTTATCCTTTCTTCTCATTTCCCATCCTGCTCATCCTTCCCTCACTCTGGTCACTTCTTCCCTTCTTCACTAACCCTTTCTGCTCATTTTTCAGCCCTGGTTTCCTCCCTTTCCATCATCATTTATCTGCATTCAGTCCATTTTCTTCCCAGCCTGATAGGTCTTAGATGAGGCGTCTTTCTGGTTAGAAACTGTAATGAAGACTGAAATACTATTTCCTGGATGGCTACTGTGAGTTTTCTCCACCATCTAGAACTGATGCAGAGTGATCGATGCTGTTGTTGTTGTTGTTGTTTTGGTTTCCCAGTTTGCTCTTATTGATGTGTCAGCTCGTCTATAAGCAGATATTGCTAATGACTTCCAGCTTACACGAAGCTCTCATAGAGAAAAGTCAATTCATTTGAATGTAATTATTCCTTCAAGCCACTATCTTGCATGTATCATGCAGTAGTTATTCGCGAATGTGTCTACAGCAACAGCGCTGGTGTTAATGTATTATTCGGAACCACTTTTTAACACACTTAAACTAAAAATATTACCCTACATTAAATATTACTGTATATCTGCTTGATAGTCTCTTAAAAGGGCTGCTTTGAATTCTCTTCATTTAATTTTATGGTTGCAGTGTTAGTCATGGAACTATAACATGCAGCAGCTAGTGCTGATGTTCCCGTTGACACTGTTCCTAACTGTCCTATTTTGCAATGAAAATAATCTATGATATGGCGGCCTAAGAAATGTTTGTTGGGAGCTAGATTCCAAGCTAGAAGATATTACGAACATACTTTAATCTAAAAACGTTTTGAGTCCTAACAGGAGTTCAGTTTGCTACAATGTAAATGCACAGCATTTGCTGAATCTGGTAATTTGGCTGGTTATTACAGTACAGTACATGCATGTTTTAAACTCCTCCCCAGGATACTAAAACGACTTTTTCATCAGCAGTTATAATCTGGTATGTCTGGCAACTAGCTTCTTGGCAGATTTAAATAAAAATGCACCAGATTCAGAAGAAAGTACATGTTAACACTTCTAGTTGCCAACACTTTTCTAAAACCTACCCAAGTGCTGCTAACTGGAGCAGTCTTTGCACCATATCAGACCGAGTCTGTGCGCACATAATCCGGCCAAATCTGGCAGCGTTGCATTGACCAAGCCAAGCTTAGACACCAAGGATCCAGGTGTATTTCCCTTTGTTAAATCAGTCGCTTAGTCTGGATAAAATCACCCTTTAATGTTGTGACTTTTGATATTCATGATAGTAGATAGTAGGTTCACATGAGCTCTAATGTGGCTTGTTGCACGGCCATCTAAAAAGCAGGCATTTATTGATCGCTGATTTATTCATCCTCAACCCTATTTCTCATAGACCCATGAGGCAGAAATGACATTAAATAGTCTCTAAAGGGCACGTCTCTCTTTCCAACAATAGATCTACAGGGGGTTGATAGGGCTGTTGACCTAGCGATTCATTTGCCAGGCTCTGAGATGTCTAGCTTCGGGAAACTCACTTTCTGGCTCCTGTGCTGGTTTTCCAATCTCCTGTACCTACTTTGGTTGTAACCCACAGGTGGATAAAGATCATTTCACAAACTAAAACGCAAATTAGGTAACCTTTATTTTAAATGTTATATCATAATGTACTTCTGGGCCAATTAAAATTAATTATTTTTGCTGGGTCTGTGGTCTCACCAGATAATTATTACATATGGAAAGTAATAATTAAGTTTTGGCTTTTTTTTACATACGTTCAATCACAGGCCCCTGTAAGCAGTGCCAGACACCTGTTAATGCTGAAAATCCTCAGTTGACAATTGATTGATAAATTAACAGCTTACTGAAGCTCCATTAACCATATCCAATTTATTTAGTTTGGTAAAGTTGCATAGTCAGAAATAAATAAATCACAGAAGCATTGTAATCCTGTAACTTGTGCAACTGTTATCATGTGCAAATTGCCTTTTCTCACAAGTGTCTGCATAAAAGAAAAGCATTAAAACTGTCTGTACCCACTTATGCTTGTCTGACTGCCACACTGTGCTGACAAAAGTAAATCCTTCTGAGAGTCTCAAATAATTGGATGAAAAGTGGATGATATTCTCTTCATCCCTGAATTTATTTTCTCTTACATGCTTCAATCCATCATAAAAATAATACTGAACAAATGTTAACACCCTTATAACCGGTGATATGATTTTAAATGTGCAAAATCATCTGCTCTTTGTTCACTTTTCAGTAAATTTAATGAGTTGAAAACAGAACCAGTGCCCTACGTTTTACGTTAGCCTGCAAATTTGCATGTCACACCATCATATGTTCACAGTATTTTTAAAGTCGACACTGTATACAGTGACTCAATGGATCTGCCTTTCTTCACCTTTTGTATGTAGTCGTTTACTATAATAATTCATATAAAAAGAGAGGAAGGATTATACTGCTGCTTGAATAACTGCACTCATCAAACTACTGTGGCACACACTGTACATTGTATTAAAAGTCTTAGTATAAATGCATGAATAGCAAATAACAGGGAGAAAAACTGATCACTGAGTGCTTTTATTTTACTTCTGGTTTTCTTAAGGCAATGATTTCTATTCAGAAATGGGGTGAACTCATTTTCATTTTGTATTTCTTCTTCCTTTTCCGTTTTGTTCGTTTCTATTCCCCTTCATTTCTTTTTTTTCCCACTGTCTGACACAGTTTTACAGACTAAATCCTGCTTCATGTTGCTTATTAGAGGTTAGAGTGATAGACTGGCGCCATGTCTGCCAACCTCATTTTTAGTATATCAGGACAGATAAGATGTCTCTTTTCTTGGCTAATTTAAATGGCTAGCTTATTTTTCACTGTAGTGCTGATGATTAGAGATAACAGAGCCAGTCCCACTCCAGTGTTTTCCTCTGGGATGGAGAAGGTAAAATGGAACATTAAAAATAAATAAGTATTGTGTCCATTTGTACAGACAAATCATGACAACACATGTGTGAGTACTTATTACAGAGAAACTTTTGCAGCAGGGATAACTCTTGTCGGTACTGTCAGGGCACTGGTGCATTAACATCTGTTTGGGTTTTGAGTTGAATGGCAGTATATAATTACAAATGCTATTAGCTTGCTCTATCAATTTACCTTTCTTAAATTTTGAAATGTGAATTGTAGCTACAATAACCAGTGCAGCTTCAATTACCCCGTGACTTTTATTGTGTGCTCTGACACAGTGTGTTTTTTATCCATTAAATTATTTACATTTACATTTTGTTATTTATATATTATATATATTATATTGTAATATATGTATGGTCGGAGGGTAAGATGGCGCCGCCATTGCATGCAATAGGTCGGCAGCCTTATGAAATTTCCCCTTGTGGGACTAATAAAGGTATATCAAATCAAATCAAATCAAATCAACTAAATGTATAAAAAGTAGGAAGCACCAAGTTTTTGGAGCAGTATTTTAATAACAGAAATCAAACAGTTTTGGTGCATTTTTTTAGCCTTGCAACAGACTAGCAATCTTTCCACGGTGTACCCCCCTCTAAAATAGTCTTCTAGGATAGGCTCCAGCCCCTGAATCTGATGCGCTGAAGAAAATGGATTGATGGATTTTTTTAAAAAAAAATGGGAATATAGTATGTAAGGCAAAATTTCAGTCAGTATTTGGTTTGACCACCTTTAGTCTTTGTCACAGATGTCGTTTCTTTAAGGACGCAGGTGGAATTCTCCAGACTTCTGACTGATAGCGTTCTATTATGCGCTTTCCTATCCCAGCATGCTTTTCCTACACTGGCAGTGTTTATGGGATCATTATCATCCTGAAAAATGAAGCTGTTGCCAATCTGAAACTTTCTTGATGATAACGTGTGGTGGATCAATATCTGACAGCACTTTCCTACTAGACGTCTGTCCTGAGCTCCTCTGTACATATTGAGGACAATTTGAATCAAGTTTGGATTCAACACCTGTCGCCGCTTATTTCCCGCCCAGTTTGTGTGTAATCTGGCACATTTCAGCCTTTCTTTTTGTTTCTGTTTGTTCATAACTTGGCTGCATAACAGCCACAATTTCACTTAGACCATTTCTGATAAGGCTTCAATGAACAGAAGATGAATTAACTGAAGACCCAGATACATCTCTCAGGTCATGCGTCATAAAGCAAAAAAATATATAGAAATTAGGGGTGACTTAATACTTTTGCACAGTACTACATTAAATGTATTTAATAAGAACGGTTGATTCAAGGACACCTAGAAAGGCTCACCTGACACAAGCAGTGACTGGGGTAGGCATACTCATATGATGAGTCACACAAAGATTGTGGGTCAATAAGAAGCTTTCTTGTATGATGAGCTTGTCAATATGTAAGCACTTGGCTCACTAAACTAGCAAAAAGGACAAGCAGAATAGCTGCAACTAGCTCAAACTGTAGTTCCCTGTCCATAATGATGAACATTTAAAAGTTTCCATAAAATGGAACCAAATGCTCTCTGTTAGTTTTTTTAGACCATCCAATAATTGAGACAGTAGTGGCGCTGTGAAAGGAGAGCTGTCTGACTGCCATCCTTTTGTTGTTTTCAAATAGTCATTGGCATTTACTGAGCAATATTACAGATGATTATTTAAATCTATTGAGCATCATGACCATTAGCTAAATAGCAGCCTGTTTTTGTTGTGACTTTTTAAATGGTTTAGAGCATTCTCATTTGCACAATATCCTCCAAACAAAGCATACACCTTCGAAATAATTTAACACACGTGACTTTGTTTGAACTTAAATAAATAGCACAAGTAAAAGGACTGCTTTAAAATTGTAGGAGAGGTCTTCTAAGAAAAGTACATATCATCGCGATTAAAAATTGCCGTTGGTATAAACCATCATCTTAGTTTGTTCAATTGCCGTTCAGGAGAAATCCATTCACAGGAAGCAGGTTAGGTTGATCTTTATTTTTTCACATAATTGTATTGTTGTATCATAAAAAAAACTTGAAATGGGAGGTTAGTACTAAAAAGTGGTTAGTACTACCTTATTATTATGCAAAGAAACATCTATGGCTCACCTTCATATAGTATTATAATTCTCTTTGGTGTCTATTCATGAAATTAGATACAGTGTTGTCAAAGAATACATATCAATTTTAACTATTTGAAATGGTTTTACTGATTATTTTCAGCTTTATTTATTTTTCAATCTATGAATTCATACTTCAGTAGCAGCTGTGCTTTCTGTCTTCTCACATACTTGACATACACTTGACTATCAACATAGCCTCTCCTCGAGAATGAGGCGGAAATTGCATGACATTTTCAGAGATGTGTGTGCCCTACTTGAACTTTTTATTAGAGCAAACATGTACCTCATTGTCAAATTAAAGCGTTGTTACATTTAATAAGACACTCTTAATTAAGATTTGTTTCCCTCAGCGACATCGTAATTTTCCCAGTTGTTTCTTTGTGGAATTTATTCCCCGTGAATTCTTGGATTTCCTCCCATAGACTGAATAGGGATCGGACTTCCATCATAAGTTCATAAGATCTGCAGTCCAAAATGAAATTAGCAAAAAAATTATATTTACAAGGTGAACATTAGCCTCAGATAGAAGATTTGTTCATTCATTCAAAAGTCCTGTAACGTGTGACTAAATGCTTAGCGATGCAAAGACTGTAGAAAAAGTTAAACCCTAATCAAAGGAAGAGCTCGAAGGAGCAGGGAAAAAGTCATTTCACATTAAACAACAAAAATCAAACAACAAAAAAACATTTTTTTTGTAATACATCCTCTCTTGACATAAATACCCATCCTTTTTCACTGTCACGTCCTCGGAAATCTCATCACATTTCCTTTATTTGTTGCAGACAGATTGCATTATTATGTTCTAGTAAAGCAATTTTTAACCTACAAGTGACTTTTCAAAGCTGGTAATCAAAGGCCACCGTGTGTTCATTCATTTGTTACTCTTTCAGATGCAAGGAGTGTGGCTTTGCCATATATATTGTTTGTGACCTTCCTGGTGGCATGCTGGTGTGCAAAGCTCTGTGAAGTAGAAGTGTTCCTCTTTAGTGTTCTTCAGTTTACAGAGCACAGATTGCTCAGTGTTTTTCACTGAGGGCAAAGCTGCTCATGGAGAAAATAGACCCCTGTGAAGCAAGCAATGCAGACTGACATTTTGCCCCAGCACACACTTAGAAACACAAACATGCAAGCCAGTTGTATACTCCGATGATCCAAAGCATTATTACCACTTATATATGAGTCGAATAACGTCTGTTCTCCCACTCAGCATGTTGGATGCGAGACAAATGGACAAATGTGAGTTTGACTGGTGCATCTCAGAAAGAAAGAGGCTTAGGGGGGTGTCTCAAAACATGAACTGGAGATAGGGTGTGGACTGATGGACTCGAACAAGTCTGATCCATCTTTGATCCACCGTTATCCACCATGAACTTGAACAAGTTGACTATTACAGTAGAAGTGTTGAATACATGCTTTCAGAGCTATGCTCATAACCTTTGTAAGGTTCATATATTTGTAACAAAACATGATTTAATGCAAGAGATGACATTTTAGTCACGCATATGTGACTAAACACAAACAGTCATCCATGATCCTTGACTGTGCTTAGAAGTCACAATTCATTAGTGGAATCCTGCAGGAGGAGAAAACTGTTCACATACCAACAGAAGCTGGTGTGCTACAAGCATGATTCATTTCATCGATCATTTTGCAGTAAAGCTATACATAGCAATGAGAATTTGTAAACTTGCATGCTCTGCAGATGGGCTGTGAAGAACAAAAGATCCAGCTGATAATGAAATGCACTTGTGATGTTTTATCAAAGCCTCTGTGATTGCCTCAGATACTTGCTTTTTATTCACAGATGAATGCTTTTGTTGCTCCCTTATTTGTCTGCAGTAATTGTTGCTTTCTCTTGATGGTGTTGTTGTTTGTAATTTTAAGTTTGCATTTGTGAATGGTGTAAGTAACTTTTTTCTTCATTTTGTTTTTCTTTTAAAACATTTAGTCAAACAGAACATTGCAGGAACAATAGACAACAGATACAAAATAACACCTAACATAAGATTATTAACGCACACTTTATTACACTAATATAATCATATTTTAATACTCAAACACACCTTATGTATGTTTATATGAAACAGAGAAAGACCATTGGTGCTCACATGTTCTATGTAGCAGTTTGGACAATGATCAAACAACTGAGGAAGAGTTTCAAAATCCTTTTGATTTGAGCACACAGATGGGCCTGGATTGCAAAGGGTCTCACTGTCTCTTCAGCATGTGACAGTTTTCTTTGGCATAAGATTTGCCGGTTACATTTGTGTTCATTATAGTGTTATCATCTGCTGGCTCAGCATCCACTGAGCGAGGTTAGGTGGAATAAGCTAACTAAATGCTTAAAAACATTTTTAAAAAAATCTTCTTTGAAATTAAAAAAAAATTTAAGCTAAAATAATGGTTTAAAATAAATGTTGGAATAAAATAAAACTCATATATGCTTTACTATATTTTAAATAGACTAATCTAACAAAACTATAGTATGAGTGACTTTTGCATACTTTCTATAGCATACTGCTTTTTTAATGTTTTCGCTGGAGCTCGATGTGCTGTTGGCAAAAAAGGTCTGTTGTCTGACCGTGGGCTACCATTCTTGTCCTGTCAGCTCAAATCTCAAAGACCACTCCAAATGACACGTCGGATCCTTGAGAATTCTTGTCCAGCTAGCAGCACTGATTAAGAATTTAACAAACACTAGACTCACAGACGTGAGGTGTGGCTCAAAAAGTTGATAGCGTGGAATGAGAGTTTTAAAGTCAAGCGATATCTTAGACTCGAGACGCAAACTCAAAGTGATGGGTTTGAAATTCTGTTTATCTGTTTTGTTTTTATTCTCAAATTTTCCACATGATGAGCACAAAGTGCATAAAATATCCCCATCGTATTCATTTTGCTTGCATCTTCATTCTTATTGCCACTTTCTTTTTGTGTGTGTGTGCCAATACATTTGTAGTTGAAAACATAGGAATTTAATATCAAACCAGTTTACATATTAATGTAGGCATTTGGCAACTGAGTTATGATTATCATTGCAGGGAAACAACACTATACTTCAATACAAACACTTCAGCTCTCATGCTTGGTTTTTATTCTGTTCTACCTGTAATAAATATATTACAGAGCTGTTCTTTAGAGGCTTGCTACCTGATAAGTTCTTATTTTTTCCTCATCTGTCTTATTTCTCTTTCTCCTTATTAGCTGGCAACCTGGGACTCCACTCGTGGTTTGAATGGTAGCCTAAAGGAGAATCGGATAGAAAGTGGTATGCATGGAGTAACACTCAAGATTGTAACATTACTGGTAAGTTGTGGGAGTACAGCGAATCTATTAACACTTGAACTGCGTAGGCAAATATCTGAGAAAGAAACACCAAAATATAAGCAAACACATTTGTTAGTTTTTTCTTTTTACCCACAAATTAAGCATCAGTGTTTCTGTAGCACACACACTAGCACAGTTTTGCTGCATTTTTTTCAGATATTCATACATTAACCCTACATGTTTTTGACATTACCTGGGGTTTACATCATAAAGTTTGCTGTTGATAATTAACTGCAATTTGTGTGGCTTTTATTCTATTTTTGCAATAAATATTTTCTTTTCCAGGTTAGATCAAATGTCTCGTGTGCACAGCATGAAGCAAAAACTTTATGTACATGATACACAATACTGCATATTTCTTTAAAGCTTGAATTTCAACATAAACTAAATACAACAGAACAAACAGATTAGTGAAACTTGATCCCTCGGCTAGTAAAGTCATGTTTTTAAGCTGAACCTTTTAACCGAACCTCTGCTATCACGTGCGGCAGTTTGCTAAACATTCAGCATAATATACAGAAAGGGGTACAATGAATATTTTTTTTACTCAAAATATTTATTTCAGTCATTATAATCATTATGAGAGAGGACACTGCACATTTTCTCTGTTTCAAAGTGAAATATTAAGTCGTGCTCTCTGTCTTGTCCTGAGAATGTAGCACAGCAGAAGCCTGCTAAACATCAGTCCTACGCTGCAGCGGCTTTTCTTAGACCGCTTGTCATATTCTAGTAGCAAAGTCTCTAACCTTGTCCTCCCCCTCAGTCACTTCTCCACCTCCTCAGTCTCCATTTTTCCTCTTTTTCACACATGATTTACCTGCAGCTTATTCATTCACATGAGTTCAGCTAAGCTCTTTCCTGGCAGTGTCACTTAATCAAGTCATTTGCCCCAGCCCACTTAACCACCAGCACCACAACCACCCCTCCTCACCTGTCCCCCTCCTGTTTTTCTCAGCTCGCCTTAGTCCACCTTCACCCGTTTAATTCTGCCCTGACACTTTCAACCCATAAAGAAGAACCAGGAGTCGGTGCAATAAATTCAGAATAGCAATTTCCACATTGATGACCCATAGCATTTGTCATGGCGCCATGTGTTACGGGTCAACAGTTGCTAAGGAAACTATTTTATTAAGATTAAAGTAGATCACCCAAAAGCTCTTCATAAAGGTGTCACCCTGCTGTTCTTAAGATGACTGACTGTGTCCTCGCTTCAGTTACCAATCTGGCCCTTAGGGGATTTTGGTGCATTTTGATAAATGACATCCCTGTCATTAAGCACACACACACACACACACACACACACACACACACACACACACACACACACACACACACA
>NW_005187425.1:2274572-2308410 GCF_000239375.1 Pundamilia nyererei
CACACACACACACACACACACACACACACACACACACACACACACACACACACACACACACTCTAGTCTTTTCAAAGTTTAAGTCTAAATCCATGGCCTTGGAGATAAAATTCACACTTTTCTCAAGATTATGCTAACATGAGTAGCAGATTACCTAAAAGCTCATTTACTATATGACACAATATTGTTTCAAACAGGAAGAACCTTTTGTGATGGTGGCAGAAAATATTCTGGGCCAACCCAAGAGATACAAGGGTTTCTCCATTGACGTGCTAGATGCCCTCACTAAGATCCTGGGCTTCAAGTATGATATCTACCAAGTTGGAGATGGGAAGTATGGCTCAGCACTCCCTAATGGATCCTGGAATGGCATGATTGGAGAGCTCATTGGCAAGGTTAGTGGGTTTTACTTTTTATCTCACTCAATCAATGTCCAGATTTCAGTCCAAATAATTTTTTCTGGGAGTCATGCCATTTTTATTTTGCTCTGAAATAGAAACCTATTAATGAGGCTTAGTAATAAAAAAAAAGAAAAAGAAAGAGAGAAAGAAAGAATCAAACAAACTTTTCTTTTTTTTGTAGTCGGTGTCATCCCAGTTTGATTGAATGGGTCTGAATACTGCTGTTGGAATGGATCCCTGACAAATACTGTTATGATTCATAATAATAATGGATTCAATTTAATAAAGGCAGAAGTGTATATATATTGCGCACTGTACATAGTGTCTTTATAAACTTTCTTAGAGTCTTGTATTAGGTATATGACAGCATGATACACGTTATTACTGTTTATCTGAGTGAGCTGTGTGACTTGTTAAATGCAGAAGGAACATTTTCAATGCTACAATAACACAGAATAACCATACAGACTATTCAGCAATGTAGCAGGTTAGTTATGATGGACGTTTCATATCATCATTACAAAAGATTCTGGTTTTTCTTCTGCTGAGGGCACGAATTGGCAGAGAGAAATTGTCTAAGTGAGGACTTGAGTTGAGATGATAGCAAATTCCTGTCTCTTTTTTTTCCTGAAGATCCATTTTTAAATTGAAAATGTGGACTGAAAGAGGTTCTTGAGGTTTATCAGTGTTATTGTGAAGAATGAAAAGATGGCACATAACAAAAATTCAGCCCCTCCATTTGGAGCAGTGTCACAGAAACACCACGCTAATGGTTTGTCTAGAGAATAAGACGCAAGGTTTTCACACTGTCAGAAAGGATAATTCCTGTGTCAGTGTACATATTAGATTCAAGCTTGGAGGCCTTTTATATACACAGGCAAATGATTTTACAGACACACAAGCCAATCTAATCTCCTAAGTGTTGAGAAAAGATTCACTAATTAATGCAGGTCAAGTTAACTAGATTTGTTTCTGATACCTAACAACATATGACAGTGTAATTATCTCCTCTGTTGATTTAAAATAGAATGTTAGAAAGTTACTGAAAATGGAAACGTATTGTTCTTTGTTCACAGCGTGCTGACTTGGCAGTATCAGCAATCACCATCACGCCAGAGCGTGAGAGCGTGGTTGATTTCAGCAAACGCTACCTGGATTACTCAGTGGGAATTTTGATGCACAAGTCAGAAGAAAAGATCAACATTTTTTCTTTACTCGCACCATTTGATCTGGCAGTCTGGGCATGCATAGCTGCAGCCATCCCTGTGGTGGGCATCATGATCTTCCTGCTCAGGCGCATCCAGGCAGTGCGCTGCCAGAACAATACAGCCGGTCATCCACCACCTACCGTTTCCACTTCGCTTCAGAGTGCTATCTGGATTGTCTACGGTGCTTTTGTGCAACAAGGTGGGTAATAGAGTTTGTGTTAGTCAATGACAACATCCAAAAACAGCAATTGCACATCCTGAACAGTATTTGTCATAACAAAGAGTCAAGGCTTTGCAGGTTTTTGTTCCATAGTGACTGTATGAAAACCTGTCTGTATTTAGCCTTCAGTGGCATATCAGTGAAACCCACCAGTCAGACAGTTTTGAATGTGAAACCTGACATGAAATAGAACAAGTCACGAAAAACAATTAAAATGCTTTAAGGGATTAATGACAAAAGAGCACAATGAAAAAGTCAAATCAAGTGAAGAACATATGTTAATGTCTACGGTCTGTGTAGAGAAAATGCTGATTCAGTAGTGAGTCAGTCTGGGGCACAGCGCCCACCTTAGCATTTTCTAAAGGTGCCCTTGACAAAGAGAGCATCCCATCTTTAGATCTGGTGGAGATCCAGGTATGTCCGCTGTGGATAAATGACTACTTCAGCAACTGATGTTAAAGCCTCAACTGCATCTGTCAAAGTCTGGCACACTGCCCGTGAGCCTTTTTTAACCCAACACCCACTATATTTCAAGATAAGCTAAATTCCTTTTCTTTTTTTCTGCTTCTCCCTCATTTCTGGCTCATGTTCCAACGTTGCCACTTTTTGTTTGAGTCAAGTGGATTGCATTTTTTTCTTTGGGATGACGTAGGTCACTTTGATACGGATCTGACTGCTGATGCATAGTGTGCCATTGTCAGAGTGCATAAACTTGGCAATCATATCCCCCCACTGATTTTATAATGATATGCCAACACTTGGCTGGTTTTTGTTGTATGTTCGGTGCACAATGGACTATCTACGCCCAGACATGCTGACTTTTATCACTGCCTTTTTCAAGCAGGGACTACACTTCTTTTGTTCCAAAAGGAGGTCAGACCAAGGTAGAAAATTATCTGAAACTGTCTAGGAGAACAAATTAAACTAACACAATTTCCTTATGAATAAAGGGTTTAATCAATTTGTTTCTAAGATGAAAGAGACTGTACCACAGTGGACCATTGCAGTGGGGTAAAATCCAGTAAAGTTTCCAGAGCCACATTTCACATTCAGTGACCTCAACAAATCAAAGCTGTATGTAATAAAAATGACTGATGCCGCAGTGCTATGCATCTGACAAGGCCCCAGATTTTTTAGGCTTTTTTTCTTCCTTTTCCGAGATGTCATAAGGGTGCAGTTGTGTTGATGGTGACACTTTTAGACAAATATGTTTTCATTACATTTCATATTCCTGAATCATTCAGATGGCATTTCTGTGACTTTACACTTCAAAATTAGAATTTGTGCTGACATTTTTCTCATGCACCTCAAAAGCTGTTTCAGGACTGTTTTGCAGAGAATGTGTTGGTATGACAGAAGAAATACTGATGATACCAAAGCTAATGTGATGAACCAGTCTCTTAACCTCAAGGAAAACAAGGAAAAGCCAGGATTAAAGATGTGGGTAAAAAAAGAAGGATGAATTTTAATGAGTAGCGTGTTCTTTGGGAAAATTTAAAAAAAAAAACAGTAGCATTTCAGGGTAGATGGTTTTGAATACACAAAGCTCTCGGGAAAGTAAATTATTAAATCTTACAGTAATTATACAGAATCACCATGCAGACAGCTTCTCTGGTATTTTATGCAAATATTAGCACAATTTTTGAGTACAACTGCTTTAGAAAATAAAAAAAATATCTTAAAATCATATTGGTAAAACAAAATAGAGTCATTACATAAGGTATTATCATATGGCTCTCTTATAACATGATCACAGTGATTGCTTTGTAAAGCAGAATCTATATATTTCAGCAGTATTATAATGTACTATAATGGGTTGCATTTTTTTGATTTTTATCAGCAACATGTTTGAAAAACCTGAAACATTTTATGGGTTTGGTTTGGTTTTTTCACTACGTCTTGTTTTATTTGTGATACAGAAAAACAACCACAAATATTCTTTGAAATGAAACTCAATGTCACAAGCAATTTGAGTAGAGTACATCACTTTGAAAATTAAATTGGCCAATTTTTGTAATTGAGGAAAGAATGACCTGATAAATCAATCATGGCAGTAGTGATTATTTGAAACCAAACCTGGTGCAAGGCAAAGACTTATTTTGTAGTTTGTAACTCTGTGCTTCTGTCTGTACCACAACAGGAAGTGACTCCATCCTGGGATCAGTGGCTCTCCGTATCGTCATGGGCAGCTGGTGGCTTTTCACCCTTATCGTGTGTTCGTCCTACACAGCAAACTTGGCAGCCTACCTCACTGTTTCACGAATGGACAACGCAGTTCGGTAAAAAAATAAACTTTAAAAAAAAAAGAAAAAAAAAAGAGATAGATAGATAGTAAAGAAATGATGCTAATCAAAACTAGAGAGCACATAGTTGTATTCGGTATCTGTCTCTTCTCGGTAAAAAGCCCAGCACATGCATTAGCCACAATGCAGTCTGTGAAAATTGGGTGTATTATGCTAGTAGCAGCTAAAGTGGCCTTGAGCTGCTAGCCTCAATTAGGGAACAAGGAGCAGGGACCAGAGTTCTGATAAGCTCAGGCTTTCTTACTTCACACCAATGGTCTTCAGCCCCAATTGAGCTGACTCAAGGGACATTACTGGAAGCATAACAGAGCCATGAATGGCTTCAAGCTATCTTTTTCTTATCCACATGCTTATGCTAATAAGCATCTGCGTGCTTCAATCTTAAATGCATGTCTTTGCCTATGTGTTATTTATTTGATTTATCTAAAGAGAAGCTTAATTCAAATCACATGTGGATTTTTTTTTATATATAAATATAATATGGGGTGATTTCTTGAGGCATTAAACATTCTACAGTATTTTAATTACAGGGACATGTGCGGCTGAGTTTTAAGAATAATCTGTGTGCATGTCAGTCTACACAGTGCTTCGGTGATTTCTGACCCACTGCCTAACAAATACCCTGTCTTCAGCCAAAATTTTATTTGTCAGTGAATCCAATTTGGTCTGCTGTCTCTCCCCAAAGAATGAGCAGAGAGGCATTTGATTGCATTGGGTCCATCTTCTGTTGAACAAATAGCCACATGTGGACATATGAGTAGACGAGTCGAATGCTAAGCAGTACACAGCTCACCTGTGAAGAGATTTTGTTTGCAGGTGTGTGTGTGTGTGTGTGTGTGTGTGTGTGTGCTTCAGTTTAGAGGGACATTAATCTTTGTTACAGTTTAACAGAACCACACTGCAAATGATGGCACTTAAGAGTTAAATTGAAGAAGAAAGTACACTGTGACCAGTTTTAAATTGGAAAAAAAAACCTCATGACATCTGCTGTTTTCAATAGTAACACTAGGCTGTGTTGGATTCACCTTTGTGCTAATCTAAATTCACTATACTATCAGTCAAGGTAATAATAATAATAATAATAATAATAAGGGATTGCATTTATATAGCGCTTTTCGGGGCCCTCAAAGCGCTTTACAATTCCACTATTCATTCACTCTCACATTCACACACTGGTGGAGGCAAGCTACAGTTGCAGCCACAGCTGCCCTGGGGCAGACTGACAGAAGCCCCCTCTGGCCGTCACCAGTAGGCGGCAGGTGAAGTGTCTTGCCCAAGCACACAACGACCGAGACTGTCCGAGCCGGGGCTCGAACCGGCAACCTTCCGGTTACAAGACGAACTGCCAACTCTTTGAGCCACGATCGACCCGCCCAATCCAAAGTACTGTATGGATTGGATGCATGCTGCATATGTGTAAAAACTAAAAAGATTTTGATGATTACAGCCTGAGATATAGTTTTTTATCAAGCACTGGAAATGGTAATCTTGGATGGAGAAAATATAATTTCTGAAAACTACAGTTTCGCACAGTTTGGCAACACAAAGTAGCGAAACTATCAGTTTATTACACTAAATTAGCCACTTTTTAAAAATTAAATTCAAAACAATTTACTGCACTTCTCCCTTTTGTAAGTGTTTTAAATATGTATTTGACAATATGAATAAGTGGCTGTTTGTGACCCAGTTCCATTAACAAATTTGATCTTTTTTGGCCTGATAAACATTTGCAATAGCTGCTTACTGAGATGCAGAGGGAGAACTCAGTCTGTGTGTCATTTTCACAGATGGTATAGAAAATGTACAATGGCTCTTTAGGACAATCTCTTTTTCTCATTGATCTGGAAAAAATACAGTAGAGTGGCTTGGGAAAGAAAAGCAGTGTGTATTGTGTGGTGCAATTTTTTTTCTAGTATCAAGGAGACATCACTCCTGTGCAGGGGAAAAAGTTTGGAATTCAGTTCTTTCAGACGCACGTTGTAAACTCAGTTTTGTGAAAAGCTGTGGAAGAGTGTTGGAAAGAGGAACGTTAATACCTTCATTTAAAGTCCTATTATTTTGGTCAGTGTAGGAACAACTGGGTCATTAATGTCCATACAGGAATAATCCGAGAGGACTGTGAATTAGAGCAATGCTAAGCACATGCACCGTACCCTGAAAATCCCAACATTCCTCTATTTTGACAACATTGTGTAATGTGTACTAATACTCCGACGTACCTGACAGAACAGGGCTGCATATCTCCAAATGTACACAACTGAAATGTGTCCCTGCTTTGTGTTTGTCAATGGCATTGGTAGCTTGTCCTCCAACATAAAACCAATATCCTAGCCTTGGAGTCAATGTGACTTGAATTTTATAAATCAGATGGAGTGAGGTTCAGTCCACCTTCCTTCATCTGAAAAACATTAAAGCTCAAGCTGTTTCTTTGATTCTTGGAAAAATCTGTTTTCTTTCACAAACAGGTTATGGATCTTGCCATACAGCCCAAAAAACTAGCAGCTCGGGCATTTGCTGTCAGTGAGGTTGCATTACCCTGGATTTAGGTAATGCTGTGAATGTCCACATGGAAATGATCAGAGGAAATGACATTTAGAAAATTTCCAATAAGAGCAACGCTAAGCACACATGCATGTTTGCATTTGTCTCTCTCTGAGTGTGGGTGTGTGCATGATACATGAGTGTGGTGTAACAGGAGCAATAACTTAATCTTAAGTGAACATTTGCATTTTTAAACACTACACAACTCGTTCCTCTTTGTTTACAGTGTGTCAAAATAAGCCTTTACTACGCCTGGGGACAAAGAGGTGATTTTTTTCACCCCCTGCTGTGATTTAAACCCTAATCTTATGTTCTTATCTTGAATTAGTTTGAGAGAGCAAAAGAAAAAGTGAGAGATTAGTTTAATAACTTGTGTCCCTTCAGATACCTTGTAGATTAATACTAATTAGATCAAGTTTTTTGGCTAAATTCTCTTGATTTTTATATTGTTTCAGTTTTCACTGCTTTGGCCAGTTACAGATATGTAAAGCTAACAAATCTATGCATGCATGTGTGGGGGAAAAGGAACGAAAGGAAAAGGTCTGTGTAATGTACTTCAGCCATTATATTTATTTAACAGAGGGTTCACCTTTCTGCAGTTATTACAAAAATCTAAGAGTGATGCAGTGCTTTGAAGAAAAGGTGAACCAGAAAAAGTACTTAAAATGGGCCACGATTCTTAGTACATGTAGATCATATACATATTATTAATTATTTCACCTTCTTCCATTGTTTTTTCTGTGGTATCTTAAATCTGCACCTTCATAACACACTATAGGTCACAGTGTTTATGTAGTTATGAAACTAAGATGTTAGACAAAAATCTGAATATTTAACCCAGTGCATTAAAGCTCGTAGTTTAATGTGACAGCAGAAGTTAGAGACCATGAAATATCTAATAGGTCGTTTGTTTTGCTCTCACTTGCTGTTTTCCCCTTTCCACAACCACTTCCACACCATATACGCCTCCAATTAAATGGTTGAATTAGTCCTGCAGTATCAGCTCCAGATAAGCTATTGAATTCTCCGACTTCTCAGAGAATTGGAAAAAAGACGGTTAAAGCTTCAAGGGAAAAAAACATGAACAGATTTCCTTAACTTTTGTTTTTTGTAGTTATTATGAGACTTTAACAAGATATTATAACAATCTAATTTATATTAATGTTTTGTAATAATTAATAACAATGTTTTATTGCCACAACAAGTCATGAATAATGTGCTGTCTGACTCGTGGTGCTGTAGAGCACCCCGCTGTTGGACAAATTATGCAGTGTCAACATGACATGGTTAAAGGGTGTTTGTTCCATCTCTTCTTTAGTTTCTTATAGTCATATCAAATAGCCATCACCCCTGTCAGGTATTAATAATTGAGTTGACATATCAGCTGAATACCAATAAAGAAAATTGGCGATATGAAAACATTTTTTACATTGCATTGGCAATTGGCAAATATTTAGCTTTTTAAGTTTCAGAATTAGTCCATCTTAAAATGAAAGCTGCAAGTGGCTTTTTTCTTATTTCCTACAATCTTGAGGCAGAAACTTCTAGATCCAATAAAAAGTAGAATGCAATTTGGAGCAGGTTCTACTGGGGATTAATGACCAGCCATTGGGATGAACCCCATAATCATTCATGAATGCAGTACCCCCAAACTGATCATCATTACTGTGAATCACACTGGACTCATTGTGCTGGCAATGCTGGAGAAAGTTGTGGTATTGCACTACAGGTGTAGCTAATTTAGTTGATAAAGGGCATGATGATTAGTGATTTGCTCCAATGTGCATTAAAAAGGAAGGCAGCAGTTTTAGGTCTACTGATTTGTTGGAGTGCATTAGGGGCAAGTTAAATCTTGAATTTTAAATAGAGGGAAAAGAGAGTCCTTCTGTAAAGGACAGAAGCCAAGAGACTTATGTGGCATAATGAATGAAAGGGGAAAAGAGTGCTGATATCAGCTTGAATTAGTGTTTGCCACATTTTTTTGATTTTGCTCTACCGGGTTGCAAACACAGGAATGCTTATATCCTATTTATATAGCAATATAATAGTTAATATCTAGATTAGCAATAAAGGGACATCTAATAAATTGGAATTGTCTGTGTCACTGTTATTGTGGATAATTATAACAATACAACATTAACAAAATAATGGAATCTTGTATCTGGTTTATCATCTGATAGTAATGAAATATGAATTTGTTGTGACACATGGACAAGTGTAATTTAATAGTTTTAATGTTAAGCATTTGTTCATGCATGTTTCTTGAATTAATACCAGAAGTATTTCATACATCGGGGATTTCTTGCATCATGCATGTGTGGAGAAATAGTGGAGCATGATTTTACAAGCTAACATACAGTTAGTTGTAGCAACTTTGCTGGCTGCAAACCTTAAGCCCATCTATGTTATTTATCATCATAACACACTTTATGTGAGTAGTTTATGACAGAAAAGGTATCCTTTGAAAACTAAACATTTTACCACAAGCATAGCCATCATAAAATAAAGTACAGCCCCTTTCAAGGTTTCATCTTTTTCTGTATCGGGACATACAACAAATAATCTGGTCCTAGGCATGTCTTCAAATTAGTTACATGTAACTTCAGATGAAATACAAAACATGACAAATAAACGATGTCATTATTTATCTAAAAAATTAAGTCACGATTCAGAAACAGTGTGTGAAAAACTTAAGCGCACCTTAAGAGGGCAATTAGCAGCCAATTGCTGCTAATGAAATACACTTGATTAGTTGAGCCTCACAAGTGTGGCCACCTCTATGGAGCAGAAAAAAAAAGTTTTATAGAAGTTTTGGCAGTTTGCTGCTTGGAAGCTTTCAGCTATTGTGATGCTGTTTCCATCAAAACCAATCATTTGTGAAAGTTTATTCACAAGAGGAAAACATTCAAGACAGTTGCCACTCTTTCCAGGACTGGATATCACAAGTGTAGCGCAAATCTACAACAAAATTGATTAAAAAAAACAAAAAACAGAACGACAATGCATAATGCTTCCTCCAAAACCATTACTTAAAGTTAAGGCTAGTAAAAGTCGTGTTGCAAGCTACTGAATCATGTGATGTAGTGATGCATTTTGGCCTAATTTTTGTTAAATAAATAAATTGCGTTGATCAAAACAGCCCTGATCCATCGAGACACGGAGTCCACTAGACTCCTGAAGGTGTGCTGTAGTATCTGCAGCCAAGATGTTAGCAGCACATTCTTTCTATCAGTTGAGACTTGAGATCCATGAATCTGACTTCTTTGTCCAGCACATTCCACAGATGCTCAACTGGATTGAGAGCTGAGTAATCCAAGTCAGTATCTCAAACACTTTGCTGGGGTTTTACAGATATCCCCTATAGATATCCAATATTTTTGCTTTTTATCTGTTGGTAAATAAAACCCCATGTTAACGTTAAGTAACATTAATGCTAATGTTATAATGTTTCAATTATCATGACAGTTACTGTATGTTTTCTTCTTTTATCTTTAAACAAAGCAAGTAATTCACTCATGTGACCATGCAGATCATTCCAGGACCTGTCCAAGCAGGTGGACCTAGTTTATGGGACGGTGAGAGACTCGGCTGTGTACGAGTATTTTAGGGCCAAAGGCACCAACCCTCTGGAGCAGGACAGCACATATGCTGAGCTGTGGAAAGTCATCAACAAAAACAATGGCTTTGAGAACTCTGTATCCAGCCCTTCAGAGGGTATCAAGAAGGTGAGTATTTATTTTTATCTTCATGAACAAAATGTTCAATTTCAAGGGGGAAAGAGCATTTTGTCTCTAAGAAAAAAAAGATGTTCTGTAAAAGTTTGCTTTACACAGGACGATGTTTTAACAACAATGCCTTAGCAATCTAACAGTTCATTTCAGGTCACCCTCAAAAAGGAAATGTATGCACAGCAAAATATTGACAAGAAGCAGGCATTGAAGGGGGATTTGTCTAGCCGCAAAAGAATAAATGAATTAATTAAAAACATCTGTAATGTCTTCAGCTCAATAAGGGATTGTCTTGCAATTCACTGCATTTTTTATCTCACACCACCGTGTAGGAACAAGCTGAGAATTAGTTAAAACAAATGCATGTCTGACTAACAGAAGCATGGAGGTAAAAAGTGATTCTTTTAATCTAACAAATTGCAAAGTTTTTCTAATTGTTCCCACAAACTGCCTGTGTGGCTAAATGAATAGTTTGTGCATTTTGTCATCTCGTTCTTTAACCCAGACACTAGACAATAATAATTAGATAATTTACAGTGGGGTCTGACATGTGCACTTGACACAAAACAGCTTTATTATTTGAGCTGATAATTGGATCGAGTGTAATCAGGCCAGGCAATGCAAGGATGCGTACATCACAGGAAAACTAGTCTCAGTTTAATTTGACGAGAGAAAGCAATTTTAGTCTGTTACTGATTTACTGCATTGCTCTTCATTCTTAAACAAAATACTGCAGTTTTTATATATGTGTACATATATAAATATATAACCATAGTTTGATTGGAATGTGTGTATGCATAACCCAGTGGCTCTTTGTGTTGTTCATCTTAATTTATTACAGTCTTTCTCTGGAAGATGTAGGATGTAGGACACCACAGGAGACAAAAGCCAAGACTGTGTACAAAACAATGAATACATAAATAAAAATCCATACAGATTCAGCTGTGGCTCTTCTACATTTTCTACACAGTGATTTTCAAACTCCAGCTTATGATTGGGTGTCTCAAAATGTGTTATTAGGTGAAGATTGCAAATCCAGAAAAAAAGAATAAGGAATATTTGTTTTTTTCATAATGTTTTCAGTGTTTAGTGTGAGTGGGCAAATGTGCGGTAATTTCTATGCAAATATTTAGCTCCAGTGTGCAGACTGCTCATTGCTTTGTCTGAGTAAAATATCCTCCTGTGCGCTTCTCCAGTAAAATAGTCTACTCTTAACCTTAAAAGAAGCGTAATGCAAATTGCATTTACACTGTATCTAATCAGTTTTTGTTTGTTTATATATATATCGCTGATGATTAAAGAAAATGTTTTTAAAAGTCATTTAAGATTTCTCCACTAAGCAGTTAAGCATGTCTTTATGTAATTACCACGTGCGTCTCTTTTTGTGTTTGTGATGGAAACTTTTGCAGGCGAAGCGAGAGTCATATGCGTTTCTGTGGGACATGGCAGTGGTAGAGTATGCTGCCCTGACAGACGATGACTGCACGTTAACTATAGCGGGAAACAGCATGAGCACCAGAGGCTATGGCATGGCCCTGCAGCACGGCAGTCCTTACAGAGACATTTTCTCACAGAAGTATGTATACGATGCATTTTTACAGCAGAGAAGCCAATGATGCAATAATGCTGTAACATCTAACGTGTTCAGTACCTTAAAACTTCATTTTTATTGGTCTGGGCATCAGTTCTTTTGGTTATGGTAGAGGTTTATTCATAATATACTCATCTTCATTTAAGGGATTATTCTAAATAGATGATCAAACTAATTGTGCATATTTCTTACGTGGACAACTATGGCAAGTGTAGCAGAGCAAGGTTGAATTGCAAAGTTGGTCTCTATACTGTTGGCCTCTATCTGAAGCATATTTTTACTATTTGTCTGTTGCATTTGGCTCAAGGACAGACAAGTAATTTCATGTCTTAAAATTTGAAAGCAGGGCAGGAAACTTTCTCCCCAGGAATAAACATGCTCCCGACTTCCATGGCACTCTCTGTTTGTCAATGAAAATTAATATTTAATTAGATGTGAAAACATGAACTCTCGACAAGCACCAACTCAAAAAGAAAGACTGATTAATCTGCCACAAACAGTGCTTCAGTGAAAGATGGGAATATTTGAACATAGGGTGAGGCTGAGACACTTCATGAGTATAAAAGCATATAAATAACTCTGGCAGTATATCTGCTTATGCCTTTTTGCAATGAATGAATGTGTAGGCTTCTGCAAAATGCATAAATGTCAGTCACTGTTGAACAGTTTGAGTAATGACTGTGCAAAAAGTTAACTGTTCCAGTGGGACACCCTAACTGCTTCGCCTGTGTTTGTGATCAGCCATCATCATTCTCCCCAGCATACATCTATTCCTTACCCTGTAATTTGTGCACTAACTAATGGGCCAACTCTCGTATTTGATCATCTTTGTTTCTGTGCTTATACGGTTTGATATGATACTGATTACTCCTAAGCTCTGATTTTCTTTGCTTCATTTTTATAGAACCGAACTTTTGATTCTTGATTACAATCAGTGTCACATCTTGCGCTCTGTAAACTAAGAACTGCAGTGTTTAATAGCTTTACCCTCTATGGGATTTTAATGAGGTTACAATGAAATGCTAATACATGCAATACATTAACCATGTTTTGTTTTATGTTATTTACTCTCGTTTCGTGAGCTACACAATATCGTTGAATTATTGTTACATGATAATATTGTGGTGAAAATTCTCTGCTCTTCTGCCTTTATCATTCTGTTACCTAGGACTTAATCAGAATCAGTGTTAGCAAAGGATTTGTCTTGTGGTTATTACATGAAGATTTCCACCTACTGTGTTGAAAGAACTACTTAGTCTTTTCTCTGAGCAGGATTTTGGAGCTTCAAGAAAAGGGGGATCTTGACATCTTGAAGCAGAAGTGGTGGCCAAAGAAAGGTCGTTGTGACCTGCAGAGCCACACAGAAGCCCAGCCAGAGGGACGGGCGCTGCGTCTCCACAGCTTTGCCGGCGTCTTCTGCATCCTTGCCGCAGGGTTGCTACTGGCCCTCCTAGTAGCTGCACTGGAGACGTGGTGGAACAGCAACCACTGCCGACGAGAGCAGCCCAAAGAGGTGACCACTGACAACTCGTCGGGCCAGGGCCCAGGCCCGGGCCTTCTAACCCAGAACCTGGCCATGGTGGCCACCACGGGTCCCCCTGCCCCACCAAGGCCCCGGTCGAGACCCAGACCCCCGGGCCCCCCGGTCCTGCCCAGAGATGCCACTGCCACACTCTACTTTATGGATCCAGCAGGCGCTGACACCAGCCCCGATTTAGTAGAGCTGCAGTACACCCAGTTATAATAGGTGTGCCCCTGATGATAGTCCAGACATCATGTGATCAATCTACTCATTCCTTCTCATGTTGGGAGAGAGGTTGGGGTGCTTTGTAAGGGACTTCTCTGAGGCTTCTCTCTCATGCTGACACAAAGAATCCTTAATTGCCAAAAAAAATTAAAAATCCGTCACTGGTGCTCACATGAGAGACCCGCAGTGAAAAGATAACATGCAAATTTAATACCACATACTGAAATTGTACTTCTGAGTCGATAAGTGCTTCAGTTGTACAATAGCTCTCTTTAGCTAATCCATTCAAGTCTTAATGCTTTAGAGCTCAGACTTTATCTTGCTGCTGTCGACTGGGCAGCCCCTCTGCATGAGGCGTCCAGACAACTAAGGCTTGACATGGATCCCTAAACTAAAGTGTGAGCAAATGCAGATAGTAAAGAATCTGAGCCTTGACCTGCCTGTTTGACTTGACAGTCCAACAATACTGGATGAGAATACCCATTTAAGACCCAGTCCTGCCCTGGAAAACACACAGTAAATCAAACTCCATCCAAGCTGCTTTTTGGTGCATATGAGAGTTTGAGTTACTGCTGATGATTTCTATTTCACAGTCTTTGTGTGTACAGCAGTAGCTGCTCTCTTAATAACCACATATTGCTGTCATGTGAGATTCATTACACAAACATCGCTGCCATTATTTAAAAAGACAAGATGTGCTAACTCTAATCGTGGTTGTGTGCTTTATTGCTGTTGATATGTTGGAAAGATGTTTCCACCCAAAATCTTTTGACTGTAAAACACACACGCTCTGTAGCCTTGAAATGTGACTGTGTGGAAATTTAAGGCAGAAAGAAAGAAGCACATAAAGATGCTGGGCAGCATCTCCGATGTATAGGGAGCAGTAAATAAAGAATCGTAGCAGTTCAAGGAGATTTCTAGAGGCTTGTATTTCCTACTCCAATTGCGCATGCAAATGCAACAGTTTACAACTCATTCAAAACCTGTTACATGTATGCAGGTAACAGTGAGGTGGGAAAGGTGCAGACAAATTATTTTAATAAATTTACTATTCTGTAACACAGTTTAAACTGAAACAAACAGGAAGACAAATTAAAGAAACAAGAACTGTTGACAATAATAAAAAGTAAAATGTACTCTCACAACTGGTACAGTCCAGGAAAACAAACAAACAAACCAAAAAAAAAGGCCATAAAATGAGCTAGCATTTTATGACAGTAGAGTATGATATCATGAACACAGGATTGGCTACAGCAGTAATGAACAGCAGGACGCAAAGAACAAAATCTTATCTATAGGACCCAAACTGCTTCTTAAGATAAGTGACAGCATGTCTCACAGCTCCCTTCTAGACTGCAAAAAGCATGTAGTTTTTCTTGGTTTCACATGGATTCAATGATGGCAGGTTTTCATGGCAGAACAAAAAAGTAACTAATAAGTACCCAAATGGTGAAGTAGTTGATCCAAACCAAACACAGTGAGGATTTTTGTGTTTGCGCTTCACAAATATTAGTTTTGCCATTTTTAGAACATAATTGGATTGTCTTTCGAGTTTTAAAATCTTTCCAAGATTTAACATTATGTCGAGTTGTATAATTCACTTAAACTTTCTGGTATTTGTTAGATTAAACTACTAAAACAAATATGATGTTTACCTTGAGATGTGGTTAAAAAAATCCGCTCAGCAGTCATGAAATCAAGCTGACCACTGCACAAACTTTAATTGCCTTTCATGCCTACAGGGAGTGATTAAAATTCAAAAGACTTGGGTGGACTATTACTTTATATTCTAAATTGTTTTAAGCAGTGCTCTGTGGCCCCATGACAGCATTAGAATACAATATGTGGGCATTATGACAGCCATTTAAAGCAAAACTCTGCTGCAAGCCTGAACACACCGGCCAATTAGTTTGACATTATGGAAATACACTTAATTGCTTAGTTGTCAATAATTACAGAAACGTGATGGCACAACAATTTTCCTTTAAAAATGAAAAATTCCTTTCTTTTAGAACACAGGTTAGCTACAGAAAAAACAGCGAGTCTTGGCTTACTCTCATTTCTGCTCATATGTGCAAAATCACATTTGGATTCATCAAACATTTGCACCAGGTACTGTGCATATGTCAGTGAATCAGGGTCAGTCTAAAGCCACAGGATCGTGCTCACTACATGCACTCTGCATACTGCCGCACACCAGTTTCTTCATGTAGGGAAACATAGTTAACATCGAGGTGAACAATGGAGAATGGGATGTAGTTGTTTTAAGAAAAAGCGTCACCGCTAAGGCAAAAGTCTAATAACAATTAAATACTGAATTAATACATGAAATTCAAAAAATCTTCTAGCCATGCAGTTTTCAATACTAAATTACTGACCAAATAGATCAAATAAGTCTTGTTTATTTCAGTCACACGATGCCAAATTATATTCTTTAACATCATCTTGGATATGGCATCTATATTAAAAAGAATCTGGTCTGTACTACAAAGCAAGTTTAGAGGTTTAGCAACATAACAGAGGTTTTAACCTGGGTTTTTATTGTTATAAAGGCCATTTACTTCTTACTTGGCAACTTACATAGCACACCTAACCTGCTGAATAACAGGTTATATTCATAATAAGTTCACCACCTACTCATCAATCACTTCTCTAAAAAATAGTGTGTCCATTCCTGGGAAAGTTGGACCTCAGTGTGCAGGCAGTAAAAAAAACCCAAGTTTAGTAATTTCTGGTTTTATATAAAACTTGCATAGCAACACTTACGCTTTTGAGCTGTTTTTTGTTATATAATTTTTTTTACTTGCTCTTAGACCCTTTAATGACAGGGGGGCTGTAACTTCAAATAATACTTTACTTACCGTTTTATTGACATAAAAAAAACCCTGAAATAATAGAATATGCAGTTATAGTTATATGTTTGTCAGGCTTTTCTCAACCCTTGTCTTAATGATAGAGGTGTGAGCCTGATAAGTTTATTAATTTACACAGTCGGCATCTATGTCACATTTTTCCAGTCTGACAAAAATGTTTTGAGCACACAAATATCCATACAGCTCTGCTATCGCACACACAAACACACCCTGCTGCTTACAGCAGCTGCGCTCATTTAAGCCAGAATTATATGTTTAACCACTTTGTATTTTTCTAAAATTGTAGTTTGATTGCCATAAAAATAATACTAAAAATGATAATAATTATTATTATCATAAAATTCTTATTACAGTGTTGCCTTACGATACAAAATTAAAAACAAGATCAATTATAAAAACACAATTTATGCATTTCTCCTGCAGGTAGACCTGTTTATGTTTCTAATTACCAACACTGACACCTGTCTCATCTAACTTTCAGAAAATATATCAATAAGAGTATTTCCACAAATTGTCAAACTATTCCTTTTATTAGCCAAGTAGTAATTTATTACAATTATATGTCAATGTCCGGATTCACGGGGATCATTTTGGTTATGTATCGTTGTCTATGGTCTCCAGCAGGTGACTAAGGATTACGCTCTGCAAAGGGTTTCTGGATCATTGACATATAATGACATAACAAGCTCCTTACCAGAAGGGAGGCGGGACATTTGGACTGACAGAGAGACAGACTGGGAGGAGGCCGTGGCTCTTGACACAGGTCAGGAGAGGCCTGACACACTGTACTGGATGGTCATTGGCTGTGACAGGGCGAAAGGGCGGGGCATGGGGCCCGACAGGGGTAGATTGTAGTTGCTTCATCCGTCATATCACCCCCATGGTCTCTCCTGCTATTTGCCTGTCTAGTTTTGTCTGTCATCAGTCTGCCTCAACTTAAATGGGTGCATGATTATAGAATAACATTCAAAAGCAAGCATGAAAACCTTTTTTAGAAAATGTGTGTCTGATAAACAGTTATGTGCTTATTTGGCTTCTCTCTCCCCAGTCCCATATGTATGTTCCCCCTCTAAAAA
Source organism: Pundamilia nyererei (assembly GCF_000239375.1). Classification (NCBI taxonomy): domain Eukaryota; kingdom Metazoa; phylum Chordata; class Actinopteri; order Cichliformes; family Cichlidae; genus Pundamilia; species Pundamilia nyererei. The sequence goes on from NW_005187425.1 coordinate 2,292,261, forward strand.
AAAGGAATATTTGAAAAGATTCTTCAAAGTAATGTGGCTTACTTCAATTAACTGACATTACCTAATTTGTCTCCATTTACACTTTAGTGTCTCACATAGTCTGTGCGTCCATTAGAGCCTGTCTTGTTAACAGCTGATTTTTTTCATGCCAGAGTCACCTCCTGCAGATGTGTGGTCACGTAATTGTGCAAAAAATTTTAACACTTCTGCATGAAGTGACAATTTCCTTTAAGTCCGTGTCAGTGAAGTGGAGGCGTTACCTTTTATGACACCATATTTAAGATTTACTATTTGAAGGTAATGTCTTTCAAGATGTCAGCTGCTTAAAAATTTGAGTACATTTTTAATTCATGCTCTGGTTTCTTGAATGACGCTGAAATAAGCCAGTGTGTCATTTCAGCATCCTTCAGAGTCATATAAACATTATTAGATGTGTGTTAGGCTTGTGTAATTGATGATAGAATAGACTACATTGCATGTATTGAAGATTACTAACTATAAAGCTTATGATGAAAGGACTATTATAACCTGTCTTTCTCTGTCTTCTTTCACTCTCTATTCTCTTCTCATTTCTTCTTTTAATCTTTTAACCCCTTTTCACTTTGCATTCATTTTCACTTGTTTTTTTTAATCACACTCCTCTTTGATTACATTCATGCTCTCCATTCCATTAAAACCTCTCTACACTGTCTTTTCTACTGCCTTATTTTATTCTATGCACGCTCTTTGGCTCTGCCTTCCTTTCAATCTATTTTTAGGACAAAGAAGTGAACCTGGAACAGGTCCACCAACGTTTGAACAGCCTCCTGGACGAGGACTTAGCCCACAAGCAGCTGCCAGGTCAGTCTATAGAGATCTCTGCCCTGGACATTGGCAGCATGCAACCCAGCCAGTCTCTGGAGGCTTTGTCTGTTCGGGATTACCCAGCCCATCGCGGACCACCGCCACTCTCTGTGACCACCTTCCTCCAGGAGGGTCATGGGGCAGGAAGGACACTGGGCGCGTCCGCTGGCAGGACCTTGCCCCTGCCTCTGAGCAGTGCCACCATGCCCTCTATTCGCTGCAAACACAGGGCACCCAACGGAGGGCTCTTCCGGCAGAGCCCAGTCAAGACACCCATGCCAATGTCCTACCAACCAGTGCCAGGAGGACCCATCCCAGAAGCCAGTGAGGCCAGCCACGGGACATCCATTTAAGCAAGCCGAACATTCACAGACACTCGAGCTCAAACAGAATAGCGAAGAGCTAAACAGAGTGCCGGCCGTGTGACGAGCTATAAATAAAATGCTAAAAAAAGGATTTTTACTACCAATGAGACAACACACGAAAAGACACAAAGACTTTAATGTACATATTTGTAAGTACAAAGCGAGAGAAGCAACATTAAAAAGTGTATTTTGAATATTCTCAACAGTTGAGTTTAAAAAACAAAAAAGTATTAAAAAATGACTGAATGGCTTTGTAAATTTTGTTCTAAATGAATAAAGGTGACAATTCTTTGTGGTTGTTTTCTAAGTGCCAAGTTCAAAGATGTTTTCTTTCAGATCATTAACTGAATGTACTGTGAGAATTCATGACAGACATTTCACACTTAAAACACAATGGAAGAACTGATTTGTTTCATATGAAAAAAATAAAAACTATAATACAAAAACATCCAGATTTGCGTTTGAATATATTATTGGAATATCATTGTCACATTGTCTGTATGTTTAAGTGATCACTGACAGAATTGTGCTTAATGGAAAAAATACTGAAGAACTAGAAACAATAAATTAATTTTTAGATCAATATTATCTTTTTTTTTACTGGATTTTTCCATAAAATAAACTGGATTTAAGAAAAACTATCTGCAGTAATTTATACTTGACGGGATAGTGTTCACCCTTTTTTGTGTGTATGTAGAAAGACAGTCAAGTCAGATACCGGGTTAAAGAGTTGAGTTCAACCAGTATGCGGCGATAACGCTAAAAGAGAAAACGTAAATATTATATTGGCAGCCTTGTGAATCTTTCATTTTCCAGGCATAATCTTATTGCCATAACATGGAATTGAAATAAGTAGCAACAGATAAACTTGGTAAATTCTGGCATTTTTGCCAGTTTCAAGAACTACCCGCATATACAGATGTAATGTAAAAATTGTATTTTCATAATAAAAAAACAATTACTAAACTTTGCAATTCCCCAAGTGCACAAAGTTACAGGATACCTTACAAAAGTGGGTCCAGCAGACTCCTTCATAATGTCCTCCCGATTTCCATACACCTGTGGTCCTCAGGGGTCAAAAATGTTCCCACTTCATTTGACAGTTTTTTTAAAGTATAAATTGTCAGTCAATTCAGTGTTACATCTTAGTTTTACTTAAGACCAACACATTAACAAAAAATTTACCCTACATTATACATTTTTAATTGTTTAGATAATTTTGACTTTTTGTCTAACTACAGAGTGCTGTATTTTGAACTTTAGTAAGAAAGGGGGTTTTTTTTTAAGCCCCTCAGGGGTCAAAAATGTCCCCATCTGGTTTGATTGACACTTAATTAATATGAACCCACCTCTGTTCTACAGCTGATTACTAAAGAATGGAAAATGGTAGAAACAAGCTTTTTTTTTTTGGATGAAAGAAGAGAGTCTGTTCTTCATTTTGGTAGGTTCAGCGTTTATATGATCATAACACACAGTTTTCTGTGGCTCTTCAAAAATGAGTAAAAATGCTCAAAAACCCTGGCAGTGGGGAGTTACCTGATTTGAAAATGGCTGGCAGTGAATGAGTTAATATGAAGTGGATTTTTTCCCCCCACTTTTAATTAAAACTTAATTCAAACAGTTTGACACTATTTCTTTATTCCATTTTAAATTTAAGTCTGATAAAACCTAATTTAAATGAACTTGTCCTTTGTCTTGGGGTAAAAAAAATAAATTAAATCATCAGTTATTGTGATTATCATTTCACAACCAGAGTTGGTTGCTTTAACAGTAAACAAGTTGTTACAGGTGATTGTTTTCTTTTGGAAACCTTCTGCAATGTTAGGGACAACTCGCGTGTCCTGACTGCAGGCCAGATGGTTTGCCATCATACACTAGCATGTTCCATGTACAGCTGGCCCTGGCATCACATACTGCTCATGTTTTTATCTCATAGTTCCCTGGTTGGGATGTTCTGTTGGAATGGACAGAATCCTCTGAAGGGGACTAGGCGCTCACACACAGTCACATCAGTACCTGGATCTTACATCAACAACAGGAGAAACACCCACTTGTTCCAAACTCCTCAAATGGGAGCACGCTTGTGTCATGAACGACGATCATCTATTGTGTCTTTATCAAGAAATTATGTCCTTTTTGCGATTCTGTGATTAATCTTGTGTCAGCATGAAAACTTCTCTACCAGACTCAGGATGTCATAAACTGGCCGTAGCAACTTTACTGGATGCACGGCAGTAAGAATCAACACACCCACATATGCCTACAGCTGCATTCGATCCATTATTCTTCCTCTCTTGTTGCCCCTCCTTGTTTGTCATTGCGTTGGCTGTAGAGCAGGTCATCTACTAATTGGATGGTTGTTGGTTCAATCTCTGTGTGCTCTAGTCTGGAGTTCTTACCAAGGTGTCCTTGGGCAACTTACTGAACCCCAACTTGGTCTCTGATGCATCCATTGGCATTTGAACGTTAAAAAGCAGAATACAAGCAGAATACATGGTGTATAATGCTTTCAGTGCTCGAGTAGAAAAGCCACTGAAGGAGTATGGGACCTGGCATATGTGCTTGGACCGTGATAGATTGTCTTTCTCTGTGGCACATGAGAGAGTCATGCATCGTCTGTCACTGGGAAGGATAGAAGAACAGATCAATGTTTCCTCACATTACTGCAAATATTCATATTCCTCTGTCTCAGCTGACTCCTCTTTCTTGCTTGATTCTTTATGTTCATCATAATTGAAATGGAAGATGTGCAGTCCTCTGACACATCTTCTATTTCAGTTTCACATTCTGAAAATTCAAGAAACTTCAAGAAGCCCAGTCACTTTCTTTCCAAGCTCCTCAGACTACCATGTCCTGGATGCCTGAGAACCTACTTGAACATTGTTCAGATTCTTCATCACTTTCCTTCACTTCATAGCCTTCTTCCACTTCTGCAGGTGGGTGATGTGCTTTTTCAGAGAAAGGGTAGCATGTGATCTAAATATTGACAATATTTTCTATATCTTCTAAACCTGGATCTTCCTGAACATTGATTCTTCTTTCTGATTATACTAGATGACAATATATGCATTGTTCTACTGGTCATTGCTTTGCACAACATGGTAAAAAAAAAAAGTATGCTCACAAGCCTCCAGTGCAAGGGAGATTTGTGAGCATACTTTTTGTGTATGTATTATTGTAGGGTCTACCTTACATTATGAAGCACCTTGATGCAACTGTTGTTGTGATTTGGCGCTGTATAAATAAAATTAAATTGAATATAGAGCACCTGCCTCCTCATTGTGCTGCCTGCTGTTGTTGTTGTGGTTGTTATGGTCATTGCTTGACCCCACACATCAGTGATCCAAGATCAAAGATGTTTGAAAGCAGTATGGTGTGAAAATATGGGCCTTTGCAACACTTATTCCAATCATGCATAGCATAGTAATGAATAACTTATGTTATTTTCAGACCATTTGATGAATAAAGAACACATTTTTGATAGCAAAAGATTTCTTTAGAGGACAAAAATGACCCAAGGGCAACACAAGGGTAAAACAAATGTCAGGTACTTGCAGCATTTTCAAGCATGCTTATAACTTTACCTGATAACAGAATAACCTTATGTCTTTTCCATTCAACTCCATGATTTTCCCCATAGCTGCTTTGATCCTTTCAATGCTCATATCAAGGCTGCCGGCTCGTGGATGGCTATGACCTCTGGATAGCTTTGTACACTTTGCCTTTATTACCTTCTTTATAATGACCATGTTCAGCTGGGTGACAGTGATTTAAGTGTCTGATTAGGTTTGATGTTACAAATGTTTTTCTAGTTGTTCCCCCCGAGTTTACTTTGGCAAACTGTGTCTTACTCACTCACAGTGAAGCTCACTAATGACCATGGCCACATGCTCATAGCCTGTGGCTGGGAGTGCGGTGACTCTTTTTCAAATACAGCTTATTGCTGATATCTATTATAGTATATAAGAGTGGTGATCCCTGTTCTAATCTTGCAGACTCATAAAGGAACTTCCAGCAAGTCTGTTGTTTCGACCTCAAGCATCAATTTCCACTAAACCAAGCAAACCAGGCTTTTGTAAGAACAAACTGGGTGAAAATAGCTTTCTAAAAAAAGCAATGTGATATTTCTTGTTTGAATTTTGAATTAATCATTTCCTAGGAGTCTGTTAGAGACAGAGATTATAATCATACTGTGTACAACCACACATGCAAATGTGGTCCACCAACCAGTGCACCAATTTGGCCCCAAACACCCTACTTAACACCGATATTTTAGTCAGGTTGTAATTATTTTTCATTTTTAAGTGCTATGATGATAATAACTGAACCACACTCATGGCATGATGAGGGGATTGTAGACCATTGTCTGCCCTCTAAAGCACACAGTCACCTTCTACTTTTCTAGTTAAGGCAGAACAAAACAAATGAAACTTCCTTGAGGAGTCACTACTGCAAAAGCAAGGACATGAACCCTCACTTCAAGCACCCCCCTGCTGTGTTGACTGTTGTGTCAGCTGGCCTGATTTCTTTTTTTTTCCATGGAGGAGGAGTGCTTGTCCAAGATTTCTATCCAAGGTGGCCCTACTTCAGTGCACTGTGACCCTAATGATAAAAACTTCAAAAAGGAAGTGAGGACTTTAAAATTGCTTCCCTCAAGTTTGAGAGCCACTTGCACTTCAGCATACTTGAACCAGGAGATCTGTCTGTGCTTATATATGTGTGTTGAGATTGTTGATTTGCCCTCATCACCTTTCCTGTCCAGTAATCGTGCCTGCCAGTCTCGTATGCGGTGTTGAGCAGAGCATCAAAGTATCTATGGCGGCGCTCAAAGGAACTACTGACCTTGTTCTGAGAGCTGGGCCGGGTCCTGTCACAGACATACTTCCCATTTTTTCCTAACACAAACAGTCCACTGGGACAACTTTATGTCATGACTCATCTTATGACATGACCCTTTTCACCTCCACATCTGATACAGCACATGCAGAAGCTCTTTCTCGCTTTTGGACAAAAATCTAATTCTCCAGGGGAGCTACTGAGATTATTTTCACCACAAGAGATTACTCATACTTTTATCTTGAAGACAAGTCCAAATTTTAAACATTCCACAAGGCGTAGTGAATTAAATGAATATGCATATAAGGAAAAGATCTTAATGAGAAATATAGATAATGTACCATGTGTTAATGAAAGTCACAAAAGGGATGAGTTTTACATGCAAAACCAATATCTCCATCAGTTTTTCACAAAGCACACCATTGCAGGAACAGGGACTTTGTAATTAAACAATTTTGCCATACATGACTCGCATGAACAGTCTGTATAATTAGCTCGTGTGGGCAGTGTAGGCAATCTGCTGTAAAATAACGTCTATTCTCCCTTCGGGAAGATCACTGACCGTCTGTCCAAACTGCCTCTGCAGCCTTATTATCCATTCATTGAGCCATCACACCTCAAACTGCATGCAGGGCTTTCACCTTCTTGTCCAGAGGAAAGCTGTTTGTCTTTTTGCCCCCTAAACTTTTAATTTTGATAAGTGATTTGTTTCTACACTTGCCATAAAAATATATTTTTAGCTACTGAGTGATGTAAACCTTTTTATGTTGTCATTAGAAACAATTTTGCTGTCTAAATAGTTTTACCTGTTGTTAGTCAGCAGAGCAAAGTGTTCTTTTGGTGATGTACACTTTGAAGGCCCATGTTGTACTACAAAGCTTGCAAAATGCAACACAACAGTTCTCACCTTCAAACTTCCAGCACTGTAATGTATACAAAAGTTTTAGGGTTGATTATTTTTCCCTATAATAATCCTGCTTTTTAATAGCCAACTATGTCTAAAAAGTATACGCTTTTGAAATTTAGGGGATGATTTGCAATGGCCTTCCAATTTTTTCAACTCTTTTTCTGTTGGCAGTCTCAAGATTATTGTGCACAGTACTGTAGGTTACCCTTAAGGTAATCATTTAATGCAAGTTTAAGTAATATTCAATAACAGCAGCTGTACAAGGTTAAATTTGTTTAACAAGGGACAAAAAATATGCAGAAAACTCTGAAGATCAGAAGTTCAGGCCTCAGGCAATTTAAACTGCACTAATTTAGCATGCATTACATTTCATAAAACACTAGCTTTTCTGATAAAGGCTTATTTTGCAAACAAACACAATAAATGCAGTTAATGTTTCTATATATACAAAGAGTGTCTGGTGCTTCCAACCTTTAGAAAATGCTTTTCATCAAAACTGTCTTGATACAATACTGGAACTATTTACAGGACACAACTTCTGATGACCTTCAGATTTAGTCAATTTAAAATTCAGTCCAGGTTTAGTGATAAATAAGGAAACTCAAATGGCTCTTTCTGAACCACTAAATAATAATGTTCGCTTTCCATTTTTCTCACAATGACAGCATGTGGATGTTAAGCAAGTTTCTTTGCTGGATGGAAAGTCAGAGTACCACCAAGCAAGTCACTCTGAGTCTAATAATATTAAAGCTGTTTAGTTAATATTCCAGGTATTTCACACACCACCAGAAATATTGTGCGTCTTATAGTTAGAGAACAAAAAGCATGTGGCTGTATCCCCCTCTGCACCAAATTTCACGGTAAGCCATCTAAAGACTGCTGGGCTAAGATATTTCCATCTGGACCAATGTAGGGAGCCCAATGACTGACAGAGCGCCATAGTCTCAGTGGAGCCAGAGGGAGGTGAACCAACCGACTACACAGCTGCCCTCATGAGTAAATTAGTCAACCATTTCCTAAAGAAGACAAAAAGAAATGTGCAGTGTGATGATGGAGAAGCACATAATAGTGCCTTATTGTACACCAACAGTGGGAGGAATGAGCTTTTACACTTTCTACTTGTGGGACTCAGAAGCCTAAACCAACTGCTTTAAACAAGGGCAAAATGAAAATGGCACTTCATTCTTGGCATTATAATGAGAAACATTACTGCTTATAAAATTTTGAATTTTTCATGAAGCAAAAAGGGCCTCTCCTGTCAGAGTGCAGATTATACACAATATTATTTAATATTGGGAAAGTGCCTTACTATTAAATTATGTATTATTCACTCCTATTAAGGTATTTGGTGGCCCACGTACAGTAGATGCTTCTAGATCCAACTACTTGCATATAAAACATCCAAAAGTTTAAAAACAAATTCTGCACATTAGTGCTGTGAAACAATCTGAAAATGGCTTTTTCAAGTTTGGTACCTAAATGGTAACAACTAACCTTTCAGCTGAAGGAAATATATTTGATTCTTGCATAACATTTATTTAAAGCTTACCTTTCAAGCTCAGTACAACAGCAAAATATTCAGCATTTGGGACTATAATAAACAGAACTATGGGCATCAGTATATTTAAGAAATAAATGGTTCTTTACCTGAGGGTTAGGACAGGAAGTGTGCCAAAGTAAATTAATCTGGAAGGTCCTGACATTAGAAAAGGCATAAACAGAAGAAAAGCTTACAGCAGGATAAACAACAAAACCAGAAATGCTCCATTTGGACCTTGGGTGGCAGGAAACAGCCACCATGCAGAGAAGGACCACTGTCCTGCCAAAAACCACTGTTTTTGTTTTCTAACCGTTTTGATTCCTGTTTTTGTTTTGTTAAATCACTTCCCGTTTTTCTTTGTCTCCCTCCTCTGCCTGCATGTCATGTCTCTGTTAGTTACATCCTGTTTGTGTTTGTTTTTTCTATAATGGTTGTTTTGGGTTTTTTTTGTTCCTTTAATTATCTTTTTCAGTTTAACTGCTCTGCCCTAAATGATTCAAATGCACTTTATACTTCATGTATACTTTGTGTTTGAGATCACATTCACAAATGTGATCTCAAACATTTTCTGATTGTCATACTAGTCCAAAAACTAGATAACAAGAAACCAAATTAAGGAAATTAAATAATATACTTTATTTATTGAGGGATTTGAAAACTTTAAATATCTGTGAGGATCCAAAATATGTGAACCTCTAGGATTATCAGTGAATTAAAATCAAGTGTTTTTAGTGAATAGAGAAGCATTCACACGTGAGCAGTAAGCCCTCCTTTACTTCAAGAATCAAAGTCTGATCTCACAACACATGTCTACCCATGTGTTGTGGGACAAAGAAATAAGATTTGTTCAGATTTCTTGTCTTCAAAAGAAGTGGTTTTGATTCTTATCAGACTGGAAAATGTTACAGAAAAGGTTGAACTCCACCAATCACCAGTTAGACAGACCAAGAAGAAATGACAGAAATTCAAAACCATTGTTATCCTCCTCTCCAGAAAAGGTCAATAAAGATCTCTCCAAGAACAAGGTGTGTAATAACTTGACATGTGAAAGAGGATCCCAGGGCAACTTCTGAAAAACTAAAAGGCATCTCTTCTTTTGAATGTTCATGTTCATTAGTCCACAGTCAACACAATGCTGAACAACAATGGTGTGTGTGTGCTACAAAAAGAAAGTATTGCATTTAATTACTATTATCAAGTCCCCTGAAAAGAAGAACCTTTATCCTCCTAAAGCACAGTCTGTGTGATAATAACTTATTCCTCTCTACTGGTGTCGAAAAACAATAAAAGCTAACTAAAAAAATAAATAAATTACCTAATATTTACAAGTAAATTGGCTCCCAAAGATCACTTATCAGACTACAAAGCTGAGGTTTGATTCGATTTGATTGTCAGTGCTGAATAAACAGAAAAAACAAATCATATTTTATTTCAAATGTTAACTTCTGATTGCCGCAGAGAAATGCTCAAGCATCATTTTTGACATTAACCAAGTCCACTGTGAGAAAAGTACAAAATGAATAGGGATAAAGCTCTAACTATAGTTTCAGTTGTTACCATGGCGTATAGCATCCAATAAAAAAAGTCTAATGATTCTTTTTAGTTCTTTATTTAACAAAAATAGGTGCTGTTGTTCTTTATACAGCAATATATAACAATATATTTTGGTTTTGTACTGTTAACTCAGAAAAATGAAGGAAACTTAATGAAATTATGAATAATGTTTATTTTTGTTTTATGAGACATAAAGAAAAAGGCAAATGAGCTGTTACAAAATAATCTTCAAATGGGTTAGGGTTAGGCCTAGTGTCAAACAATCCCATAACTACATGTTCAATATCAGAAGCAAAGCTTACATCTGGCAGAGGTCTTGTAACTCAGCCTGTTCACGTTAACGCTACACTTTGTTAAACTCTAATGCTTGTCAAAATTTAAAAATACATGTCTGGTACATATAACCTTACATAACCTTTCGTTAAAACTTCAGACCATTCTGTTACATTGTAATCACCATTGTTAATAATGTTTTGCTATGAGTGGGAGTGTTTTTCCCATCTTACAAACACACACTCTTAAACTATGATGAGTATTTTATATCTCTGCCTGGATCTTGTCTGTGAGTGCAACTGCAGGATCTCAGTGAGGTGTTAAATAATACTTTAGACATTCCAGCTCTAAAATCGTTTGATATATTTTACATCTGCTGCTATATAATGCTTAAGTATAGTAATTAAATACTTCTAAATTTCTTAAGGCGTTGAAATGTGGGTGATCATTTGTAAAAGTATTTCTGTTTTTATGTTTGCAGGCTAAAGATTACTGTGGACAGTACTGTCAGTTGCCCTTAATGTGATTATTTGATGTAAGTCTAAGTAATATTTAATAACGACAGATGTACACCGTTCGCTTAGTTTAACATGAGGGAAAAGATGCACAAATCTCAGTCTGAAGATCAGAGGTTCAGACCTCAGGCTGTTTAGACTGAAACAATTTTGCATGCATTACTTTTAATGCCTCTCATTGTGCCAGTGAAGGGTTACAGGTTAATTAATGTGATAAATACAGTAGGTGTGGTTATATTTACAGTTTATTCATTTATATTTGGAGTCTCTGGTGCATTCTACCTTTTTAAAATAAATTATATCAAAGCTGTTTGCATGCTATCTAGATGCATTATGGGAAATACATGATATGGACCAAGATACTGGACCACCTACATGTTACACCCACACGAGCTGCTCAGCCATGTAAACCTATGCTGCAAAGGTCACAATGCAACAATGGTAGCTTTCAAGCTTGCTCACAGTGACAGTGCTATCTTAATGACAAAGTTTGCCATCATATTTAGAATGAAATGTAAAATAAAAAAGTCGTAGCAAATTTTTAAAGAAGCCATATACAGGAAAATGTGGGGAAAGTCAGTAATTTAGTGAATTACTTGTTTAGACTTTAATCAGTTATGCTTTCAGTTAATCGTCAGTACATTAAATACGATTCAATGTGATGTCTTATTATTATTCTTGTGGTGCAGTGGCGAGCCAAGCTAAAGCAGCTCCTGGTATGTCACTACAAAAGGGCATCTGATACCTTGCTCTCACTACATCATACAGCCATCAGTGACCTGTACATGGCTTCTAATGGGATTAATTAGGATGAGATAATGACTGTTGTGAGGCCAAAAAATGCCCTTAGAGCTAAATAGAGTCAATTAGCAAATGACCTATCATTACTGCCACAGATCCTGCTTTTGATAACAGGAGGTCTTTTGTTTCTGGGGGACTTTTTCTTGTTTTGGGGAGCATCAGCAATTTTGATGGTAGTTTTTGTTCCTCCGCAAAGACTAAAAGCCTCAGTGCTTTTTGTTTGCACATCTTTGTAACTCTTTGTCAGGCAGCAGGACTACTAAAGAAAAAAGCTGCTTACAAAATGTCTTGAAAAGTGGTGGAACATGTGTAAAGAAACAGCCAATTACATTTGGATGGCAATTCAGAGTATTTTCTTTATATGCTGCGTGGCATTGGCCTTGGTGGAGGATTGCACTTTTCAAGTACTTTTTGTGGCAACTTTGTTCTTTCTGTCTGGATGAATCACAGCCCCTGTACTAAATCCACCCTTAATAATATCCTCATTAGGCAATTTATGCCGCATGTTTTTCCAGACAACTTCAGAGAAAGAGCTCTCTAGGTTAGCTGTGTAGTACCCTATGCTTAAGTCAAATAAATATGGCACATCCATTTTTTTGCCCTTTATATTGCTAGAAAACAGATTAATATTCATTATGAAGCTCAATATATGCGAAACTGCCTGGCTCATACCTGAGCATAGCAGTATTAGCTGTGTGATAAACAACTTCACTATTTGATAAATAATCCAGAAGAAACAGAGAATCCCGACAGAGCTATGAAAGTTTTATGCCCTATGCTGCAGAGGCCCTTTCTCTCCCGGAATACCAGACATAACTCGGGGAGCCAGCAGAATCTCAATATTCCTCCATTTCTTTCCACTTTTTCTTTCTCCTTTACCATTTCTGTCTGTCTCTCTGGCTAGATCAGTTTTTAGTGTTTGCAATCAGAGAAGTGTTTTTTTCCCACTCATACTTGGGGAAAAAATAAATATTCCCCTCTGCTCACCAACAGGTTGTTGTTCACCCACACAGCATGCTCTGAGTCTCTGAATAGTTGTTCCCTACAGCCAACTAGTTAATCAGGATGCTATTTCTAAAGTATGGGTGTCTGATGCAGAGGAAGTAGTACAGTTAATTGTCCAGAAAAGGGTATTTAATAGGCTGGACTGCTATTTTTTATCCAAATGACAGATTGTGTGGCCATCTGGACAAAATAAAACAGACGTCAAAGATCCATCATTTTACTGTCTTATTACTCATTCTACCACAAACTCATTGTTGCTGTCTGTAAGCCTTATTCTGTCCCTGTTCAGTTGCATTCAGTTATCTCATGGTAATAATATATATTTCTACTATACTACCTATACATTGTTGTTACACTTTAAGACGTTATGACATATTTTAAAGCACATGACTTATGTAAAGAGCATTGTTTTCTTTGCAACTTGGAACTTGTTCAGAGAGATTTAATCACCACTAAAGGTGTAACAATTATTTAATTTAATCAATAACTGACTGATTCAGAACAAACAATGTGGATGCTGCATTTCTGTTTTATATAGCTGCATACTGAATATTTTGTGGATTTAAACTTTTTGTTGAAGAACACGAAATATATGGAGCATCTTCCATTCAGGGTTGAGAATAGCAGTGCATTGCTGATATTAAACATAGATTGTGCTATTAAGAGGCAAGACCAAACTGGTTGTGAAAATGCTGTCCCAAAGCTTTCTGTAATTGGTTTCCTGATTTTCCCATGCATTACAATAACATAATTAACACGGGTTTCATTGGCATTTGTGGAAGACAAAAAAATCAGACGGCAACAGACAGAAACCTTTTGTTATCGATTGAGTTCATGTTGTTGATATTACAGAGAGGATAGTAAGCGAGTGAAGGGAGAGGAACAAAGAGGTCGGAGGTTCATTCAACTCCCCTTTCAGGCAGTGAAAAGAGAGCTGTTGGCATTTCAATGGTAATTTTGTATCAGTTGCTTATAGCTGCCTTATACTCTGTTAAAGTCGTCTCACTGGCTTTATTAAGGTCTGCAACCATCTAAAGACAGAGGAAAAACATGTGTTGGCAAATCTGTTCTCAGTTCCATCGTGTAAAATCTCAGGGTACTGCAAAATAAATAATTGCCTTTACAACAGTGCTAGTTGCATGTTTTGGCTCCAAGTTACCTTACCTGAATCCAGGACCTTTGGTTGTATGGTAAACAGAAAGGGACCACACGGGATGCTTTCTTGAAAATATTTCTTGAAATATTTCTATACAAGGCAACAGTGTTGTCAGATGTGTGTGTGCGTGTGTGCTATTCCACCATTATGGAGCTCCAAAGGGCCACCAAAACTGTTTGTTCCACACACTGTGAGTCAACCTGGATACTGTGATTGGCAACACATGTTCCACCTCGTCCAAGTCCATGAGCCAGACATGGTCTGTTTGCACAAGATTTTCAAACTCTCCAAGCATGATGTCTGTGTTGCCTATAAATTGAAGAGCCCAGTGCATTGTAATAGGATGTTTGGGTGAGATTTCATTTTTCTTTGAACCTGAGATAAGAACAAAGCGGAGCCAAGACTGTTGCCCAAGTGTGTTGAGGTTACTTCAGCCTGAGGGCATATGCATTTCAAATTAGTAAGCTCATCCACGTGCTTGAAAGTTTCTGCTGGGTCTTTAACAGCACCATCCACTTACACCACACCACAATGATTTACCTAATTTGTCAAAATCAACACTTAATTTTGATTTTATCCTTATTCTATATATTTTTAACTAGCATATTACAATGTTGTTGTTCCAATCCACGAAACTTATAATAATAACTGAAGAACCTCCCAGAAAGCTGAATCTCCTCAGCTCGATGTAGCATTTTTCATCCAGTTCGTAACTCAATTTTCTTACCTGGATGATTGAGCATCCGTCAGCACACTGAAGAAGCCCTTGTTTCGGTGTGACTTGGCAAATATTTCACGGTCAGGGTGAGGGTGATCATTACTATATTTTGCATGATATATCCAAGTAAGACTGCCTGTTCGCAAACTGCAAAATTATTAACAGGGAACACTGTGGATCATCCTTTTCACCTTATTTTCACAACACAATGTCTTCCAGAAAACAAGTGGAAATTGGATTGCTTTTGTTATTATTTATTTTTATGTCCTGAGATCACAGGTTGTCTACCGAGGCTTGATCCCAGATTTTTCCCTGGTTTCCTTGAAATATGTAAAATCTTTCTTTGAGAATTGTTTTCTCAAATCTTTCAATTCTTTCACAGAGTGCTTCTTTTTTACTAAATCACAATTATAATTACCTGCTGCTGTCACTATAATTGTTTTGTTTTGTTTTTTTGCTTAACAATAAATAACCATATAAATAAACAGACGGTCAGAGAGAAAGAAGACGAGCTGGGAGGGAGGACGACGCATAGCTGAAACAATTGTTCTTGGACTACATGTTGGATCAGCAAGAGGAACCCAACGCCATGCTGAGACATTTTGAGCATGCTGAATGTGGAAAAAGTCGTGGAGATGTTGAATAACTCCAGCACCACAATCCTCGTTATTTATACAAAACTTGCCCCACCTGAACTTTTGTTTTTAAATTATTTCTGTATAACGTTTACAAAAACACACACAACGCAATATGCAGTACATAAATGGGCAAGTATTTATATAGCAAATTTGCATTCTGAGTGCTCATAATGCTTTTTACCATTTATGCAAATGCACAAACATTAATGCAAGAGCCTTTTTCTATACCTAAACACCTTATCTAACATTTACACACATATTTAGCTGTATGTACTAGGGGCAACTTAGGGTTTAAGTGTCTTGCTACTTTGAGTGTAGTATAAGTAGAATGAGCTTGGAAAGAAAAGCGTCTGGACTTCTTTAAGCTTCCTTGAAGACTTTTTACCTCTCATCTGAGAAGCTTCTTCAGTTGCAAGAGCAATTGGTAGAGAATCCCAGATTTTAAGGCCTATGGAAGCTTAAAATCCTATTGATCCTATTGGACCCCTATTGATCATCTACCTAATCACACAAGCCAAGGTGTAAAAATGGGTTTGGGTCAAGGAAAGGCTTCGCTTTTCTTTCTAAGTCTCCAAAAAGTTGATTCTGTTCATCTGGACGTAGCGTTTTGTGGGAGAAACGTTTCGTCACTCATCCAAGTGACTTCTTCAGTCTCAGCTGACTGCAGGTTTCCCCAAATCTTATAAACAGTTCATTTGCATAATTACTGAAACCAGCCCACTGAAGGAACAATGGGCTGGGAGGTCAGTTTCTTAATCTTAATTATGCAAATTGTCATGACCAATGATCAACAACCACTGACCAAAACCCACTGATCAAAGACCACTGATCAATGGCCATGAGTACCATTCACAGAGAGTTGGGGAATGGCTGCAATCACAGCATTGTAAGATGGCGAAAGATGGGCCTAAGGTTCTAGGTTCTAGGTTCTTTATTATTTGTCACATGCATAGTTATACAAGTATAACACACAGTGAAATGTAGCCTGACACACTCCTC
>NW_005187425.1:2309681-2331917 GCF_000239375.1 Pundamilia nyererei
GAGCAGCCGCTGGAGAGAGTAGAAATGCTCCTGGCATCACACCACTTTCTGTTTACCATGAAACACACTCCTCCACCTTTGGTTTTGTTCGACTCTGCCGTTCTGTCCGCGCGGAGCACAAAAAATGAATCCGACGGAGTTACGGTCTGGTCCGGCACGGTGGGGGACAGCCATGTCTCCGTGAAGCACAGAATGTTGCAGTCCCTCATGTCACGTTGGAAGGTGACCCTTGCTCTTAGGTCATCGAGCTTGTTCTCCATGGATTGTACATTGGCCAGTAGGATACTGGGCAGTGGTGCACGATGCGCCTGCTGTCTCAGTCTGTTCCTAATACCAGCGCGTTTTCCCCGGCGCTTCTTTGTTCTGCGCCTCGGATGAGCGGCCCGTCCTTTGTTGTTCTCCGCGTCGCGTAGAATCTCTGGCGGCCAGGAAGGGTCAGGTTTAAAAGTGTCCAAGATTAGATGTGCAACCTTGGCACCGATGTTTACAAGTGATCCGCTGTCGTATACTATAAGACTAGAGGATTTTGGGATGTAAACCAGAGCAAAAAATAAGTAAAAAACAAGAAAAGTGGATAGTCGGAGCGGAGCGGTCAGGAAGGCGTCTGGACGTGGCCGCGCCATCTTGACTTTTAACTTTTAAGGGGACATCTTTCAGTCATTATGCAAATATACTGTTTATAAGATTGGGGAAACCTACAGTCAGCTGAGACTGAAGAAGTCACTTGGATGAGTGACGAAACGTTTCTCCCACTGAAAACGCTCCGTCCAGATGAACAGAATCAACTTTTTGGAGATTTACTTCCCTGGATGATTGAGCGTGCATCAAGACGTTTTCTTTCCAAGCTCCTTAGACTATGATGACCTGGAAAACTGAGAACCTTCACGGACACATATAAGTGTGTGTGTGTGTGTATGGTCTTAGACCTATTACTGCTTTATTACACAGTGTTTAACGGTGAAACCCTTGCTTGTGATTTCAGTCAGTTTAGCCTTGTTCTCAACAGTATGCAATTTTTGAATCTATTGACTGATATTCCATGAAGAATTAAATGTTTTATCTTTCTTTCTCAGCACAGAATCTATTTATTGAGGTTATTTTTTCAAGCTGAAGAAAAGGTATTAAGAATGCTAAAAAGCTTTTGTTGTGGCAATGTCACGCTGGTCAAAAGAACATTGCAAAACTCTGTGTACTTTCTCTTAATGTCTATTTTTATACAGAGCTGCTGGAGAGAATTGCAGGAGCTTTTCTAAGACTCGCTTCCCCTTTCCAAGCAACATTATATCAATCTTTTCCTGTTCTATGATTAACAATGTTGAATTTAAAAAGGAATTTAATGATTTCATTAACTAAAAGTGCTAAAAGCGTAGTTAGATACGCAATATTTAAGATGCAGATCTACCAAGATTATTTTTCATTTTTCATTTTTTTAATGTAATAAACTTAACACTTGCACTTAGAAATCAAAATTATAATTGCCACGTTTTAATGTATGATGCAAATTAATTGATATTTATATCAAAATGAATCCAAAGGAAGAGCATACAGTACTGTCAGAATGTTTAAAGGTTTATATTCTGTTCTCACATGAGTAGAGACAGAAAGACTGATGATACTTGCCTACAACTCAAATAAACATGACAAGTGACACACAAACAGTTTAAATGCAAGTGACAGAAAACAAAATTCATGTATCTTGGCTCTAGACAGCAGTAACTGCAAGTAGAGATGTTTTTACCAGTTCAAGCCAGCAGTGAGACTGTGGGGATGAAAATGTCGGTCTACCGCTTTGGTAAAAATTGAAATACTTCATCAGCTATTAGAGGGAATGTCATAAATATTTGTAAAGACGTTGCCCAGAAGACGAAAATGAGTCGTTGCTGCTATCTTAACTTTTCATCTACGATTCACAGGCTTTTACTCATAAAGTAAAAATTCAATTTCATGAGATGGACTTTTAATTTACACGTTTGACTGAAAACACTTTAGAGCTGTTGGATAGATTGTCAAAAAAAATATAGCTCAGATCATCAGCGGCTCCTCAATATGTGTTACAGTAATTTTTGATCCCCGAGACTGATGGTTCAATATGGATCAATGTCCCTGATCAAGGACATTTTAACTAAAAAAGGAGGGGATATTAAAGATGGGCCTACAAATTTTATGCCTTGTAATATGTTTGAAATGTTGGCTCACAAATAAATCTCTGGAAAGATATTAATGATGATAAATAATACTCAGATTTTCACAGTCTCCCAACAGACCAGTCTCCACAGAATCTTCTTTGTTATGATGTAAAAGAACCTATTTACCAAAATGTTGCCTTCTTATGAATTTAATTAATAACTGGAGCTAAATAGCATTAATAGATTCTCCCTTTTTGAATTTGGTGCCTAAAAATTGTTGCCTGTATGCAGACTTTACTAAAGGAGGTCAAACGACTGATGTTAATTTTGCAACTCTGCCTCTAGATATTTTGCTTTTATGTAAATACAGCCAAATTCACGGCCGTTGTTTTTAACTTATTCATACAATGATTTTCATGAGGCAATTATGAAACAGGGATTTTAGCAGCAGCTTGTAAAAGACAAGGAAGGGGCTTCTGCTTAACATCTAATTTTAAAAGGCCACATTTCACTAAATATTTCATGTGCAACAGGAACAGAAAAGAAATGTAAATCAGAACAGCTTTACTCGTAAGTCAGCAAATGCAGCATATGTCGGCGAAGATAGGAAGAGGGAAGCTCTGTAAAACCAGGCTTAAACTGTGCTATCTTTCTGGCGATAGCTACACATCTTAAACTGGGCTACCAAATCAAGACATCCAGCTAGTGCACACGAAATGAGGATTTAAACATTCAATGACTGGATTTATTTATTTTGGGAAATAAAAATGTCACATAGGACAGAATTAACAGATAAACGTATATAAATTCAGAAAATAATTACACTGAGTAATTTTAGGCAGTGAGTAACCTTAGGTATTTTACAGGAAAGACAAAATAAGTATGTAAAATATGTAATTTTAATATGTTTGTCTGGAACAGGTCTCTCTTGCAAATGAGACATTGGCCCCAATGGGACTGTAAAAATAAAGGTTAAATAAAAATAAAGTTGCCAGTAATTTTAAGTAAGAAACTTCATATATTTTACTTTAAAGAAATAATAATAATTTGGATAGTGTTGTGTAGTGTAGTGTGCAGCCTCCATTTACTTTAGCATCAAAACAAACAGTATTTCCCTAATTTACACTCTAAGTGCACGCTTCTTTTAGATATTTGATTGTATTATTGAGGAATCTACCAATCTTATTGTGCATTATTTTGGCACGCATGCCGGATTTTTGACTATTCAACTGTACTTCGATAATACATTAACACAGAATTTGTAACTTGCCATATGACATGAAGACCATATAATGAAACAAAAAATATCGACATGCTTTGAACTTAATACTGTGCATAACTTAAAGTTGGTAACATTATATTTAAAGGTAATGAAACAAATGGTTTTATTGAAAGAAACATTTGATTAAGTGGACTATCTAAAAAAAAAGACAGTCTCGCTCTCTAGGTGTGTGTATGTATCCTTGACTACTGTATCAGTCCATGATGACAAATAAAGGAAAATGAAAAAGTATTTGTTTGTTTCTGTCCTCTTGTAGTCTTTATCTAAAGGAAACTGAAAGGTTATAGAAAGGCTCTTTTACTTTATTTTGATAAGAGAGAACCTTACACTCACTCTCACACCAGGTGAAAGAGAGCTCTTTTCCCTTATCAGCTGGAAGTGAAAGGCCCTTGGATACACTGGACTCAGAAAGTACTTGCTATCTGTTCCTTTCTGAGAAAGATCAAAAATATATTGCTGGGTTGCAAAAGAAGCCACCAATGAATTTCTACATTGCAAGGACTACTAATCATCATACCGGAGTGATCGTGTGTAGCAAAGTGGTAAATACAACATTTATGAAGCACTTTAGGAGAAACTGCAAAATATTATGCTTTTATTGTGTACTGTGATAAGCATAAAACTATCAAAGTGTTTTTTACAGCCCATATACCCCAGCCACACCAGCAAATCTCATCCGTTTCTTTAACCGCGGGCGATGATCAGACTTTTAGGAGGGTTCTGCATTCACAAAGTCATATACATAGAAATTCACTGGACAACAATTAAAACATAGATACTTTTCTATATATGAGATTTTAACCAACATTAGTGATTGTTTTAATGGGTTGTGGAAAAACTTTGTATTATGTAAAATCACTGTCATCTCTGCAATACATGTAGGAAAAACAGAATCCGAGACTAACACTCTGTAGTCTTCACCACCTATCTACCATCTCCCTTTCTGCCCACTCCTTTTGGTCTTTCTCTCACTCTGTGGCAGGATATCACCCGACCTTTTCACTTATTTCCTGTGTGTGAGCTGTTTTTTTCCCCTCCTTGTGTTTCTTACTCTTCCTTGTTTGTGTACACTTGGTCTCTGTGTGTTTGTCGAACTGACTGCTGCTGCTCTTCCTGCACACTTCAGATTCATCATTTATCAACACCAGTTCTCCTGGATCTTTACTTCAGTATTCACCAGATTTTTCAAATCTGTCAACATACTAGTTATGCAATGGCCAACTTACAAGTTCAAGAACTTTTTGTACTGGTTGAGATCCAGCTTGTGCTTTTCAGTGCCTCAGGTTCACTACTTCCTCTGCTTCCCCCACAGTTCACTCTGCCTACTAGCTGCCACTCAACTGCCTCACGTCACCCTTACCTTGCCACGCGCATCCAGGAATCACCAGCTCCCACTTATTTACACCATCACCCATTTCTTAACTACAAAACATTTCCATCAAGTCTAATTATTGGAATCACATCTTTCGGTATGCAATATATCACAATATGTTGCAGAAAATACAAATAAAGCTAATATTTACATCATTTTTTGACCTAATTGTATAACTAAAGGTAAATTTACATTTAAAACATGCATGTATTCTCAATACTTAACAAAATAACAATTTTGAAAATTGTTCTAAATCATGTTTCACTTTCACTTTAATCTTTGATTTGCTTTAAACAGGCATCCATGCTATTTGTAATTTTCCGCATGTGAGGCTCTTTTTGTGCATCACAAGTTAATTTCCATTTTATGGCTCAGTTGCACTGGGGAAAAATAGCAGCCTCCTTGTGACTCTAGGAGAAACTGGTGGATGCACAGAATTTTTTTATTTTTTTTTTACATTCATCAATTGATTGCATGTAGCTGTGATGACTAAGCCGGTTTTATTCTGGTTTTATGCCTACATAAAAACAAGGCTATCAAGCACCTATGCCACCCATGCAGTTAAATTTCCATCCTGTAGCAACATCACTGTTTGTGGAGGAATTAAAACATTTCTGTTTAAATTCTGTTTGGTTTTAATTGGACTCAAAAGCTCCGTGCACAAAGTTGATTGATCAACATTACAGTGCTTTACATTTTATAGTGTCACTGTGGCATTAACCTCATTCGAGTAGCACCAACAAGAGAAGTGTTAAAGTAAGATCAGTTCAATAAGACTGGATGAGTAGAGACTGTAAAGTCAACATAGAGAGGTATGCAGTATATTGCCAAATTGGTACCTCTAGTTTACTCTAGGTTCTGCTTAAATAAAAACAAACAGTATTCTCCTGTTTTCTTCATCGATCCTCTAACCAAAGGTATAGGTTGATTCTATTTATTCAGCTTACAACATTATTTTACAGTAATTGAATACAAATACTGGGTTGCTTTCTGGACACGGGACTTGGCCTTTGTCATAGATTCTATCCATAACTTTAATGGACAGACTTTTAAGCCACGGACAAAAAAGTTGGAGGTTCTCAGGTTTAGCTGCTCTTGGTTCTTTTCTTTGGTTTTTAAGAATGATGTGGTCCAGTTATCTTCAGCAGTGACCTCCAGCTTGTACTTTGGTAGTTTTCAGTTGAGTGTGAAGCAGCTGGGATTGGAATTAGCAACAGTAATTCAGGATCTGGTTCACAAATAAGGTAAAAGTGGAGTAGCTTGGTGCAGTGGCTCCAGTGATTTATATGCTACACTACTCTGTTGCAGATAAGAGAGAGGTGGGGCTGAAGGTAAAACTGGTCAATATTATGTTCCTATCCTCACCAGTGTCCGTGAGCTGCTGACAGTGAACAAAAGAATACAATTATTGATGTGGAAATTATCCTCAAAATATTCTGAACCAACTGTGCATTATTATCAGACAACCAAACATGACTGTTTTTATACACTGAGATATATGGTTATTGTAATAGTTTGTAGTTTCTGTCGGTTGAGTTTTCAAACTGACTTGGTCCTCTAAAGAGACAGAAATAAAATTGTGCTTGAGCGCTCCAAAAAACAAAACGTACAAAACAACCATCATTATGGTACTTTTCAAGTTTAGACTTTTGTTCTACAATAGAAATTAATTTTTTTATGTAAACCATCTGGCAACGTTTGATGACTTTTTGAAGAGTTTTTTTTCTCCAGTAGAACAGAGTTGCCATTTCCACTTATAAGCTTGTTGTAATGAACCTGAGGTCATTTGTTATCCCACTTGTCTCTTTCTTTTTCTGAAAACCATTGAAAAACCACAGATGGGTGTTTTTCATATTAGGTAAATTACTGAATAACAGACGTCAGATGCCTTGAAAGACTTTTTTTTATTTTAAAAGAAGATTTTTATTTATTTATAGCTTAAGCCAGTACTTTAATTATGACTTTAATGGTACTCATGGCCATTGATCAGTGGTGTTTGATCAGTGGGCCTTGATCAGTGCTTGTTGATCAACGGTCATGAGAATTTGCATAATTATGATGAAGGAACTGACCTCCCAGCCCTCCCAGCCCATTGTTCCTTCAGTTGGCTGGTTTAAGTCATTGTGCAAATGTACTGCTTATAAGATTGGGGAAACCTGCAGTCAGCTGAGACTGAAGAAGTCACTTGCATAAGTGACAAAACGTTTCTCCCACTGAAAACGCTACGTCCAGATGAACAGAATCAACTTTTTGGAGATTTACTTACCTGGATGATTGAGCATGCATCAAGATGAAATAATGACTTTAGTTTTAAATTTTGTTATATTTGTTTATTTATTTATGTATTTATTTTTTATTTTTAGATAATATTTCACTCAAGACAATCAAAACTTTGCACACTGACCTGTTCTGATAGAATCTCTGAGCCACAAAAATGTATCCGACCACCGTGTGCAGTTTTATGAACCAACTGCTGTTAACCAAGAGGCAGCCAACTCATTGGGTACAGATTTAACAGCTTCAGATGTCCAAAGCTCAAAGCTAAACTAGACTGTAGAGCACCAGAAAATGTGATGCACTCATTGGTCATTTCAAAGTCACACTTAAATGGTGTGAATAATGTTTCTTCATTTCTAAAAAAAAAAAAAAAAGACTGTAGAATGAATGTAAAACAATGAAGATAAAAGTGACTTTGAGTAAGAAGCTCTTAAAATAGTGATATTAATTTCAAACTGGGTACATTTGTACTTATTTGAAGAAGATAAAACTATAATACTCAACATTTATGTGGAAATGTGACTCCAGTGCTGTGATGTCCCTAAATATTCAGAAGTAAAACTAAATGTATGAGGACACGTTTATGAGACTAGAAATAATCTAATATTAACTAATGTTTCTGGCACCTATATCTATATATTTGTGATGTATAAATCCAGTTTATGGGTGGCTGTAGCTCAGGTGGTAGAGCAGGTCATCTACTGATCGGAAGGTTGGTGGTTCGATTCCCGGCTTCTCCTACTCTGCATGCCAAATATCCTTGGGCAAGATACTAACCCGAAATTGCTCTCCGATGCATTCATCGGAGTGTGAATGCACAAGTTGTGTAAAGTGCTTTGAGTGCTCAGAAGAGAGGAAAAGCGCTATATAAGAACTAGTCCATTTACCATTAATCTTTCTACTTTAGCCTAACAGGGATATCTCTTTGAATGAGTTACAATTTAACATGCATTTACAGAGCTTCACAAATGTATTAGGCCACCACTCAATTTAATGTTAAAGCCACAGTTGAAACAGGTCTGGAAATTTATTTGTTATCTGCAATTGTATCAAAAGACTAAAACTTAAACACACAGGTGGGTTGTTGTCAATGCTAAACTGTAAATCTTTACATTTTAGACATAGTCACTTGCATTGAAACTTAGAAAACTGTAATTCCTGTAACTGTTAGTCAGTTTTTCAATCTGATCTGTCAACCATCAAAAAATGAATGAGGTGACATTTCTAAACAGTTTTTTTTTTTTTGCTTGACCTGAATTTCAAAACCCAAATATTTTGTAATGTAGAGAAAGGACAAATCTTCACAGAGAGACTAGTGTTATGAAATGTTCAGCTTTTTTGTTTTGTTTTTTTGAATCAAACTACTGGAGAATATTAGTTGTTTACATTTGTGTCAACTGATAAATCATTTAATTAGATGAGCTCAAGAGCAATGTTAATGTGTATAACAGTTATTGCTCTGCATATTCATGACTTGGGACTCATTCTAGTTATAACCTAACAAGTGACCGGGCTGTTGTTATAGTAATGTTACCATGTATCCTGAAAATATCCTAATTTATCGGCGTTCCCAAATCTGAATACAAGATGTTGCCTGCTGCACTTAAGCACTACACATTCTTTTAGTGTTTTAACAGGAAATTCTAAACAGTGACAGCTTAACATAATGATTATATAAATGAACAGTTTACCTGTCACATTTCCCTAATGCCCAAATTAGCACCTTTAGATTGTTTGTTCTGTTAGTGCACTAACTCTATAATCTAAAGAAGACACTCGGATATCCCAGATTAGTAACAAAATAAGCAAATATAAAATACTTTAAATATTTGATGTTTTATAAGTAATTTTATAGTAAATTTATTTTTTAAAATTTCTTACAAAAGTCCAACCATCAATCTAGTCACCCATTTTTCTGCAGCTTCTTATGGGCCGGGTTGCAAAAGCAGCAGCCTAAGAAGAAAAGTCCAGACTTCCCTCTCTCTAGTCATCTCCTCCCAGCTCATTCGGGGAAAAAGCTAAGGTATTCTCAGGCCATCTGAGAGACATAATCTATCCAGTATGTTCTGGGTCTTCCCCCATGGTAGGATGTACCTGAAGGTGCCCAAGAGGCATCTTAGTCAGATGCCTGAACCACATCAGCCTTTCAGTGTTGTAATATGAAAAAACAAATAATAAATAAAATGCATTTGATCTTTTTCACAATCTTTTCAGATGAAGAAATGTTAATTTTAACAGACTAAAAGACTTCTATGAAATAAAATAATCTCACCTGATTAGGTTTATCCAATCTCCTTTTCACAGTTGTCTCCTTGTGCAGCATTGCACTGTTTGTTTTTAAAAAAGGAATCTATGTAGTCTTGTGAAAAATCAAGTGCACCATTACCGTTTTATTAGGACATAAGAGGTTAAGGAGCAGCCAGGTGCTCCAAATCAAATTTGGGAACAAAGTCCTTTGAAGAGACAAGAGGGGACACAGCACACTTGCACTGACACTTTGGCAGAGGGATGGTGATTTGGGCTTGTTTTGCAGCTACTGAGACCAATTGAATTAACCATGAGCTCCTCTGTATGCTAAAGAATTCTAGAGGCAAATGTGTACAACAGCTAAAGCTTGGCCCAAACTGGAGCGTGCGTGCTGATAAATTCACAAGAGCAAATCGTCAACAGAATGGCTGAAAAAGAAAAGATTCAAGGTTTTACAATGGTCCAATCAAAGTCCGGACCTCTGCTCACCTGAAATTGTGTGGTGGGACCTTAAAAGAGCTGTACATAAATGACTACACACAAATCTCAATGAACTGAAGCAATGTCGTAAAGAAGAGTGAGCCAAAATGTCTCACTCATAAAATCATAGAGAAAAATATTACTTCATACTATTGCTGCTAAAGGTGATTCTACAAGCTACTGAATCATATAGGATACTTAGTCTTTCACAGTCCTGTGAAAACATCCTTTTTCTTATGACTACACATAAACAAAGTCATGCATTTTCCCATTGAGGTGAATGCAATACAGTTAAAAAAGCTTTTCATTTCATTTCTGAGTATCAGTCTGTCTGGTTATCTGCTCAACTTGCAGTTTCATCTCCAGCTAATTTGTAAATCAAAGTCTCTCCCAAGTCAGTCTCTTACTTAGGTTCATGTTTTTTTGAAAAGTTTCTCTTTCAGAAAACCTGATCCAAATAAGATTCCCACAACCAAAAGCAGAGTTGCATATAGCAGGCCAGGGACAAAATGTAAAATGTATCCATTACATTAAGTTCATAGCAGTGTTCATCTCTGAGCAATATGTTGTTAGCCAGAAAAAGAAGGACTTTACATATCTATAAAGACCAAGCAGGACATTTCTTAAGTTAAATAAATAAAAACATATGTACTCACAATACCAGAGTGGCTGTAGCTTAGGAGGTAGAGCAGGTCATCTGCTAACTGGGAGGTTGGTGGTTTGATCCCTTCTTGCTCTAGTTTTCATACCAAAGTGTCCTTGTGCAAAATTTGGAACCCTGAGTTGCTCCTGTTGCATTAATCTCAGTGTGAGTGTGTGAATGTTAGATAGAAAGCACTGGAAAATCTTTTAATTAATGGGTGAATGAGACATGCTGTATTACGCACTTTGCGCGATCAAGCAGAGTAGAAAAGTGCTATATGGATGGATGGATGGACACTTTATTGTAAATATTCAAATTAAAGTTGTTCATATTTAAGGCTTGCGTTGTTATTTTGGAGACCTGTTCCGCACTCTACAAAGGAGTTGATGTTCCCTGCGTGCAAAGAGAGAGAGGGTGGAGGGTGTTGTACCTCATTTCCAATTGGCATTTTCTCCATAACACGCAAATTATGTCAGCAGGGCAGAACTAAACTGCTGCAAGCTTCAGTAGTTGTGCCGCAATTTAATTCAATGTGAATTTGAGGTGAATTATGAGTGTCAAACTAGGATTATCATCACAAGACTGGTTCGCCTATTAAAAGTCTGCTTAGTAACTAATACTCGGGACTGCTTTTAACAGTCTGTCCTAATAGGTCTGAAACAAGAGACTGTAGGACTTATTGAAGTTGCTTGTCTAGATTTCATCTTTGAACTTCTGGGGATAAAATGTCATTATTTCCTCATTTTATCCTATTAGATATTTGTGTGTAATGTCAGAATGATATGTACATTTTTTTGAATTATTGACATTTGAGCCCATTTTTAAAAGCTGTGTTTGCAAAAAAAAAAAAAAAAAAACTACTTTCCCTGGTTGAATAAAGGAATTTTTAAAAAACTGCTTTTAGTAACTGTTGAATTAAAAACCTTCAACAATTTTTTTATATTCATCCATTTTCTCCTTACCAGTTGCATGCAGGGTGCTACACCAGCTGTCATAGGACAAAAGGCAGGGTACACTCTGGATAGATTTTCAAAGGGCCACAGAGACAAATAATCATTCATACTCATATTCACACCTACAAGCAATTTAAAATCACCAGTTAACCTAGCTTGCATTTCATTGGACATTGGAAGCCAGAGAGAGAATCCACAGAAGTGCAGAACATCGGTCTTGTAGGTAACTCTGCTCTCAAAGACGAATCCCGCTCAACTTCCTCTTTAAGATTTTGTTGTTTTGTTATGTTTATTTTCTTTCTGAACATTAAAAGGTATGTGATGCTATACATCAGACTATAATATTGGTGCATAATGGTTTCCTTGTGCATGTGACTCCTGAGTTCTTCATGTGCATGTTGATGAATTAAGGAGCAAGGAATTTAAGGTATTCATTCCACAAGTGGAAATAAATATCTGTGCCCATGAAATGAAATTATTTCCTTGTGATTATTTTTTTTTTCTTGCACAAAACTTTTGCCATAACTGTAATTAAATACTCTGATCTCCACCTTTACCCTGAACTGGATAGGTGGGAAAAAAAATCATTCTCTTTGTATATCTGTAAGACAGTGACAAATGAAACAATCAAATTAAGTAATGAAAAACATTACAGCCCTTAACTGAACTTTGTTTCACCCTAGAAAGGACTGGAAAACATTTGAACTTTTTAACTTAGTGTATCAAAGCTATGTTGACAATTATATATTATTTATTTATCCTACCCATTGCGACAATTATATTAGGTGGCACGTTTCTTCTACAAATTCTACATGAAAAATATGGTCATCGAGTAGTGACAGCTTAAACCTGACACTTTAAATTATGTCAGCTTGCCCCCAAAATTGTAATTTGGCATGGTGTTATGCCAAACTCAGTGAAGTCACTAATTAAGTAATTGCACACAGTCCATAAAAACCCTGCAGAGAGTTCTGCACGCTGAAGAGGGCAACCTGCCAAAAGTCTGTGCCCCCATCCCGCCCAAAAACAGTTCTGAATACCTCAGCATCTTTGCACACTTGGGCCTCCTCGAGTACTGTTCATTTCACCTGAAGCAGTGGACCACCAGATTTCACGTGAGAACAGCATAGTTCTGTCATTCACCTCATATTCTGTCACACATACACACCTACTGACCAGTTTTGTACATTGTGAGACTGCTGTCACAGTGCCTACGGCAGGGCAGATGTCCCTTCATATGGACAAAGCCAGGGAGAAAAGACAGCTTAGATCTCATTAGCAAATTACTACATCAGTTCATCAGTATCCACACCATGGAGCAGCCTCAGGCTTTTCCACCCACACCCCATCAACAGCTTTCATTCTCATCCAGGAACCTTTGTCCTAATGTTCTTGAGCAAAAGAACCCTCATAACTAAATCCAAATGACAAGATCTTTCTGCTTGCATACTGAAAGGTTTCTCTATTATAGCATGTGTCTTCATTTTCTCCCAACATGCAGATTGCACTTTATCCTTTTGGAAAACTGACTCCATATTATGCTTCACTTCAAACCACATATTGTAGAAGTTTTATGTCTGGCCTATTTAGACTTTATTCTGGGCTACAATGTAGCAAGTATATTCACAAATTTATGTTATTATAATTTTAACCCAAAAGCTAATGTGTGTGTTAATGGTAAAATTTTTAAAAAAAGTATTTCTCAGCAGCTGCACAATGCCATATACATCAAACCTGCTTATTACTATTTCTTGGGATGGAAAAATATACAGAAATGTTTACTATTAATGTATTAAGTATAAAGAGAGCATTGCATTTCTGATTAGACTGGCATTTCACTTGAAATTGCTTTCAGCTGCTCTTTATCTTTCACTATGCTGTTTAGCCATTCTGAAATAATAAGCAGAAAAACCTGGGAAAAACAGAATTTATAAATAAAGACCGTAAGATTAGCAAAAATAAACCCAGTAAAAACCCCATCAAAACAAGCTTAAAAATACGGAAAATATGCTGAACCTTTAACTCTTTTCAGCTCAAAAGCAAGCAAAATCAACACATTAAGTGATCATTTTTGAAACAGAAAGCACCAATCATGGCAACATAGTCCAGTGGGAAAGCTTTGTGCATGTGATTACTTGATTATGCACTCATAAACTCATAACTTTCACATCTGCATATTTACATGTAAACACTGAGTCAATTTACATGGTAATTAACTGTTCTCTATACATGTCAGTGACCATTTAAGTCTGTCTGGCATGTAATTCTTTTTGATTTACGGGAGCTCACAATAACATAACAACAACAACAATAACAATAATATTATAAAAAATTCATCAAGGATGCAAATCAGAATCTGAATCCCCAATTTAGGTCAGTCATTATCACTCAACACACAAGGCAAGTTAGCGCCAAACAAAATATTGTTTTAAATGGATTTTTTTCCCTCTCATATTTCCATTTCGATTCTGTTTCTACAAATTATCTTACAGCTCATGGACTGACAATTGGAGAAGCACCCCAGAGACATGGAAGTTGTTCCCATAGAAACTGCTCTCAACCTGTCATTGCTCTTTGTCACAAAGTCACCAGTTCAAGCTTAGCTGCTAAATGAAAAGGATGTAATGTGAATAACTGAAGGTTACATTGTGGTGTAAGGCTGCTGCTGAGACACGCGGAGGTCAGTCATGCTTGAATAAAACCTCTTTTTAAAAATAAATCTATGATTGACTTTGATATCAGTTTCTTTTTATGTACATCCCTTCATCCTTAAGCGCAACATTTTCCCGATTTGTATCACACAATACTTATAAAGCAAAAGACAAACTCCACTTCCTCTCTCTAACAGTATCTAGGGATTTGTTAGTAATGAAAACCTAATCACAAACTCTCACTGCAGTATTCTTAGTGAGTAATCTATAAGAGATGTTATTCTTCAGTGTCCAATCAAAACTGAACATTGATTCCTTCTCCAAATCAATGCAGCTGTGGCAGCTCAAATTGTCCTTTCCTTTAAAAAGTCATCCCAGTAAATCTGACTTGTCTCATCCTGAGAAAGATGATAAGAGAAACAGTTAAGACCTGTGACCTAGACATTTGAAAGTACTGATAATGCAAGGGTTTCCAAAAATTAAGGTTCAGCAAGACACATTCAAGTCAAGTTTTTGGGTCATGAATCCTTTTTTTTTTCTAACACTGCCTCTTGAATTAAAATCAAACAATCAAGATTTGATTGAAGTGCAGAATTTTAGCTTTAATTAAAGAGATTTTTTTTTACAAAAGAATTGATTTAACTATTTAGTAATTAAAGTATTTTTTAGACTTCTCTCATTTCAAGGGGTCAAAATTTATTGGACAAAGTCTTTCATACCCAAGGATCAATTACATCAAATTCACGCAGCATTAAAATTCCTCTTGTGAAGCACATTCCAACCAGTTTTGCAGCATTTGGCTGAATCTGAGCAGATAATGTAGCTCTGTACTCTTCAAAATTCATCGTGCTATGTCTTTCAGCAGTCACATCATCAATAAACATTAGTAGACGGGTTCCACTGGCAGCCCATGCCCTAACATTGGCTTCACCATGTTTGACAGATAGTGTAGTGTGTTTCACATCATAAGCTGCTTCTCTCCTTCTCTATATTTTTCACTTCCCATCATTTTGGTGCAAGTTCATCTTGGTTTCATTTCTTTTTCACAGAGCTGTGCTGGCTCTTTTACATTGTTTCTGGCATCTGGTATTTATGTTCTTGAGTGTAACCTCACTTTTACATTATTACACAGTTTTTCAGAATTGTGCGGACTATTTTAGAATGGGTTGCACTTTGTTGTAAAATGTTTTCATTTATGAAGGTGTCTCTTGATTGTAGATTTGACAAAGAGTGTACTTGACTAAATATTGTGAAGGAAATCCTTTCCTAACATTGACAGAATGTCTTAAGTTGTCTTCTGTGGTCCTTCAGGCCTTTTGATACTGCTGAGCTGGCAAGTGGATTATTTTTGCCATGAACCTCTGGGTTTTAATGCCTGAGATTTTGTTTTTATTTTGGACTCTTGCATTTGTGATACTTTGAATTTTGTATTAATTTACTGTCAGCGTTATTCCCTGTTGGTTTCTTTCTGTTTATGTTCTCAGGCTTTCTTATTTTAGTACAGCTGTTTCAGAAGTCTGAATTTTTCCCACAACATAACAATTTCACTTTAAGAATGTACCGGGTTGTCGGCACTTCTAAAGTATTTGCAATCTCTCTGATAAGGTTTATTTAGGCTTTTCAGCCTAATGACGGCCTCCTTCACTTTCACCAATATCTCTATACAGAGAGTTCCGATGAAAGCTATCAAATACAAATTAATCACACCAGATCTTTCATCTGTTTAATTTGTTATGGAACGAGTGAACAGTCTTCAGGTGGCCATGAAACTACTTAGCAGTTAATTGTTTAATTATTTAATTATTGATCCCCTGAAAATGAAAGACTATAAATAAAAATGGACTCCATTCCTAAACAGTTTATGCAGTACTTGAACTAAATGTGAAAATCTACACTTCAATCACATATTGATTTTTTTAATTTAAAATCCAATAATGGTCTACAGAGACAAAACTACATAAAAAGGTGTCATTGTCCAGAATGTTATGGCTGTAACTAGGAGTAGAAATTGAGAACCCGCTGGATTAGTCTGCTAGCCTTTCATTCTGCTCATTGGTTCGACTTGCACTTCAGTCAGATGATTTCAGTTTGTGTTCTGGAAGAGGAAAATAATGCCAAAATCTTAAGCATGGATATCAGCACAACTTCTATTTTTATGGCAACAAAAGGTTGAGATGGTAAAGTGCAAACTGCGTCCAAAACAGAAACAGCTGCATTATGCACAGACAGCATGCTAACGCTAAGCTAGCCAAAAACCCAGAGTGATGTTAAAGCTGAGTGAATTCCAGCCCCAGTGAGAGACCAGACCCTGAACTTCATCAGGTAATAAAAGCAGTGATAAGCAGTCATGGTGCAACCTCTATTTCTACTGTTCATGTTTCTAAAGTGGAATCACTGTGGCGATCACATTGAAGTCTCTCTATGCTAGTTTGCTTCTTTGCTTTGTGCTGTAGGCTTTGTTTTCATAGCTCAGTACTAAGAGAAAGCTCATATGTGTGTCCGCATTAGGAAAGGGATTTGTGTGTGGGACTGTAGCCTGAGGTTTATGTTGCTAACTTTGGAATTATGAATAATTTTATGGAGAAATGATAAAGTAATGAGGTTATGGTAATGGAATGGCACAACAATGGTCCTCAGGATCTCAACACGGTATCTCTGTGCATTGAAAATGCCAACAATAAAATGCACTCATGTTCATTGTCCATAACCTCACTGCCACCATGGGCCACTCAATCCACAACATTGATGTCAGCAACCGCTCACCCACACAACGCGACACAAGCTGTCTGCCATCTGTCCTGAACAGTAAAAACATCTGTCAACAGAACACCCCTCCAATGTGCCAGACACCATCGAATGTGAGCATTTGCTCACTCAAGTTGGTTACAAAGACGAACTGCTGTCAGGTCCAGACCCCGAGTAGGACAACGAGCATGCAGATGAGCCTCCCAGACACGGTTTCTGACAGTTTTTGCAGAAATTCTTTGGTTATGCAAACTGATTGTTGCTGCAGCTGTCTGGGTGGCTGGTCTCCACCTGGTCGACCATCCTGGAGGTGAACATGCTGATGTGGAGGTCCTGGGATGGTGTGGTTACACGTGGTCTGCGATTGTGAGGCTGGTTGGATGTACGGCCAAATTCTCTAAAACGCATTTGAAGATGGCTTATGGCAGAAAAATGAACATTCATTTCATAGGCTACAGTTCTGGTAGACTTTCCGGCAGTCAGCATGCCAAATGCACGCTCCCTCAAAAGCTGCGATATCTGTAGCATTGTGCTGTGTGATCAAACTGCATTTTTATTATGGGCAGTCTAAGGCACGCCTGTGCAATATTCATGCTGTCTAATCAGCACCTCGACATGCCACACTTGTGAGGTGGGATGGATTATCTCGGCAAAGGAGAAGTTAGACAGATTTGTGAACAATATTTGATAGTAATGCGTCCTTTGTGTATGTAGAAAATGTTTCAGATCTTTAAGTTCAGCTCCTGAAAAATGGGAGCAAAAACAAAAGTGTTGCGTTTATATTTTTGTTCAGTGTAAGTAATTTATTAAAATAATGCATTACTTTTAAAAAATGTGTTATGTATAATGTGTGTAATACTTTTTTTGAGTAATGACCCCAACACTGATCACCTCAAATATGGGAAATACCTCCAACATGCACAAACATTTGACCACACAGCATGAATGTAATGTCTTTCTTATGCTGCTTAGTCATGGTGGTGCATTTGTATGTGTGTGTGTGTGTAACCTAGTGACCCCCCGTGAAGCCAGCCACACCTGTCAACAATCAAACTCATCTACTGTTGATGAGCCTCGTCAGGAGCTCACTGTTTAACAGAGTGGCTGAGCTTTAGTCAACGCTGGATTGTTGAGTGACACAGTCAGTACAACCCCGGCTCACTGAGATGAACATCTCTTTGGCCTTCATTCTGAGACAAGTTAACTAATTGGTGCGTCTTGCTTTGCCAGGAAACCTGTGAGGAGAGTGTGGAGTGAGCTGAGCACTGCATGTAAATATTCCATCAAGAATTGTGTATCGTGCCACGGAGCACGAAGAATTCATTGCAAGAGAGAATATACAGTATATCTATATAGATATATAGATATAGATATATCTATATAGATATATAGATATATCTATATCTATATATATAATTTGTTATTTTTCTTACTTATCAATTTACATTTACCAGCCATCCAACACAACCACCACCAGTTATCATCAAAACTATCAAAGGAAAGCTGGGAGAATTTTTTTTCATATTTTTTTTTCAGGTCTGCAGTTTTGAGTCAAATATCTTGTAAATCAAAGTCAAATATTGCTTCAGTAATAGGCACTGCAGGTTATAAGTAAGAAAAAAATGAAAGCTGTATAAAATTTAAAAAATTGTCAGGAAAACTCCTGAGAGTCTGATATTAATCATTTTTACACCTCAATAAACAATGAATAATGTTCAGACACTGAAACCAGAACTTGTTACATCAGCAACAATCATGTATATGTAAAAGAATGAACTGACAGGCTTGTTCATGACATACACAAACCAAAGGCTGACTAAGGGGGAAACTTAAAATAAAACCTTTTTAAATTATTGAGCAATACAATTATCAGCTCCATCGCACACGCCAAATGTTTCATTTCAAAGTGCTCTTGTTTCTAATTCTCATTTTAACATTTTAAGCACTTCTGCTGTTGAAATATAAGTTTCTCTAACTTATTTCTGTTGTTGCCCAACGGCGTGTTTTAGAACTAAAAGAAAAATCTATAATTAAAAACATCAACCACACACAACAAACGAGGATATCATTACAGATATAATTAAATTATAATTACTTTCTGATGCACTCAAGATTCAACATTTTCATTGGATTGCGTTTGCCTTTGTATTAAATTATTGTTTAAAGGTTTCCAGCAGCTATGACAAATTCAGTTAATTATCTAAAAGAAATTAAATCAGCGATGCAAATGGGCTTTGCTTCAGCTTACATTAAATGAGAAAACACTGGTGTCACATTTGGCTTAAACATTTGCCTGGGTAGCTACATTTCCCCACTGACTGCATAACCCTTAAATGGCCCTACATTAGAAGCAGATGAATGTTCCACAGTAATAATTTTACAGATGGAAAAAACATGCCTAAATCATTCTTATTGGTTAATCTCTTTATCTTTGCACAGTAAGAAGAGCATATCCCCAATGCA
Organism: Pundamilia nyererei; assembly: GCF_000239375.1. Lineage (NCBI taxonomy): Eukaryota > Metazoa > Chordata > Actinopteri > Cichliformes > Cichlidae > Pundamilia > Pundamilia nyererei. The sequence continues at coordinate 2,328,921 of NW_005187425.1, forward strand.
GTTGTTCCCCTGGATTTTTAAAGGTCATTCAAGGGATTCAGGTTATTATCAAGATGGTCTTCCTTTTGACCTTTTCAATGGGATTTGTTTTCAGACATTCTTTTGATGACCTCATTAACGAGTTTCCTCCATCACCTGCTCAGAAGAGTCACCAGTCACCAACTATGGGTTCAGTAGCTCATGGTGTGGGTTCAACACTCAGCCAGTTGACCATGTTAACCCAATTGTAGATCTTTCTCGATTTTGTCCTTCAAAGCAACACTTTGGAAGTGAGGAACCACGACATTCCTACCACAGCATAAAGCAACTCTTCACCAAGGGTTTGGCCAATATTGCCAGAGATTCTTCGTTGCAGCAAGCCTATTTTGTTTTCATTAATTAAGAATATTCAAAGCAGAGAAATATTCATTGTGGTATGTCTATTTTTGAAATAAAACTAAAACCCATAAAAGAATGCATTTTTCTTTACAGCTTTTCTTGGTGATAAAGACTCTGATGTTGGTCATTCATACCACACCAAAGTAAATAGGTAACAAGTAAACAATCAAATGGCAGAAAATGTCCTGTTCTTTCCCACCATCCACTTTAAAAATTTCAGTTTCTTTCTTTCTTTCTTTTACTTTATTTTAACAATAGGTCCACATTAAAATAAAAGAAGAAGAAAATGTTTGGCGAATTAACAAAAACTTCCTGTTTTATTGCAATAATAATATAATTACAGCACAGCCTGAGCACTAAGCTACCAGAACTGTTTCTGCATTTCTTTGAACATTTATTTCTTACAGTTTTATTCTCACAGATTTATTTTATTTCCTACAGAAGCATTTCTTTATCTTGGAGAAACACTGTTGAAATAAAACATGTTATTTCTTGGATTAAGATTTCTTGAGTATTAAATGTGTAGTTAAACTTATTTTCAGTGACAAAAAGGGCAGTTTCACTCTTGTGACTTAAGATCAAAATAACCTGTATTGGCCAGTGATGCAGAATGAGTTTGACATCCCTGGTCTACACCTGTTAGTTCGCCCCAGCTGTCTCCAGCTGCGTCATTACCTTATGAGTATAAGCATCCTCAGTTTGGCCGTGTTCCCTTATTACTGTTCCCCTATGTGTTGCTCTGTATCACCTGGTTTCTGTTACTTTATATTGTATTTGTAATTTCTACTGTGAATTTGTGTTTGGACTTACTTCAACTGAATAAATTGCTCCCTTTTTAATTCCCTCTCTGCATCCTGCATTTTGGATCCTCATTCCTCACTACATCACACTCCACATCATGACATTTAATTACTCAAAATAAAGATACAATTCTATAAAGTAATTGCATACTGAAGCCAAACCTACATTCATTCAATATTGCTGAGATGCAGTTTTACCCTGGTGGTCACTTTTGCACACAAGATAATTTCTCTCCACTAAAAAACATTTCAATTATGAAGGAATGACTAATGTGATCCATACTTTTTATTTGAAACCATTTCCTGTGGACTTTGGTGCTGTGCCAGTTGTCTTAAAAATTATAACAAAAACAGTAAATGCTTTGATGTAAACACAAGGGTTTCCATGGATTAGTCTTAGCTGGGTCAAGTGCTGAGGAGTTTGAGATTTCAGTGGCAGTTTCAGAATGTAGCTAAATGGTCTTACTTGGAAGAAGTTACGAGGAGGCACCAAGAGAAGCCACTGGTCTGGTCTTCCTAGAGGGTTTGAACTGTTGGAGGACAGGTAGGTAAGTGTGACAGGAGAGTTCTTGGCCAGGGATTTCCAGCAAGAATTGGCCAGCTTGACAGAGTCAGGTGAGTGGATCTGCCAGGAATGACGGGAATCACTGGGAAACAAGAACACAAGGACATTAGTGCAAGAGAAACTTTAATTCATTCAAAACACATAGAAGAGCATGAACACGCAATCCACAGAAGACTGATTACTGGAGCCTTAAATAGGCAAACAAATGAAAAAATTGTGCTGCCTGAAGAGCACCAAAGACTTCACCCATAGGTGAGACCCAAACTAGGCCAACTGTTTCCTCCTTGAAAAACAATGTGCAAAAAAAATAATCACTGACCAATACAAGACCATGGTAGAGTCTGAACACAGAGACATGCAGACAAATGTATTCAGGGTCATACAGCTACAAAAAACAGAATCAACTTGCCTCCAGCATTGCTGCAACCGATAAAAATAACTGCTCAAATATTTTAATGATATGAATCACACAAAATTACTTTCCTCTCCTAGCAATCTTCAGTGCAGTAACCCTTCAAACCTACCGTTCAAATTAGACCTCCAGGATTGCATCTCATAGTCCTGTTAATCCTTCCAGTTTCAAAGCTCACAGTGAGAATTCATAATTATGTTTTTCGCAAAATTAGGGTGGAGAAAACCAGCTAAAAAACATAATGGGCAAATTATCAATGCTTTTAAGTCCACAATATGAAAGGTTTAAAACAATATTAGTAATTTATTTTTAAATGCATAACCTGTAACCAAAACTCTGTGCTTTTTCATCTGTGGCTTCTGTTTTATATAAGTATTTTTAGATAATAACAGTATGCATGAGAGTGAAAATCCCCACACGCAATTTGAAAATGTCAGCTCTAATATCAGCGTAGGTGTATAATTTGCCATGTGGAATTATGTTCCATCACAATTCTTATTGACAACCCCAATTCCATAAATATTGAAACTTTGTGTATAAATTAAATAAAAACGGAATGCAATCATTTCCAAATCTCATAAATTTTATTCACAATAGAACACGGAAGACATATCTTTAAAGTGAAAAAATACACTATCTTAAGAAAGAATTTGAATTTCATGGCAGCAGCCAAGTTTACCACTATGTGCTTCCTCTTCTTTTAACTGGAACACCTGGACAACTCTTTGAATCTTTTGATGATACTACAGTGGGGCAAAAAAGTATTTAGTCAGCCACCGATTGTGCAAGTTCCCCCACCTAAAATGATGACAGAGGTCAGTAATTTGCACCAGAGGTACACT
>NW_005187425.1:2332319-2333860 GCF_000239375.1 Pundamilia nyererei
TACATACATATATTGTAGATGATAGACTATTCAATATCTATGCAATTTTACAATGAGAAAAATTATTCTGAAATTAAATTAATTGTTCCACAATTTATAGATAGTGTTTTACAAGTTGAACTTCTGCTCATCTTTCCTTCTGAGAAACTCTGTCTCTGTAAGATGTTCTTTTTATTTCCATTCATACTACTGAACTGTTTCCAGTTAACCTAATTAATTGTAAATTTTCCTTTAGCCATTCTGTCCCACTTACTTTTACAACTAAGCTTTTAGCTTCTCCTATCTCTGCTTTTAAAGGTCTCTAACCTAGGATTTTATTATTCTTGTACTAGTCTTGTGCTACCAAAACAGTCCTGACCTTTTGAACTGTATTGTGTCTTCCTTGAAGCACTCATAAGCAATTTCTAAGCTTTGTCAGGGCGCATTATCTAGTTAGGGTAGTCTTCTTCTGGTGTCATCAAGGAGTACTATTGCTTTAGGCATTAACACAAAGCCTATGGCCTAAAATGAAAAGCCATCGCGAAGAGCACTTAACGCAAAACTCCTGTAATCAGAGCAATTATACTGTAGGAACAGATGCAAGTACAAAAGCAGCCACAATGCCACAGGTCTGATGGCACTTTAACATTAGTTTTGGTTCATGGCTACAAGCTTTGAGTTAGTATGCTGTCTTTAATTTGTCGTTTCTGTCTCTGCAAAGGTTTTAAAACACCTGATTTTTTTAGTAGCAGTTGTTTCAGACCCAGGAGCAGTTTTCACTATTTTATGTAAATTTTAAAAAAATATATTGTACTGTCCATAATTTACTTTGCAGTATAAAATACCTTTAGGCAGTTGTTGTTGTGATTTTACATAATAAATTAAACTTCAATTGAATTTTCATTCCTCACATGTAACATCTTAATAAACTACAAATTGCAGGTACACATTGGAGTAGTAAGCTGATAGTACAGCTCAATATTATCCAATAAATAGATCAAGGCACCAAATATGACTCAGAACTGAGATCAACTTTGGCTAAACTACTTATTAATGCGCTCTATATTTGCCCAGTGGAGTTAATGTACCATGTGACTATGAGTCTGTACTTTTTAGAAAGCTCTCCTTCTGCTTTAACAAATAGCTCCTGCAGTCAGTGATCAGTCTCTCAAAAGCTTCTCTCAGGCTTTTAACTCCCTTCATTGAGTTAATAGATTTTAATAATTTGTATATGAGTGACTAATTGGTGGGTGGTATCAGTCTGGCAGCAGTAGGAGAATCATCTGTCTTCTGACAAACAGATGTTTGCAATTTTCTGTGAATACATTTACACATACTCATGAGAACATGACAAAAAATGTGAGCAAAGACTTGTGATAAATTAAAGACCAATCAAAGCCAGAGCAAAACTGATTTTGTTGTTTATTGTACTCATGAACGCATTTCTTTGATGGTTACAACCAGAGATGGGCACTGTAATCCGATTACTTTTTTCAAGTAACGAGTAAAGTAAGGGATTACTATTGAAAAAACGGTAATTAGATAACTGTGATTTTTTTTTT
>NW_005187425.1:2334500-2336364 GCF_000239375.1 Pundamilia nyererei
TTCAGGTTGTAAATTGTGTTTTTAAAAAGTAACTAAGTACAAAAGTAATTAATTACTTTTGAAAATAAGTAATCAGTAAAGTAACGGGATTACTTTTTGGGGGAAGTAATCAGTAATTAGTTACTGATTACTTTTTCAAGTAACTTGACCAACACTGGTTACAACAAAAAGCTTTAGAAGACACAAGAAATGTATTGCCCACACAATACATGTATTGTCATAGGCTCTGATTTCATGAGTAGTGCTCAAGTTCCCACAAATAATGCTGAACACCCACATGTCCAGGCACTCGTCCAGCTTAGACATTTTATGTTTTACAGTGAATTGATGGGAAGGACTGCACAGCTGGTGCTAGATCAGTTATATTGAAAAGACTATATATATCTGTGCTACGTTATTTCACTGTCAGTCCCATATTTCCATTCATATCCAAACTATTCCTGAATTCCTTTTCAGAAAAATCTTTTTGGGCCTGTAGCAACTTACAACCTATGGTACAAGGTGGGACAAACATATCTGAATCATTCAACTTTGATTAACTTTGATTAACAACTGCAAGGAGAGAGGGGATGTTGCAACGTTGAGTGCAAGCATATCCAGCTTTAAAAGCTAATTTAGCTTTGTCCTCATATGTTGATTGACTGTATACTGTGTGTGCTATCTTCATGTGTGTACCAATGTCTTTTACCTGTTAAAAACATCTCTAGTACCACTTCACATCAGGCACAGTGGTATCAAATTTGTGTTGTGCACTTGACCAGCATTTCATGTCGGTCTTTTTACGAAATAAGCTGCTTCAGTTTATTATTACAGGAACATTTTCTGGTATTTTGTCAGTAAAATTTTTCAAATGTGACACCACTAAGTGGATCAGAATTAACATGCCTTTTTTAGCTCAAGCTATAATGGAGTTTCCAGTGGCCCCTGTAGTGTAGTAGTTTAAACATCTGCCTAACAAGCAAAAGATCCATGGTTTCATCAGAGGGGAGACACAAATCCTTTTGGGGTTGCATCAAGAAAGGCATCTGGTATAAAATCTGCCAAATCAAACACACAGAGCAATCTGCTGTGGTGACTCCTGGTAAATAAGAGAGCAGCCTAAGTCTTTTCGATAAAACAGAGTTTCCCAGAACGACAACAGAATATCTTTGGAGATTCTCACTGAGGTGATTAATAAAACCCTCTTCGTGTGCCCTGGATATCCTGCCTTTGAGATTTCTAAATGTTTTTCCTAAAGGTTTATGAATCTGTCAGCACATTCTACCTATAATTATTTACTCACTTTTGACTGATTCTGTCCCTGTTTATAGTATGAAAAATACTAAGGCTTTAGAAAGGCTTCCTGCTGAACAACAGATGTTTTTTTTTTAAACATAAATGATCTCACTGTTGGTTCTTTAAAAAAGCGGCACAGAGACAGCTCTCCTCAGAGTGATGGATGATTTGCTGCTTGCTCCTGATGCTGGTAAATCCTCTCTTTTAGTTTTATTAGATTTGAGTGCTGATTTGACACTATGGATCTCTGAATTTTATTGAATCATCTCCAACACAGGATTGGCATTTCTCTTTCAGTTTTAAGGTGGTATTATTCCTATCTTACTTCCAGAACAGGCGTTTTAGTGTTGTCATTGGTAAGGTCTATAAAGATGACCCGGGGGGCTCCTCAGGGGTCTGTCATTGGCCGTCTAATGTTTTCTTCACACATGCCATGTGCTGTACACATCTTTTAACCCCAGTGGCATACTTGAACTCAATTATTTCAATGATTGTATCCAAGATCTTAAATGCCAGATGGCACAAAACTACTTTCGGTAAAATGTGGATAAGACAGAAATAATATTTTTTTTGGATATATATATATATA
>NW_005187425.1:2336384-2362538 GCF_000239375.1 Pundamilia nyererei
AGATAGATATATATATATATATATAGATATAGATATAGATAGATATATATATATAGATATAGATAGATATATATTAGGAAATTAGGGCTTAACCTGTCTTTTATTTGCTGAGCTCCAGCTTATCTCATATTTAAATAGTGCTTCCTGCATGTCACAATCAGTATCAGTATATTCACATGTATGATTGGTTGATTTAAATGTTTTCATCAATTAAAAATGCTGGTGCATTATGTGCAAGTCAAAAATGAATATTTTAACGTTGTGTTAACAATGATGGAGTTCAAGCTCAAAGTTGTATGAATCTCAATTCCCATACCTACTTGAAGGGCGAAGGATTAGCAGATAAGTCTGATAGTTACTGCCATTAACATGTATGGCAGTGTCATCATCAGAATACTTAAAGTAGACAGAGCTGGGGAGAGAGCCTTGTGTCAGTCGTGTGCTGCTGGTGACAGAAGCATTACAGCTCCAAATCTTACAGTTTGCAGATTGATGCAGAGGAAAATCTAGATACAGTGAATTAATAATGGGTGCAGACTTTTTGGCATTAATTGCTGTATTTAGTTTTAGGTTTAGGTCTAACTACGTGGGAGCTGCAAAACGTCAGTCTCAGTGGAGCCTTTAAATAAAAAAAATTACAATATTTGTTTTGCCTTTGTAAGGCACAGCCCAGTGGCTTGCTAACAGTGTAAACACATTTGTATTCTTAACTGCAGTGTAGACATAGAAGGTATTAAAACCCTAGGGAGATTACAATTTCGGATTTGGATAACCATACCAGCTGTGTGTTTATCACTTTAACTTGATGTCAGTATTACTAACAAAAGTGTTTTATTTATTTGTCACCTGGGTCTCCTGATTCATTATTTCTGCATGAGGATGTTGCAAAATATATCATAATTTCCGCAACTTTGAAATACTGTTTATGAGTTTACTTGACTATACTGAAAACAGAACTGATTAAAAATGGGTTTTTTTGGATAAAGTTGCATGGTGACTGCTTGTTTTGACAAGTCTTGCCTCATTATTAGTCCCCTACGTTTCAGGTGTAGTGGTGTTAAAACAGCAGGAAAAAGCCATGAATTATGCTACGTGGGCACAATCAGATAAAATGTAGAAATAGTTTAATTCACAGAGCTGGTAATGTAACGATGATACCATTTATAAATAACCATTTTTTATTCCAATGAACTGATTTTTATTTATTTGGACAGTGACACATTTTTTACTTTATTTTTAAAATTTTGCGTCTCTACACTGACAACGTTTTTTAACCACATAACTGAGATGTTATTTAAGTGCAGACTTTAAACTTTAATTTAATTAGTTCTTTCTTGTTGTAGCAATCACAAATGTTTTTATAAAGTCTCGCTTAAAAATAGTTGGACAGTTGATTTATGGTATGCTATAAACAGCTTTATGTAAGGCTAACAACAAGATCGCAAAACTGGTTACAGTCAAGAACATGAAGGCTTTGGTAAACATTCCCAGAAAACATCTATAAAAAGGTATGCCTAGTTTTAAAAATAATAAAAAATATATAAGTATGTATAAAGTATATAAAGTATTTATCCCTCTCTGTTTGATTCCTCTTTATGGAGGCTGAAGTTTTGTCTCATCACTGAAAATAAATTTTAAAAAGCCCACAAATACTCACTCGCCACTAACCCCAAAAAGTCCACTTGAATTTCTCTTAAATTACTAAAGACAGCGCTGCATGATCTCATGCTGTGATGCAGCAAGTAACTGTCCTTTTTGCTCCCTTTTACCTGGAAAACGACATGTGTTGACATTTTTAAGATTTGCATTTGATAGCTGTTAAAGTAGAAAGAATCTCTAGAATGACATCTCTGCAACGATTTACTGCTAAAAATGCACAAGAATGTTGCATATTCGAATTTCTGAATCCTGCTAAACACACATTGCTTTTAAATGAGTTCATCTGTCCCAGCGTTTCAGCAGATAATTTCTTTGGGCACTAGTGGGTGTTTCAGACTTTGAAGGAAATAGTTTCTGACCATTGCAGAAGCAAAATGAGTGTACATTTTCACTCAGGCCAACATGAACATGGTGGCTCCTTTGTTTAATTAAAGGGATTATACAACACAAAATATATATTCAACCTGCTCCTGCAATGACAACTGGTCAACTCACAGAGTACAAAATAAATATATTTACATTCTACAGTTTGGTTTATTGTCAAACTTGATACAAAACCTAATTCCTTTTCATTAGTTTTTGATTAGATGGATCAATTTAATTAAAAGAAAGTCAGTTTCACAGCAAAGTTAATGCAACAGATGCTCTGTGGGGGAAAAATTGAATTTGCCTGTTTTTTAAAAGAGTTCAAATGCAAACAGTGTTGCAAATGGAATTAAGAGTATGAACTCAAAGGGCAGTAAACAGATATAATAGGTGCTCGAAGAATGCCAATCCAGATATCACTCAAATAATTAAGAAGTTTGAGAGCCCTCTCTGAGAAAATTGCGAGCATTACAGGAAAGTATTCAGACTCAGAGGTTTATATTGTTACAGCGTTGCCTGCATGCACACAACAGGCAGCAGATGAAGGGAGAAAACAGGGAACTTATCATAAGACTGAATTATGGTACCGTAAACCCAGATTTAATATACTTCTTATCCTCTTCTTATATACTTCTTATTTTAGTGCTCATATATTGAAATATATCCCAGAAGATAGAATGAAAAACTTAATGGTACTGATGGCAACAACAATTACGTCCAAAACACAGCAACACAGAGATATTTTTAATGCACAGTCACTATTGTGGCCCAGATTTTTTGTCAGGGACTTTGTTTTTCTGGCTCTTTATGCTTTTGTCTATATAAAATGTATATTGTCTCCATGGTGCTATATGTAAGCTAATCGTTTATATTCTTGATATATTTTGTCAGGAGCATTCTGATGGTTTAAAAGCAATGTTTAAATCATTAAGTGTAAATTTAAGAAAAAAAAAACCCTGCTGGTTCCACATACCAAACAAGGCATAAGTGTGATGTTTTTTCCAAGTGGGACCAGCTGAATGGCATACATCCAACGTGTTTGCATAACACGCAAGGAAGACTCTGGGCTCAAAGAATCTAAAAACGTAGCTTCAGTTAAGTCTGTGAAGGTTCTCAGTCATCCAGGTCATCGTAGTCTAAGGAGCTTGGAAAGAAAAGCGTCTGGACTTCTTTAAGTTGCTTAAGCACAATTTACTTCTCATCCGAGAAGCTTCTTCAGTTCTAAGAGTCAAATGGTGGAGAGTATCCTCCCAAAGAGGGACAAAGGACCCCCTGATGATCCTCTACCTAAGGTGTGAAAACAGGTATGGGTCACAATCAGCCAGGGTTACAGGTGAGCTCACTGGGTCATTTTTTCAGAGGGGTCTTTTGGAGTGTAATTTCTTTCATAGTTAGATGCCTGACTGACACTGTATAAAACAAAAACTACACACAATATTCGAAGCACATATCGCACAGTCGTAAATTCCCTCTAATTTTGGTATGAGTTTATGCTACTGACTATGGGTCTGAGTGGGACACCTTTATGGATCTTAGGAAATCTGTAAATGCAGGGTATAGCATCTCCTGGGTAAAGGCGGTGATATGTAAGGCGGTCAGTGGTTTTGTCCTTTTCAAGGTCTTGAAGGCAAGCTATAACTTTGTTTTTGTAGCTGCTTGTGGGGTCTCCCTTTAAGGCTTTGTAGGTATTGTTGTCACTGAGGAGAGTAGTGATTTTGTGTGGTAATCCGTAGTGTTTAGGACCACGGTGCATTTTCCCTTATCAGCTGGTAAAATAGTGATGTTGTGGTCTTTGCTCAGGGAAGCGACGGCCTTCTTTTTTTGTATTGTGAGGTTAGACGGAGGGCACTGGAGAGGGTGGCCGAGACTTTCATCCTGATTTGCTCTGTCTGTGATAATTTAGTAATCCGTATGGTGGTTTCTGTGGCTGTGATGAGGTCCACTATGGGCAACTGTTGCGGAGAAATGGCAAGTTAAGTCTCTGCAGTGGAAAAGATCAGCTGCTAGAGTTTACCTGTAAAAGAAGGCAGGTAGCTCTAGTCAGAATGTATCAGATATTTCACTACTTCACATACTTGTGCTGGTAAAGCAATGGTTGAAGTAAAATCTCTATACTGTAATAAAAAAAAATGTGCCTACTGTAGGGAGCTTTGATGCATATAATCCAACAAAGCTCGACTTTCCTTTCACCTCTCGAAATGCTGCAAATTGCTGCTTTGAGACCTACTCACAGTTACAGATTACCTACATACCAAGTCTAGGAGCCAGGCTCGACCCCTGACTTTGAGGCTGTTAGTAACCATCTTTGCCTATATTGTAATATTTTCAGACCGTTACCAGATCTATGCTCGGCGGTGGATTTCAAAATAGATTCTAGATTTCAAATTTACAATGCAGTTCTGCTATCGTGCTTAATGTTACCCATGAGTTGAACTGGTTGTTTTTAGGTGCCAGAGCTTACCTACTGGGTTAATCAAGAGTTAGTGATAACTTCTCACGCTATATTTTATTCTGAAAGAGTCAGATATAGGTTGGCCTTGTGATGCTATTAATTGATGTGGGTTTTACTGAAAATGTAAAGCTGAGACTTATAGACAATCCATGTAGGCCGCTAATCCAAACCAAGCTGTACCTCAGGGTTTCGCTCAGTGATTGTCAAGGTCTACATATATTGTGTTAATCTTTGCAATAATCCTTAGGAGAGTCTGGGTTCAGTCATCCACCAAACAATTTTGGTTGACATATAAAGGCCAGAATATTCAGTTCTCGAGAGCCACATGTTCCTCTCTTGTGTTTGCGGGTGCACAATCAAACAGTTTTGTGTGCAGATGGGATTCCTCTGGGACTGGCGCTACTAAATCTCTGAGTCAAGGAGGCCTGGCAAAGGTTGGAAAATTTTACGCCTTCAGGAAACAGATACTCAGCCAGTGAAACAAGGGAGTCTGTAGCTAGGACATACAGGATACACAGACAATTAAGCCCTTCCACAGCTGCAATGATAGATCAACATATATACAACTCCAAACAATGCTTTTTCAGCTCTGGTATCTTGAGCAGCAGGCATTTAAGATCTTTGTGTGCCACAGAGAAAAGAAAGTATGTGTCACAGCTGACAATTCTGACTGCCAAACATCATTGCCTAAGGGGAACAGGGAGATGATGCGATGAAGAAGCAATCTCTGATCACAAAGCAGCAGGAAGGCATGCTGGCCCTTGGACACATCAGTCCACATTAAACATTCACGAGTTTTCACACTTCTAGCTTCACAGCAGGCCTTTTTTTTCCTAGACTGCTTGTCTTTTGTTTTTGCTTTTTCCAAATAAGCTTTTAGTTTGCTTCCTAAATGCATTTCCTCTTCAATCTGCACACCTATTGTTACAGAGGTCATGAATCAATGTCTCACATAATACTGACCATTTCATCACCTTTGAGAGGTAAAAAAGCCACAAGATCCAGAGGCCAAGTGGAAAACTGCAATAAGTAATTAGGATCCATTACCTGTAAAACATTCATCTATTCTTTCTATTCATCCATCTCTCCACCATGGAAACCAGTATACTGTACTCCCCCCCCCACAGTGATTTCAGATAAGTGAAAATTGTAACCTGATGGTACTAGTCCTGGTATTACACAATTTCTTTCCAGGGCACCGTCAATTTATGTCTCTGGTTCATATGAAACCCATCATTCACCAAACTGGCACCAGTGCCACAAAGTTGCGCACTGGATTTAAAGTGGTATACCAATATGGTCTTCGCTGGCTACCTCAACCAATTAAATTAATTTGGAGGATCACTTTCATACACTTAAGTAGATCCACGATGAGTTAGAGAGACAAGGGGACATGACATGTATTTTATAGAGTGATCCTAAAAGTATTCAGCTTGCAGGGGTGCACGAGAACATTATGTTGAAGAGGTAACTTTTTTGTAATCAATAATGATAACCCTCTATTTGGTTAAATAGCGTCTCTGTTCTGTCTTATTTGTTGACTAATTATAATGTTCTGTTAAAAAAGTAGTTATATGAACATGTTATAAAAACGTTGTTGTTGCTGCTGTTTGTTGTAGTGGTGTCACTGTTGTTGTCTGACATTCATAAACATCATTAACCCTCTTGCATGTATGGACTGAAATGCCAGTCAGCGGGGGAACAAGATGGATTATTTATCACAGGCAAAAGGGATCATACAACAGAGATAAAAAAACAAAAAAAACCATGTTATGAATTCTAAATGATGGAGCACTGACATTTGCTAAAGTGAGCCAGTCTGTTTATTTCTCCCGTTTATTATTTTATGCATTATTCTTTCATTTAAAAGATTCTTTCAGGAAACAAAATCTGCATGTTTTCTGCAATAAATAGTTTACAGTACAAAATATGAAAAAAAAGAAAGAAAAAGAAAAACTCTTTTCACAAGGCCCAAAGAGAGACCGACAACCACACACGGACATCAACACATGCAGCCAATTTAGAGTGACCAATTAACCTAACGAGCAAGGCTTTGACCTGTGGGAAGAAAGTGGAGCAGACACTTTGCTTTATCAACATTCCAACACATCCTATTCAGTATCTAATTATTTTTGGTGGTACGACTACCTTTTGGAAGTTACCTTAGAATGCACATGCATGCATAGACAGAGGCACAGAGCAGTACAGAAAAATACAACGACAGCATTCAAAATGAGCTGGGTTGCAAAGCAACTTGCACATGTGCAGCAACTGGGGCAAGGCTAAAGCAGCTTAATTAAAGAAAGCATATTTAAGATGTCCTTCTACGCAGCTACTGGGCAATCTGACAAATCATCAGCCAATGCTTGCTGGCAATGAAATCAGCTGGTCTGCCTGGATTTAGTTTGTCCCACGCACGATTGAGCACCTGGCACAATTTTAGTTTGGAGAAAACTCCCTGGTCCTGAACTCAATAATTGAAGTCAGATGCTAATGCTCTAAAGCCTGGCTGAAGCTTGATATTACGAATTGATTGGGGGGGGGGGGAAAAATCTGGTTACATTATCTTATTGCTGAATGAAAAGAAAACCCTGCAGGCCTGAAGTGGTTAGCCTGTTATAGCAACATACAGTTTTAAATTCAAGTGGTTTCAGTTTGACAACTTAGAATTGTTTTTGTTGTACTCTCTTGCACCCATAAAACAGTAGTGTAATCTGCTTTCTACTCAAGGAATTACATAATGCAAAAATACAAACTCACAAAGAGCGTTTCCCAGCCTTTGGGAGCGGATCAGAGACTTGTCAGAGTCAAGAACACAATCCTGAATTAAACATTTTGCCACTTGAGTAAGACAAAAGAGCACTCATTTAGAATAGCATCATTTAGTGATACATCATAAACTATTTAGATATAGTTGTTCAATAAAATTCATTTCATGCGATATTAAGATTAAACTCTACCACACTGAGGAAGTCATTTACCTAACCAAACATACTGCTCATAAAAAAGACACAAAAAACAAAGAAGAGAGGATATACGCGTAATTTGTTTCATCACCTCAAAAAAATAATAATAATAAATCACATTTTGGAATATGGGGAAAGCCAAAAACTGCACCTTCCACAAATGCCCAGTAAGTCAAGTGGAAAGAAAAAAAGGGGTCCTGCACACCAGCAGACTGATTTTTTCCCAGCGTTTTCCAAAAGCACTCCGTATGAGAAAACTAATCAGCAGTGGATATCACAAAGACAATTACAGTGTACTTGTGGTGCTGTTTCCTACAGTGGAGAAACGCGGCTTTAAGAAGATGATTAAGACACTCGATCCACGTTTCGAGGTACAAGGCCGCAAACATTTTAGCCAAACTGAAATGCCCAAAGTGTAATTTAAAAAAAAAGGTTTTGCACAAATTGCATTTTATACTTTTTTGAAGTGTGCTTATTCTTCTGCAATGTATTTTGTATTTTCACACATATCTATAAGAAAAGAATATATCACAATATATATCGTTACCACACATGCTTCAAATTATACCACAATATGGATTTTAGGCCATATCGCCCAGCCCTAGTGGAAACCAAAATTATCATCCCTTTGAGGGCAGATTTAAAATCACACCAGAAGAAGAAATTCTTCTTCTTCTTCTTTTAGCATTATAAAAATTTTTAGTCTTGTCTAAAATTGAAGTATGAATTTACTTTTTTTTAAAAAACAACTACAGCTCAGCCTGCAATCCAGTTACATCACTTCATAACTGCTAGTTTCATTATCAGCCCACATCAGTTGAAGGCTCAGCTGATAACCACGTTTCAAGGTGTTTTCTGAAAAATTCTCAAAAAGAGAAACTTGACGAAATGTGATGTCAACATAGGCTGACGGAAAAGAATTGGCTAAAAAAAATTAATGTAGGTACCTGACAATTTAAAAGCCTTTCTTTAGTTAAATTAACACCTACATAGTCATTACACATTTTGCTGTAACACTGGATTGCTTTAGCAATTTGTCCAAGCAAACCCTCTCTAGCAGTTGCCAAGAGGGATTTACTGTGAGAAGATGTTAAGTGTTCATGAAGGGGCAGCACAAATACAACTAACAGTCATTATGTATGTTAAATGTGATTACATTTACCGTTTTAAACTCCATTAAATACACCATGACATACCATTAGGTTTTCATTTACTTAGGCTATGATGACTTAAAGCAATACCTTAACTCTGGATTAGCTTCTGCCATGAACCATGTCAGAAGTTAATTGGAGAACATATATAGTGCATAAATCATGCTGAATGCTTTCTTGTTCTTTTTGCTAATGATTTTAATTCAGTGCTATGAGGTCATACTGGGGTTTTAAGACAATTTCTACAGAAACTAAAACAAGATGACATCTCATCATGTCATATACAAAAAACATTGCGGAAGATCAAACTCTAGTAAGGCAGCAGGACCGAACAACATTCCGAGGTGGGCTTTCAGAGCTGCCTGATGTTCTCACAACTTTCAACGTTTTCCTCAGCCACAGCACTGTTCCCTCTTCTTTCGAAACAACCACCATCGCTTCCCTTCCCACCCACCTTTCGGAATGATTATAAGTCACTAACTCTCACTCCAATTATCATGAAGTGTGTTGAGAGAGTGCTGTTGGCCCAGATTCAGAACAGCATGACCTGGACCCCCTGCAGTATGCTTACCGATCCAACAGGTCTACCGCAGACCTATTGCCGCAGTACTACAATATGCTCTCTCTCACTTGGAGGATAAAGACTCCATAAAGACTGCTCTTTCTTGACTATAGTCCACCCTCTGGTACTGGCTCTAAACCTTTCGACTGGCAGGCCGCAGTCTATTAAGATTGGTAACAGAACTTCAGCCAGTATTACTACAAATATGGACACTCCAGAGGAATGGGTCCTATGTCTATCACAAGGATACGTCATTCTAAAGTTCACGGATGATGTCTCAGTGATAGGAAACATCACTGGCAGGGATGAAAGGGCCTACAGGAAGGAGGTGGCCAACAAAAACCTCACCCTCAACATGCTCCAGATGAAAGAGATAATAGTGGGCATGAGGAAGGAGAGGAGATCTGATTGATCATCATCATCCAGGAGCTTTAAGTGGAGAGGATGAGCTAGTTTAAATACCGAGCTGTCTGTAACAGTGAGGACCCCATTTGGACATTTAACACCACACAGCAGGTTAGCAGGGCTCAACAGTGGCTGTACTTCCTGAGGAGGCTGAGGAAGTTTGGTACATCACCTAAAATCCTCAGCAACTTCTAGCTGCACCATCATCATCTGGTATGCCAACGCCAGTGCTATGGGCCCCAGTTATTTCTAATAGTTTTTAAACTATCATTTATCCGTGGATAGAAAAGAAAGCATTCCAGTGTACAAAGAAACATGTTTATTTATTGCACACATACCAAAAAAATCTTATAACTTACTGCCAGCAAACAAATCCTAGAATCTGAAGATTTACCAGTTCTTCAGTTCAGTTCTGCCTAGTCTCACCATCTCCACATCATGCATCATAGCATGTCTCACCATCTTGCAAACCTTCCCTCTCACTCTGTCAGATACCTGTTTCAACCCACTTCACGCTGCCTGCACTCTCTTCTTCACCTCTCGTGTGCACTGTCCATTGCTTTCAGTGGTTGACCTCAGATATTTAAATTCATCTACCTCACTATATCCTACCTCTACTCCTTGCATATTAGCATGTCCACCAGTTTCCCTCTCATTCTCACTCATAGCTTTCTTTACATTTATTCCTTTCTCTTAAGAGCATACCTCCACATTCCCAGGCTGTATTCCTTATTCTTACTCTCACTTCAGATTACAAAGTCATCTGTAAACGTCATAGTAGACAGCTCAATCTATCCATCACCACTGCAACAAGGGGCACAGAGCCGATCCCTGATGTAATCCTATCCCCACCTTGAACCCGTGTGTTACTCCTACTGCACACCTCAACACTGTCCCACTGTCCTCATACACAGTGTTGGGGAGTAAGGGAATACATGTACTAGTGTTACGTATTTAAAATACAAAATATGAGTAACTGTATTCCGTTACAGTTACCGTTTAAAAAGGTGGTATTCAGAATACAGTTACTTTGTTGAAATAAACAGAGGCTATACCCTCTCTATTTTTGGTAATTCCACGCTGGTGGAAACCCAAACAAAACACACATTAAGAGGCTCTGTGTCTCAATCTCACGGCCCATGTCACCTCTACTTGTGACCGCATAATGACGTGAATAAATATTTAAAAAAATATATATTATTCAAAAAATGATTTAATATGAAGGTAATAGGCCGAGTGTTACAGGCATAGCCCTAAAGAATGTAGCCTCATAGGTAGGGAACCAAGTTCTTGTTGAGAACCGGTTCCCACTGTTTCAATTTGTTGGAATTGTTTGCCATTTTTGCAAACGATTCCCTTATTGATTCCAGTCGCCCCGAATGACGTCACCATGTTGCATCATTTACCTGGCAGGAAACATGGTGCCTAAGCGGCTCAAACACTCAAAAGTTTGGTTATTCTTTACGAGAACGGATGACAACAGGGCAACTTGCAATACTTGCTAAGTAGATATTTATTTTAAGGGAGGAAACACTACGACTATGCAAAAGCATTTGCTCACTAAACGCGCAATGACCTCAAATGAATGTCGTGTTTTTAATTCCGCTCCGGACTCATGAATCTCAACCCAGCAGCAGCGGTAACGTTTCCACGTCCTCTCCCGTTAATGCGGCAGGTAAATAATCAACTAACAGTGCATATTATGTTAGCGCGATCTGCCTTATTACAAAAGCTGCCATTACTGTGCATTTAGGTGACCATGATGAGAGAGACAGACAAAGTCTGGCTGGCGCTCGCTGGCAGTTCTCGCTGCAGTCTACCGGTAGCGTCTCCTTTCAGGCCAGGATAGACGAATGTCACCGAGCAGTGACTAAGTTTGTGGTAAAAGCCTTGAACCCATTTGCCACAGCAGATGCCCCGATTTTAGGTAAGTGAATGTGTTTAATTGTAGGCAGGGACATTACTGGATATTCTTGTGTAATTGCTACAGAATAATTTATGTTATATTTTGTTATTGCTACAGAAGAATATTTATTTTATTGTTTTACATTTACAATTTTTTTTCCTGGGGACCCTGTGACACCCATTGAAGAGCCGTAGGCTGTGGATCTCTTAAGATCTCACTGTTGGGTTTGTAAGGCCATGTTACTCCTAAATTTCTATCTTGTTCAAAGAGAAGATATAAAACAAAGTTCTAAGCTAATCGACCTTAGTGTTCTCCTTTCTCATAAAGAATCGAATCGTTAAACAGAATCGAAAATGGAATCGGAATCGTGAAAATCTTATCAATACCCATCCCTACTCATGGGCAGTGTAGTCCGTGCTGCAGGGAGAATGGACTGCCATACCCATCACGCGTCTGTGAGCGCGAGGGAAGGAGAAAAAGGAGAGTGGAAAAGTACAAGCTGTCACCGACCAGCTGGAAGTATGTAAATATAATAATAACCACTGCAGCCAAAAAGAGTGCCTGGCGAGCCCAGTTGCAAGTAAGCTGTTAAGACTCGACTGTACACTGTGTTCGTGTTTTCCTCTGAAACAACAAGAGCAGCCTTTCAACTCCTCTCTCTGTCTCTCGCTAGCAAAGTTGACCCAGACAACAAAGTAAAGCTAGTTTTCAGCTATGAGCCCGACACAGAATCCGGCGTATTAGCCAGTGGTCCCTTTACTACGGTTCGGAGCAGCGGAGCTGTTTTATATACACGCGGAATAGATTTCTATACAAGATCGCACCAAAAAGTGCAGCCTTACCTAATGTCCACCCTACTGTTACTCATTTTATATTAAGATTTAAAAATCTAGTTGGTATTGGTATGGCGAGTAGTCTTCGGTAATAGTAATAAATCACATAGCAATAGTAGATTCATGTAGTTGTAAAAAGCATGATAATATGTATTAAGTAATCCAAAGTACTCAGAATACATTACTGTCATTCAGTAATGTAACACGTTACAAAATACATTTTGGGGCATGTATTCTGTAATCTGTAGTGGAATACATTTTAAAAGTAACCTTCCTAACACTGCTCATACATGTCTTGCATCAGCCTCATGTACTCCTCTGCCACTCCTGATTTGCTCATGCAAGGCCACAGTTTCTCTTGGCAGTTTGCTTTCTCTAGATCCACAAAAAGACAGTGCACCTCCTGACCTTTTCTATCCATCGTCATTAACACTCTCAAAGCAAACACTGCATCTGTAGTGCTCGTTCTTGGCATGAAGCCATTCTGCCGCTCACTGATAGTCACCCCATCTTCTTAACCAATCTTCAACAATTCTTTCCCATATCTTCATGGTGTGGCTCATCAGCTTTATCCCTCTGTAGTTACAACAGCTCTGCACATCACCTTTGTTCTTGAAAATCAGTACCGACACATTTCTGCTCGTTTCCTCAAGCATCCTCTCACTCTCCAAGATTGTGTTAAACCATCTGGTCAAAAAGTCCACTGCCTTCTCACTAATCTCCATACCTTCACAAGTATGTCATCTGGACCAACTGCCTTTCCACTCTTCACCCTCTTCATTGAAATATGAATGATGTCTTTTCCTTGTTTTGTCAGAGTAGCAATCAAAAGATATTTATAGTCATATAGCACAGAAAGAAAAAAAAAACAGCAAATCTGTATGAGAAGCTGAGCTGAGCAACCTTTAAATGTATTTTACCTGAATAATTATCTCCCCGATATGACTCTGCAGCTTCAACTTTTTCACCATTTTCCTTTATCACTGTCACCTCCCCCACTGCAATAAAGCTGGTGTCTGAACTGATTCAGTCCTGTGCAGAAATATGGGATTTTTTATTTTATTTTTATTTTTTCTCACTAAAGGACCTTTAAAAATGTTCCTCCTATATGAAAGCACTCTGCCACATGCTAGTATGGAGGCATTAAAGATTAAAAGGAATGAAAAATGAAACAGAATGGAGGACTAATCATGGGTATGGATAGGCTGTCCATAACATACTGTTCTACTACCCACCAGCCAACTCAATCAGCTTTCAAAAAGAGCAAGAAAAAAAAGCGCACACAAGCTCTCTAGTGACTGCTAAGCATCGCCATGGCAACACTTTCTTTCTTTCTCATTTTCTCTTGTTTATCTCTGTAGCTACAAATCTTTTGGTGAGCATTTTCATTAAAATGGTATTGCAATTATTGTCTTTTTTTATTGTATTTTAATTGTGGTTTCAAGTAAGGTCCCTTTTCTCTTTGATTTGTTTTTTTTTTTTAGCACTTTGATTTGTACTGTGTGTTTTTCCTCTCCCAGAATATAAACACAATATCCAATCTCCAATCCCACTGCTATAGTGCTTGTTCAGTATGGTCGATACCACACACTTAGTTAAACTTTTAAGATAAGAATTTTAAACAATAGATGGAACTAAATCCACACAAAATACATGACATATCATCAGCAGTGTGGGAGTCTTAATTAGTTATTTTATACAATAATAAAAAAATAAGCTATATAATTGAGATTGATCTACTCAGTGAAATAATAGATAAACAAAGTTATGATACACACAGACACAGATACACACCCCACCAAAGAGTCAACTAAGCAATAAAGAAAGATTACATACAGGTCTTGATTAATAATACCTGGTGGATGTTAACTGATGAGTGTGCAGAGTAATCTAAAGAGACAAAGAAATCTTTGGAGAATAGATAGAAACAAAGAAAACTCTTGACGTTTAACAGAGAAGCAGAGAAAAAGATGGAAGCGGTGGGTGATATGCTGGTATAATGCATTTCCCTAGTTTCTCGTTATCACTTAATAGGTAGTGTTTACTTAGGAGTTTCATTTGTCTCTATAATGGACCAGAAGCAATACTGCAGAATTAACATATACATTCCTAGCAGTGCATAATGCACATAAGTCCCCGCTACACGAAATCAAGTCTAAACTGCATTTGTTAAAGCATCTGCAAAACTGAAAACTTATCAGCTGTTTTGTGTTTGATGACACTTTGCTATGCTACACGGTGAGTTATATGTTTATCTGCATGAGTCTGGTTGTTAATTCAAATCTCTAATCAGCCAATCACATGGCAGCAACTCAATATATTTAGGCACGACCTGCTGAAGTTCAAAATGCACATCAGAATTTGGAAGAAAGATGATTTAAGTACGTTTGAACTTGTAATGGTTGCTAGTCTGAGTATTTTAGAAATTGCTGATCTACTAGGATTTTCTTACACAAACATGTCCAGGGTTAACAGGGAAATGAAAATATCCAGTGAGCAGCAATTCTCTGATTGAAAATGCTTTGTAGATGCCAGAGGTCAGAGGAGAATGGGCAGACAGGTTTGAGCTGATAGAAAGGCAACAATAACTCAAAAAAAAAAAACCCCACGTATTACATCCAAGGTAAGCAGAAGAGCATCTCTGAGCGAACATCATGTCAGACCTTGAAGCAGATGGGCTACAGCAGCAGAAGACCACACTGGGTGCCACACCTGTGAGCTAAGAAGTTGAACTTGATGCCACAGTTCACACAGGTAAAAAAAAAAAAAAGAAAGAAAGAAAAAAGAATAACAAACAATATAAGATTGGAAACCTGACCTGATGAGTCCTGGTTTCTCCTGTGAAATTCAGATAGTAGGGTTAGAATTTGGCGTAAACAAGATAAGAGCTCGTGTCCTTCCTGCCTTGTATCACAGTTCAGACTCCTGCTGCTGTTGCTGGTGGTGTTCTGGTTTTCTTGGCACATTTTGGGTCCCTTTGTACTAATTGAGCATCGTTTAAACACCACAGTGAACCTTTGGGATATGGTTGAACAGGAGATTTGCATAATGGATGAGCAGCTGACAAATCTAGCATGTCAATATGCACCAAAATCTCTGAGGGACATTTCCAGCACTTTGTTGAATCTATGCCATGAAAAATTAAGACAGTTTTTGAAGTCAGGGAGGTACAGTCTCAAAGTAGCAATATTTAAGTAATAAAGGGCTCAGTACCTGTGTAAAAGAAAAAAAGAACGAAAGAAAAAGCAGTGTGAAGTAACTTGATGCTTTGCAAAGTCTTTGCCTGTCACTATATAAAGAGGATAGAGTACAATGTTAGTGATGAGGGCATGCTTGGTTAGCAAGCAGTCTCCACAGACTATTTGAATGTACTGTACAAATTAATTCTGAAAAATAATCATTACTGATAACCAGTGTTGCTCAAGTTACTTGAAAAAAGTAATTAGTAATTAATTACTGATTACTTCTCCATAAAAGTAATCCTGTTACTTCAAACTCAAAGTAAAGTCAGTACTTCCACACTTTAAACGCTGCACGGTCGTACTCTCTCCCGCACTCGATATATTATCCCTTGTTGATCTGATCTGACGCACTTACGTCATTGTGAGACACTTTTGCAAACAAAAGCACGGTTTAGTAACACAGTAACGCAGCGTGCTTATGGGAAAGTAACAGTAATCTAATTACCTTTTTTGCAATAGTAATCCCTTACTTTACTCGTTACTTGAAAAAAGTAATCTGATAACAATAACGTGTTACTTGTAACGCGTTACTCCCCATCACTGCTGAAAACCAACATACAAATAAAACATAAGGACTAGAGTAGAACCACCAGAATGGGAGCATTTTCTTCTTGGACAGTCTGTTAACATCATGCAGAAAGCAACAACACCACAAATGGTAAAATGGTAAATGGCCTGTATTTGTATAGTGCATTACTAGTCTCTAAGGACCCCAAAGCGCTTTACATATTCAGTCATCCACCCATTCACACACACATTCACACACTGGTGATGGCAAGCTACATTGTAGCCACAGCCACCCTGGGGCGCACTGACAGAGGCGACTACAGTGGAGACAACAGTGGCTCAAACTGATTAAGCACAGCATCTGCCTACCGTACTTCCCCGTAACCTTTGACTGTACTGACAGTCAAATTTAAAACAACAACAACAACAAAAAAACCCTCTATTCTTATGAAGGGGTACATTAGTAACATGGACCCAAAAATGTAAACATTTTTTAGACTTGAGCTGCTTTTAGCACATTTGTGTTTGGTTTATTTTTCAAACCCTGAGGTTACTGCTCGGTCAGTCTTTAGTTCTTGCAGTGAATATACGCAATTTTTCAGTTTGTGCTATTAGGAAGAGAAACACATTTCTTAAAAAAAAACAAAAACAAATATCCACTAACTGTAAATTCAGCCAGTTACACAGACAATAAATATTCTATAATCCTATTATTATTCTAATATCCTGTACAATCATATTATTTAATAATGTATATAGATACATCTCCCTTCTATTCCTATGTGCACATATCCAAGATTCTTTGGCAAGTAAATGCACTGAAGTTTCATTTCATTCAGTGTGTGTTCTGAATGACAATAAAGTAGCTATTCTATTCTATTCTATTCTATTCTGGTATTTACCATTCAAATAAACGTCCCTTAAAATCAGATAATGTACTGGCAGAAAATTATCAGGACATTTTCTGTTTGTTTGTTAGTTTATTTGTTTTCCAGTGAAGTGAAAAAATGGATAGTGGAATATGCTCTCGTATGTACTTTATATAGTTATGTTTGAACATGCTGTATGTATTCAACCTTTCAAGTATTATAAAGTAATATTGCAAGACAGTAAAAAAATAAAACTACATAAATAAACAAAAAACACTAATCGACCCTTTAGAGCTCAAATACAAATTCAATCTTGAATATAAGAACAGAGAGCACAAACGCTGAAAGCAACAATGATTTCAGGAAAACAAAACTGTTATTTGAAAACAGTTAATTACATCTCTTCTTGTGTTAATTAAATGCATTTAATAAACTGTTTTGTGGGAATGTGTACATTAAAGAGAATAGTTCGACTTTGTAGGCGTGCAGGAAATGTAAAAGCAAAGCAGGCGGAGGTCAGCTAAGCAAAGTAGCAGCATTCATTTTGTCTTATGGGTTTTCATTTTACTTAAACATTTACCTCAGTTTGTCAAACTTTACTTTTAATTTGAGCATATAACACTGCAGTATTATACATGTGACAAAAAAGAAAAAGCTGATGTCTCACGTGCTGTGGACTCTAAGCATGTGAGTCATGATGCTAATAGCAGGTAAAGAGTGCTTTCAAAATATCCTATCTAAAAGCTTTTATGGGGTCTGCTAACTGATGAAAGATCTGGTTTTTCAGTGCCATTGTCACAGTCCAGAGGTACACAGTAATTTCCCTTAGCAAACACACACAAGCTCTCTGTCTGCTGTTAGGGTGACATTCAACTGCACTGCACTGCACCTCTCTCTCCAACGAAATGGCAGAAGATTACTAAAGAATGTGGTCGGCCTGACAAGGTTGACAGCTTACATTCTCCATCTCAGATGTGCCTCCCATTTTCCAATCACTGGAGAATATATGCAGTAGCTGGGGTGTTAAAGCAATGTTTTATATGCACTACCTGAGCAGTCTTGCAGCAGTTCACATTTAAAAGAGTGTCAGGCAGACAGTGCCCGAAGGGGATGCCTCCTATTTTCAGTAAATTCAATTACATCAGCACATACTGTATTCTCTTTATAATGACGGGCTAAATTGCACAGAGTGCTTTCAGGAATACGAAGAAGTCGCTCGTGTGCTTGATTAGAAGTTCTGATCATCGCAGTTCCTTTAACAAGAAATGAAGTATGTAGTCCACTGCTGCAAAACCCAAAATGACCGTTGCTCTTTTGCAGTGCAGGGATGTTGCAGTCAACCATGTAAACAATCTGACACACAGTGGTCTGTTAAAAAAATGTTAGCATCATGGCTTTATGCATCATATCAGCTGCTATCAACCAAAACCAAGTTTCATATCAGCATTTCTAGATGGTGTTTTCTTTGGACATAAGCGGCTTTTTCACTCATTTTCAGTCCAGTCCTCTACCTGACCATTTTCAGACGGGTGTGTTTTGTCTGTTAAGCCACTTAACACTGACCTATGAATAATTCAAGGATAGAAAAGGCACCTAACTCAAGAGATGAACTGGTGCTGTGTCTGCGATTTAGTATTTATAAATAATATAGTACAATTGTGTTGGTTGGCATTTTGATACTAGAAGTCAAAAAATATATTTAGTTTCCATTTCTTTAGCTCAATCTACAGAAAATGCCAAGAATGACACAGTTTAACAGACATCAAATAGCACATGTGGTAGCAACACATGGTGATTCCCAAAGACCTATCGTCTGAAAACCGGTATTACTTGGCATAGTGTGAAGTGCTTGTGTGAAAAAATAAAAACTGAGGAAAAGTGGAGAACAAAAGAAGTAGCAGATCTAGGAAAATGTGTGCTGCAGATGAACAGTATCTGAACGTTATGTCCATAAGAGCAAAGACTTGACATAACCTAAGAGATGCATCTGGCTCTTCAGCTGATCCATCTACTGTGTGTTCATCAGAAATGGTCTCAGGGGAAGAGTGGCTCTCAAGAAGCCATTCTTATGGAAGGAAAACTGGGCGAAAATGCTCAGGTATGCCAAATGACAACAGAATTGGACTGAAAATCAGTGGTAGCAGGTCTTATGAAATCAAATTTGAAAGTTGTTTTCAAATTATCATCAACATGTGCAGAGGTAGAGAGGTACAATAGTATTGCAACCATCAGTAAAATACAGTGGAGCCTCTGTCATGGTTCGTTGATAAAGCATTTGTTTGGCAAAAGAGTCATTTTTCAGCACAATGCTCACAAACAGACTGCCAATGCAGTAAAGGAATAACTGGATAGAAAAACACACAATGGAACACTATTGGTCATTGAATGGCCTCTCCAGAGCCCAGACCTCAACAAGACTGAAGCAGTGTGGGTTCATGATGGCAGAGCACGGAACAAAAATGAGGAAACATTCAACAATCACAAGGCTTTGAATGACACTCTTTGATTCTTCTACCTTTCAAGAAACATAGAGAACTATTCCTGAAGACTACAGAGATTAGACAAAAGCTGCCTAAGAGAGTTCAGGCTGTGTTGAAATATTGACTGTTTCTAGACCTTAGTCTAAAACTAAAGACTATAGTCTTATACTCTTATTTCCATATTTATTTGTATGTGTTATATGTAGGCTGATGTGCAAGCAGGAGTGGTGGTAAGGAGGACCCAATGTGCAGACACTCAGAGGCAAACGTTAACTCAAAAAACTCAGCTTTATTGCTGGATGGTAGAAAACAGAAAGCTAACTGAACTGAGAACATAAACTAAGCAACAACCCAGTGGACAGGCAAAACACACAGCATAGTAGACAGTAGATCACAACACAGACAGAGGAGAGGGAAACATCTGGCAAATCAGGGCTAACGAGACAAGGGAAGCAAAACCTGATCCATTAACCTGAGACACAGACTTCAAGGTAAAACAGGAAACATAACACAGAGATGCGGACTTGACAAGGGGATACAGCATACAGGGGAGACAGAGCAACTGAGGAACATAGAGAGAAACCAGAAGGCAGAACTCTAAAAAAGAAACCAAAACACTAGAAGTGCTAAATAATGGAAAAAACAAAGTTCAATAATAACGAAAACTCAAAACTCTGGGTTGATGACCCAGGTCTCCTAACAGCATGCTTGAAAAAAATTGTGCATCTACTGTATTTCTCCTTTCCTAGTAAAACATAAAGAAATTAGGGGTCTGAGTCTGTTTTTTTCTTCAATACACAATACATATTTAAGCATTTTATTAAAGACAATGTCAAATGCAGCAAATGCAATACAAATTAAATTGATTGAAATTGTCAGGTGGTTCAATAACGGCGTGTTAGCCTTCAGCCCCCCCCCCATAACTGACAGAGATAACAGGTTTTTGGAATCTTTAACAGAATGCATAGTATAAAGCTAAAGTTGATATGTTGGAAGTGCTCATTTACAGTATACGTAAGCAAATAGGGAAGTTTACTCAAAAGGTTTGTTTGTTTGTTTATGCCAAATGACGAAGTATGGCCAGGATGTACACATCCTGGACAGGGAGGAACGCTGGTTTGAGTGTGGAGTCAAGGAGGCCATTTAAGTGAAAAGGGAAAGACAGTCTGTCAATCGAGGGGGTACATCTTTTGCCATCTTACAATCCTGCGATTGCAGCCATTCCCCAACTCTCTGTGAAAGGTACTCATGGCCTTTGATCAGTGGTTGTTGATCAATGGTCATAAGAATTTGCATAATTATGCTTAAGCAACTGACCTCCCAGCCCATTGTTCCTTCAGTGAACTGGTTTCAGTTATTATGCAAATGTACTGTTTATAAGATTGGGGAAACCTGCAGTCAGCTGAGACTGAAGAAGTCACTTGGATGAGTGACGAAATGTTTCTCCCACTAAAAACACTACTTTGTATATAATATAATATAATATAATATAATATAATATAATATAATATAATATAATATAATATAATATAATATAACATTTGAAAAACCATTTGGAGAAATGTCAGAAATTTGCAACAAACAAAAAAAACTCACATCTAAGAATAAATAGGGAATAGTGTATTTTTATGCAGCTTCCACGTATCTCAATGAGTTCATGACCAACTATAATTTTGTACATTCAATGATATTTTTTGTGAATAACACATCATCGCAGGCCTTCAGGAAAAGTTTTGTAATTTGGATTGCAATATTCTCGGCATCTCTTTATACAGTTCTGTGCGACTGAACAAGTAAAACACTGAATACATAATAAATAAACATCTAAAGCACATTGTCTGAGCCACCTTGGACAACCTATGCATCACCATTAATGTAGTTCTTCTTTTCCTTCATGCACCTTTGCATATGAAACAAAGTGCTTTGTCATACCAAGAGAATAATTAACTGAAATACTGTTTTTTAAACATTTCCTGAATTAATGCTTTTAACCGCATAACTGAGCTTCATAGGAAAAAGCTGTGATCAGTTTCCTACCACATAATGGACAATACAAAAAAAAACAGGTGTAGGTGAGATTTTCACAACTTTAGATGACACATTACAAAGTGAAGAAAGGCAAATAGTACATTTCTGAAGCCCTAACACTCTGATGACCAAAAGGCATGAAAACAGCCTTTTACTTTGATTGTATGAGCACAGAATAGCTGGCTGTTGTTGACATGTGGCACCACATATATATGGCCCTAAAAGCCCTAATCAAAAACTAACCCATAAACTGCACATGTTGTTTCACTTATTGAAGCCAGTTGTGGTGTCAGGAGGTTTCTGCAGCTTGCAAACCCAGACACTCTCGAGGTGCTTCTTTGATTTTAAGAACAGAGCTTCTGAGGGTTTTTGCAGAACTGAGCACACATGATTTTTTTATTGAATTGAATTTTTAAAAAACTGATAAATACCACACAGTTGTTAATTTTGGTAGTAGAACTCTAGTCGGTGGTTCTACTTGCCTTCCAGATTGCCATTGTATTGTTTTCCAAGATTTCAGCCCTGTCTGACTTAATTGACCTAACCTCTCGTTGAAACCTAACCAGGGCTTTGTACTGGCTCGTGTTTATTTAATCTTTCTCTTCTACAAGCCTTCGCCAGCGATTGCCCCGCTTCCAACACTCATTGCTGTCTGCAGTTAACTGCTTCATTCTGTCTGAGACTCTCTTCTCTTATCCTTCTGTGTGAAATGTGCTTGAGTAAAGATATTCTTCCACGTCTTCGCACTTCAGGGATTTGTGGTCCAAGGTTTAACAGACCTTGTTGGAGATGCTTAATGTCTTTTCTGGTCCATCTTTTTAAGATAAATAAATTGAAATATTGCACCGACTTTCTTCATTTTGTAATTTTCCTTTGCATTGTTATTGTTAGTTATTTCTCTTCTGATATCTAACTTAGAGTTTTATGTGTTAATCATGAAACAAGCACCTTAGATAAAAGACAAACACTGTTTAAAAGATCTGACAGTGAAACTGAGTTAAAATAATAACAGAATTCTTTCAAAAGTGTCAGATAACAATCTGGGAATAACTGACAGACTCAGTCATGTTTTTCTTTGTTTGTTTTTATTCTAGTTTAACTATATTGTTGTATAAAGTGAAATCGGCAACACTTTCATTAGGCAAATGTTCCTTACTCGGTGACTTACAGATGTTGGAACTATGCTGGATTTGCTGGCGCTAAACACCAAGTCAGAATGCGTATTAAAAGCTCAGGCTAGTAATCAAACAATGCCACACTCCCTGGTTAAAAGCCAGCTGGCATTTGGCTCCAAATACAAATGCATCAGAAAAAAATAGGTAACCGGAGTGTGAGTATGGGATTTGTTTAGCTGTGAAGCACACAGAGCAGAATCCTTTACATGGTATCTGCTGGATAAAGTACAAACTGGTAAACGGGTCTTTAAGATCATCTACAGGGAAGCTGCTTGGATTCTCTTCTGCCTATCCAGATGGTCTAACACCATCAACATGGATGCTGGCTTCCTTCAGGTCAAAAAAAGCACACTATGAGTTGGCTAACCAAGGTGCTGTCTTTTTACTAGCAAGTGGGAAAAAACTCCACACCCCCGAAAAGCTTCTCCTGCCCTTTGTAAAGCACATAAAATACAACACAGTGACAGTATATGTCTCTACTCTGTGGCCCCTGCTTTGTTTTTCCTCACCAGCCACCTAGCACAGATTTCTCTCAGAGCACAAGAGAGAGACACAGGGCTGCATTATCAGAAATGAAAACAGCTGCGTGTCAGAGACTCTGCCAGTTTAGGAAAAGAGGAACAGAGTCTCTCCCCACTCACTGGAGCCTCAGCATGCTTCCTTGATCTTACAGTGGCACTGAGAATGCTTTCTGATAATGAAGATGTTAAACTCAGTCCTGAAGGGTGCTTCATCCTGACTGCCTTAACGGCATCACGAGAAAACCGAGACTAGTCAGAATGCCAGACACATTTAAAAGTCAGTGTCTACTTTTTGAATGTCAACAATTCAAAAGAGCAAACTACGAAAGTTCCAATAATTACTTGTGATAAGCGAAGCTTGCAAGAAATTGAGTAATTGATTCACGCATGCAGGACACACAGAATATTAAAGTTTTGAAGGCTGACTGAAAAAACACAATATAACTTTGGCCAAATGAAAATAACTAAGGTTGCGATGCTAAAGAGCTGGAGCCTGTTGGTCAACCAATTAAATTAAGACTGAATATATCTCTGATTTTTTTTTCCTTACTGAGCACTACATCCTTTTTTTTTCTCCCACTTGTATTAATAAAATTGATTTTATGGCCATATTTGGAGGTCGTTATCAGACGGGAGTATAAATTATAAATACTGCATAATGCTTCCAGCTGTGCTCTTATTTACACACAGTTCTGTGCAAACATCTTGAGTCATCACTGAATTTATTTATATTTTTCTTCCACGGAGCCGGACTTTTGGAAACGTTATCAAAGGTTTTTCACTCATTTTCAGTCCAGTCCTCATTTTCAGTTGTCTTTTGTTTAGACAGCCTAGCAAGGAACCATTGTATGTTTAGGCACTTTGTTCCTAAATGATTGTATTAACGCATAATTTCTTTAGCTGAATCTACAAAAAAAGGCCAAAAGTAACACAGTTTGATGGACACAAAATAGAACTTTTGCACCAACGTGGTGATTCCCAAAGAGCTATTAACTGAAAACTTGGGATATCTTGGCATAGTTTGCAACTTGCTCTTAAAACATTTAAGCAAACTGAACCAGTGGAGCATAAAAGAAGAAGTGACAGGCCTAAAGACCATCTACAGTAGATGAATAGTATCTCAAAGTTATGTCCTGAAGAAACAGAAAAATATCCAGCAAAGACCAGACATGGGACCAGAGAGATAACCATCTAACCATTCAGTGCATCCATGTACTGTTTGCTGAAGTGCCATCAGAGATTATCTAAATGTTCTGCATAATAGTAGAATCCAGGACAGGCTTCTGAGAAATAGCCTTTTTTAAAACATATATAAAGTCAGAGTACATTTAATTGGATAAGAAAATACAAAACAGAGAACAACCAGTGACTGTATAAAGGTCATTAGAAAAACAAGTTGAGCCTTATTGTATATAAAGCATACAATAAACACAGCCCACATACATTTATAATTAGAGTCACAGAATCCTATACTTATCTCTTAATCTCATATCAAACAGAGAATTGCATTACTCCCAGTATATTTCTATTAATATCCTTTCCACTGCATAATGAGCATACTTTAAAAACATTTTCAATATTCCTTTTTTTAACATAATCTGGAGCAAGAGAAATACACATCCAAACCTGGTAGTTAATGATGTTCGTTGTCTAGTACTACCTTTGATCTTTTTTTAGGTATATTTAAATATATAAATATACGGATGTATAAGCTATGACTCTAAAAATTGCACGGTGTAATGCAGAATATGGTTCACCTCAAACACCATGAACCTCACATTAATATGGAGAATTCCAGAGCAGTTCCTATAGTTGCTGAAATATGATTGAAAATTAACTGTTGAGAAGAGAGGCTTAGCAAAAAGTCAATTAAAAAAGAAATCATTTGCCTAATTTAAAATAGGCACCGGGTAACCAATCTGTTCTGCAGCCAGGAAGTGATGAATTAGGAATTTAACATTCCAGTACAACATGGTTTTCCTAATAACAAAGGGAAAAGTATCTACCAAAAAGAGAAAAATCCGCAACAGTGATCTTTTTGCTATTCTTGTCCTCAGACTGCAGAAACAAGCCATTTGGGATTTAAAGTCCCGCTTACAACTATTTGGAGATCACAATGTGTGAAGTTCTCGCTGATAAAGCCACAAATATGCATGTTCGACACACTTCATTTGACATTCAGAGAGTCACTCTGACAGCCAAAGTCTTGTTCCCTAAAACCATCTCATTACCTTGCTGGTAATTTAAAAGCAATAGTTTGGTTATAATTACCCAGCACTGTTCCAAAACACAATATCCAAGCCAGAATTATCTGTCTAGCCCCAAGTTAAACTCTTTTGGTTAAGTGATGTTGCAACAACATTATATTATTTCCACAGTATGCAGCAAAATTGTCTGCTCTGGGTATCAATAATTTGTCAGGCGGCTGCATTTTGCGTCACAGCGACTCCCAAATTATTCCTTTGAAGTGGTTTAGTGAAGCTGTTGCTTTCTGCCTCCCCTGATGATAGTCTTCTCCATCTCAATCGCTTATTGTCTCCGTTTCCCATCTTCCCTCTTTCTCCCTTTCTTCACAGATCATTATGTTAGAATTATTGCTCGCTATTGCTCTGCTCTGCATCTGTCCTTTCACTTAAGTTCGGGTGGACGACAGCAGTCGTGTTTGCTGTCCCTGCGGGTGTGGCTGAGCTGGGGCAAAGTGGCTTATGGCTCGCTAGTTTCTCCTTCCATCCCACCAGTGATTCACTCATTAGAACAATAAGGAAAACACAAGGCAAGCAGTGTTAACTGGCAAAGCAATAAAGCATTGTTGAGAGCCATAAAAATTTGAATTAGATCACTTTTCCCGAGGAGTAATTAAAGCAGGAAGCTGCCATTTAATGTTTACCATTTCATTAAAGAGCAGTGGCAGAGTCACAGAGGTCGACAGGAGGGCAGCCAGGCTGGACTGCACTTACGAGGGCTTTAAGAGAAGTGTGTGTGTGTGTGTGTGTGTGTGTGTGTGTGTGTGTGTGTGTGTGTGTGTGTGTGTG
>NW_005187425.1:2362558-2371942 GCF_000239375.1 Pundamilia nyererei
CTTCTGATTCCTTGTTCTTGATAAATGTAATAGATAACTGTCTACATTAGACCATGTCCCATTTTTGTAATTTTAAAGCTCCACTTGCTCATGACAGCATCCGATTTACCCACATTTGTGCAACGTCATTTAAAGCTATTTTCAAAAAAGTTGGGATGCTGTATTTGCCAGTATAAACAAAACAAATTTTTTTTGCTAACACAAGAAATCATTTGATTATTTATTGAAACATATGTTCATTTGGAATTTGACTACAGTAACATGCTCGAATAATGTTTTGAGTGCAGTGTTTCATCACCTCTTCTTACATGTATTACAACATCCTCTCCAGCATGTGGGAGCTTAGTAGACCACTAGCTGTAATTTCGAAGGCCAAATGTTTTTCCATTCGTGCTCGATGTAGGACGTCAGCTACTCAGCAGTTCATTTGCCTCATTTGTCATGTTTTTCTTATTTTTTCAGTGCACTCTTTTCAATGAGGGACGTTTCCAATGCTGGTAAACCATTTCGAATCTGGACTCTCAACCATGTCGTTATAATATATGTAGTTGTGGTGGGATGTGGTTTGGCAATTTCTTGTTAAAATGTAAAAAACAAAAACAAAACAAAAAACAATAAAACTGTCATGGTTCTGGGTCCTTTTGGTCCAGCATTTTGTGTTTTGTGTTCTTGTGGTATTTTGTTTTATGGGTTATATTCTGCTTCTTTAGTTATTCTATTGTCAGTTTCTTATATGTTTATTTCCTTGATTGTTTAGTATTTCCCCCTTGTGTCTTTGCCCTCGGTGTCTCTCTCTGTGTGACTGTGTAGTTGTGTGAGTTCTTGTGTCTTGTTTCATCAAGACATTCTGTGTTTCATTCTGTTTTTCCCTGCCTGCCATGTCTCCCCATGTTTCCCCAGTCAGTCATGTCTCTGTGTCTGTCTGCACCTCTGTGCATGTTCCGGTTACTTCCTGCTTTACTTTGGTAGTCTCCTGTTTGTTTGTGCCATGTTTTGCGTTGCTTCTCTTACTTTGAAGGTACCTCGTCTCATTTCTTATGTTTAAGGTTGTGTCCTCTGTCTGGTGTGTGTAATTTGCCCCAGCGTTGTTCCCCATGTGTGTCCTGTTCCCGTGTCATTCCCTGTGTATTTAAGCCCTTTGTTTTCTTCTGTCCAGCATTACGATCTCCCTCCTAGCTGTGTGCGTTTCCCTGTGTTTTTCCCTGTGTGTTCAATTATGGTTCCAGTATATCCATCCATCCATCCGTCCACCCATCCATCCATTCGCTTCCGCTTATCCTTTTCAGGGTCGCGGGGGGTGCTGGAGCCTATCCCAGCTGTCATAGGGCGAAAGGCGGGGTACACCCTGGACAGGTCGCCAGTCTGTCGCAGGGCTAACAGTATAATTTATGTTATTTTCTGATTTTAGTTTTTGTATCGTCTTTTTCAAGCTGCATTTTGAGTTTACATGTCACCTACCCATATGAGTCTGCATTTAGGTCCTTTCTTTTCCTGCCTGCACACAGCCGTTCATGATAAAAATTTGTGAAGTACTCTAATCCCCAACACCCCATGTAGTCACAGATGATAGTTTGTGAACTACTGTATAGGACTGATAATAAGTAGATGGGTCCCTCTCGTTTTTTGGCCAGGAGGACGTAGCACTCACAAATCCCAAAATGTTTTCATTTTGACAATAGTGCAGTTTTCCATGTTCAGACCATTTTAAAATCTGGTGAGGCGCAAATAATAAACCAGTGTTGCTGGATTTTTATTTCTCTTTGTTTTTTTGCTTTTTTTAAAGCAGCAGTTTCCAAATGGGTTCCCTGGCTGTGATTTCCACAAAACAATCATATCTGCTTTTAAAGCCATGTTACTGTAGAACCTAATGATCATTGTGATTCATTTTAGTTTTTCACCATTCATCTTCAAGAGTAAATTTCTCTGGATTCTCTGAATCTTTTAAAGATGTCATGTACGTTAAGTGGTGTAATAAAAAATGTTTTTGATTATTTCAAAATTGGAGCTCTTATTTTTATGTCTAAATGCCTCTATGTGATGGTGTGGCTTTTTGTATTATATCAGCATATACAGCACTATTAAAAAGAAAAACACAACACACAAATATTTTGGTGGACAGCTTATCTTTTAAAAGACTTTTCATGTGCAAATATCGAAACTTTAATGTGACTCTAGTTTCAAAGATTTGAAATCAGATAAGACATATTAAGAGAAAAGAATTCTTGTAACATTTGGCAGATGCTTTTCTGCTGTCAGCTTAAATGTGTATGTATGTTTATTTGGCTTTCAATTTTAAATATTAATTTAGAAATACGAATAGATAGTAAGACCTTTACAATAATGCATGTGAGGTCGCAACATGCCCCTTTTGCCCTTTGTGGGAGAAGACATGCATGGAAGTTAGGAAGATGCTGTTCTCAGACCTGTTAAATATTTCAGCAAGAGAACTTTGCCTGGTCTCTCTGCATCAGTTCACAAGCTCCTGTTCCTCTCACACACACTTGCACATCCAGAACAGACACAAATAGCATAACACACACAAGAGGACAGGCTGTATTAACTCGACAGGTAACCTTTTACTGCTGCCCACTGCTGTTACACCAGCTGCAGCCACTCAAGAGCCCAAGTTCCGGTCAGAGCCTGAGGGAAGGGGACAGCCAAAGAATTCATCCAGTGTGTAATGAGGGACAATGTGAGTAAACGCACCAGTTAGAAAAGACGGAGAGAAAAGCTTTCCACTTTGATGCAACTGCAAGCAGTAATAACGTTTTGTGGTCCATAAGTACAGTGCATGGGATCAATGCTATAGAGCTTTCCATAGATAATACTCAGCAGATAATTCTGCTAGTTAGTGAAAAACAAAACGGGAAAAATGTCTATCACACAGAGTTCCACGGGGATGGGAAACCTTCAGTTTTTTCTTTTGTCAGACCAACTACTCTCACATGAATTTGGTCAAAGTTAGCATTTTGATCTGATAATGGCACTAGATGAAATGTAAAGCATAACAAAGTTGTGTATGAGTGTATATGGCATAGCAATCCTATTATCTCCTATTATGTCTGGTTTCCAGTTGTGGGTACCAATTGACCAAGCCAGGCTCAAAAAAGTGTGATTAAACCAGTAATCTAGACACACACGTGCTCATGACAAATCAACAAGTTAACTATTTTCAACAATTAGACAATTTTCAACCTGATCACAAATTACAGGTGCAAACTTGGTGATGGGTTAATGATGTCGGTCAACTATTTTTGATAGAATATCCAACCAATTTAACACAGCATATGACCACAAGTTAGAATTGGTTGATGTTCAACTCTTGAGTAGCTGCCACACTCACTCATGAATGTAATACTGTCATTTACTGCACTATGAGGCTTGTAATCCACATTACATCAGTGTGGAAAACACCAAATGACAAACCAAAAGACAGATAAAAGAAGGCAACTGAATAGAGAGCGACACAAGTGCTGAGTCATTTTGACCCGACTGAGGCTGAATCAGTGACGCTCGCTCTGACTGACTGAGTCTTCTGTCACCCGGCATGCAGACGAGGAAGATGTTGAGATCTCTTAAACAGACTTGATAGGAATTTCCTCCACTGCCTGATGGAGTTGACACTTTTTTACCTCTGTGCCATTTCTGTGAGCGCTCTTTACGCCAAGCGTCAGTCTGCATCAGTGGATCTCGCTTTTGCCAAACAAGCCCCACCTCAACCTTTCCAATGTGTCCCACACCATTGCTGGCTAATACACAAAAATATAGTAGACCAAGGAATATGTGACAACTGAGACAGGCGATGCGGAGTAAAACAGCCAGCGCACACTTGTGAATATTAGAGATTTGTGGCCCATTTCCCCTAAAACCATAGTTTCAGAAAATTGTATTCACTGGAAAACTGGCAAAATGTCGACTTACTGCGTGTCTTCCATAACGGCTCATGAATATCCGGATTGCTGACAAGTGACGGCATTTACAGTGGTGTTTGTGACGTCTGACGCAGGAGCTGTCCTCTAAAGCTTTGCCTTCCAGACAGAAACTTTTCCAGATTACTTTATGTCTGGATATGATGTACAAGTTTTCAAAAACTAATGCATGGGAAGCTGTTCATCCAATGGAATACAAAAGGGAGAAAAAATATGTTTCAGTCTATTTCTTTTCTCACGAGAAACAGAAAATATTTTCCTAGCTTTTGTTGCCTTGAATTATAAAACTTAACCTCAGACAAGCCTTAATATAAACTATGTCTCTGGTCAAAGCTTCAAAACATACAAATGCATTCATTTCCCTATCCTCAAACAGCGTCTTTATATGATATTTAATTCAAAGACTACTTTTTTTTCACCAATGCATTAATAGCTCTTAAAGTTCACTGCTACAATATTATACGGCTATTAAGAATATAGATGCACAGTTGAGGAGAGCATTGAGCTTACTAGATGAAGGCCAGACAAGGTCGCGCTGCTTTGAAAAGGATGCGTTTGTGCAATTTTTGCAAGCCTGAAGAAATATTCAAAAGCTCTTTGTTCAAGGATGTATGAATTCTTGGAATCTCAGTATTCCACTTACCACGGCTGCTGAAGTGAGCGTTATTTTCTTCGCTGCTCATGCAAGGGGTTATTTGCTCCTTTTCTATCTCACTGTGTTATGTGTTGGCCTCCGGGGAGGCAGAGATTCATTACAGCTAAGGCCCACTTTAGCATGTTTGGAATGGCTCACATCGATCTATTTGGCCTTGGTAGATCGCTGTCTGAACTTTTGCATTAGTCTGTTGCATCGAGGAGCACAGTGTCCACACCTGACAAGTAATGAAGCTTAGACACAGGCTTCTTTTCAGAAGTCAAAACAAATCTATTTGGATGAAAACCTTTTGGAGTCTTACCCTGTAATCTGCCTTTCATTATCTCCTCCTCAACTCATTACAGATTGGATTTTATTTATTTAGCAAATGAATAAAATAAGAAGATAAAACATGGTGTTTGGGTGTATGTACTAAGCACACATGATCTCATAAGCTTTCCAACACATACAGCCTCTATTCCAGTGTTCTGACTTCTGTCAATAAAACCCACAGATAACAAAGTTTTCCCAGTAAAGATATTCCTCAGCCAATAACCTGGGAATCTGTACCACATCTCCTGCCAAACACTAGCCTCTACTGATGAATCTGAAAAATTGGAAAGGTGCTTGACAGATGTGTACTGGCAAGAAAACACTGTGATTGTGTCTGTCCATCACAGGGCACGTTGTTTAGCATCTTCCCTCAAGAGAACAGGGGAGCGCTATAGAGCCTGCGTCGAAGTGTGTTAGTGCGTGCCGTGGCTGACATGATATAGTCTCTGAATATTGGCGAAGTCTATTATGTGTGCTGAGATAGAAGGGGATTGTGCGATGGCATCTAGCGCTCAGCAGGAGCAGGAGGAGTGGAGGGTGAAGCTCCCAGTGTCTGTGCACAGAACATAAATGTTTCAATAACTGCACCTACTTCTGAGTATCCACAATTTTGGGGCAGATGCTTCTCTGCGAGCATAAAAGTGGGATATAAAGGAGTTATACTCAATCTGAGCTATCTGCCAGGACTCTGCAGAGCTTTAAGTATAGATCTTCACCAAGTCCCCAGTTGTTTGAGGGTCTCTCAGGCAGCAGATGTATTTCCAGACCCCACTTAGCCAAACACTGGAAGTTGATCAATGGAGGGGAGGAAAGGCACAACTGAGGTGATGGAGATACCTGCCACTGCAGCAGCACGGACTGATCTGTTACTGACAAATACTCACCCTGGGACATGAATCTCCTCCAGATCCCTCCAACTGAGCTGGAGCACAAGAAGAAAGAAAGATAGAAAGAAATGATTTGTCCAAAAAGGATATAGCATAAAGAAAAAGTAAAATGTTTGAAGACGTCCTGGCTTTATCCACAGTTTCAAGGTCGGACCGGTCTTTTCAGGCTAATGTGGATGAAAAGAATCCAATGCTAGATAATCTCTAATAAACAGCTTTTCTGCTTTGAGCTACACATTAAAGGGTTGCAACACAGGCAAAGCTCATAAACTAAACATGAATAAGCAACCCTGGTCTCATTTCCTTGCAGATATAACATACAGTGTGGGGCTTCATGTGGTTGGCCCCTGTCATTTTCTTCTTTTGAATTACAAGGTGCATCCAAGGACATCTAAAATTCAAGAGCGCGACAGTGGTCAAATTCTGCCTTTTTAATGTTACACTTAGGATCGTCTTTTAAATGGTTTACACCACGTTGAATGAAGATGAACAAATCAAAAGACAAAATTGCTTAATATTACTGAAGCAACACAGAAAGATGTCAGAACATCTGCCAGCAAAAGGAAATTACCTTTATAACATTTGACCAGCTCAACACTGAGCAAGAGGCTGATTGTCCACGATGGCCAACTGGGCCATTTACCCCAAAGGAAACTTTTTGTGTTTTTTAGGCTGTGATTAGTCATTATTTTCCCATCTGCTCTGCCACTGGTCGAGTGCACCTCCTGTGACTAATCACACTGGAAAGGGCTACCTCAAATTAGAAACAAAAGGGGGAAAACAGCTTTTGGAGAAATAACCCTTCTGTTAAAGCTCATATCAATCCTACATACTCTGCACACACTAAGAGTAAATCCTCTATAAGGTGGATCAAGCTGACACAAAAAATCAACACCCTACCTTCGCTTGCAACACCTGATCTTTGTCAGTGATGCAGCAAGTATAGCAGTTTGCTGACATCCCTTTGTCAAGACTGAAATATGGTATATAGAGAAAAATCAATAAATGTTGACTTACTAGCTGTATAACAGTTTTTCTCTCTTATAGTTTCCATTATTTTCTCCATTTTCTGTCACAGTGTTAGATTCAATTATATTTTAACCATTTCCTCTACTGAAAATACCTTAAGAAAAGAGCAACATCATACAGTTACTCAGAAGGGGGACAAACTATGGGCAAAAGCCAAAGGAATAAGGAACTAAAGAACCAAAAAACTGGGATAATGGAGCACTGGAGCACAAACTGGGTGTCATTAGGACGCTACAACACAGAGCGAACACCATCTCCACTGACACAGCGGCCAGGGAGGCAGAAGAACAGCAGATCAAGAAGGCCCTGAGTAAATGTGGGTATCCCAGCTAGACTTTTGTCAAAGCTGGGAAGGCACCAAAAGAAAGCTCCATCCAATCCAGGAGAGAAGGACAACCGCTGCCTAAGCGAAAACCTGTAGTGATCCCATATGTGTCGGGAGTATCGGAGCAGTTGAGACACATTTTTTCCAAACACAGAGTCTCTGTGACTTTTAAACCCCAAAACACACAAAAACTGGTCCACCCCAAGGATTGGGTCCCCCGACACAAACAGAGTAACATAGTGTGCGCTGTTAAGTGCCAGGAGGATTGCCAGGATTTATACATCGGGGAAACCAAACAACCTTTGGCAAAGCGGATGGCACAACACAGAAGAGCTACATCTTCAGGCCAGGACTCTGGTCAGGCCAGTGGACACTCTTTCAAGAATGAGGATGTACACATCCTGGACAGGGAGGAATGCTGGTTTGAGCGCGGAGTCAAGGAGGCCATTTACGTGAAAAGGGAAAGGCCGTCTCTGAATCGAGGGGGTACATCTTTCGTCATCTTACAATGCAGTGATTGCAGCCATTCCCCAACTCTCTGTGAATGGTACTAATGGCCTTTGATCAGTGGCCTTTGATCAGTGGGTTTTGGTCAGCGGTTGTTGATCAATGGTCATGAGATTTACATAATTAAGATTAAGGAACTGACCTCCCGGCCCATTGTTCCTTCAGTGAGCTGGTTTCAGTCATTATGCAAAGGTACTGTTTATAAGATTGGGGAAACCTGCAGTCAGCTGAGACTGAAGAAGTCACTGGATGTGTGACGAAACTTTTCTCCCACAAAACGCTACGTCCAGATGAACAGAATCCACTTTTGGAGATTTACTTACCTGGATGATTGAGCATGCATCAAGACGTTATTAAAATATACATAATTATCACATTGGTACAATACAATATTTATATTGTACCAAAGTGAAAGGTTTTTCGTTATAACATGATATTATGTTGTTTAAACTTAAGGTATATTGTACAAACATGGAAAGTATACTGTATATCACTCCCTCAATAACAGTCATCGTTCTTTTGTTCTTTGGGTTTTTATCAACATAAAGTGCCACCCCACCTCCTTTTTTATTAATTCTGTCTAGATGAAGGAATTCATATCCATTAATTTCAAAGTCTTCTTCTTTTCCAGGGGTCATCCAAGTCTCTGATATGGGATCACTTTGAATGGCTGTTTAAACTTTCTTATAAATTCTTTAATGCAGCATTCCCCAACCCACAGGCCGTTTGGTACCAGGCCGCGAGAGTTGAGGTTCGTGTGTGGTTTTATCGGTTTTTATCGTTATTTTTTTTTATCATTTTTATCATTAACTCTGTTTCCCTGGGTCTTTTCCTGTGTGTTATGAATAAATCTTCTTTTTTTCTGTATTGGTTTTATTTTGTTGTATTTATCCACAATGTTAAAGGCCAGTCCATGAAAACATTGTCGGACATAAGCCTGTCTGTGGCACAAAAAAGGTTAGGGAGCATTGCTTTAATGGATTGAAAATTTGCATATAGGCTTCTACTGTTTAAGTGAACCACTGTTATACTCTTTTCTACCTTTATTTTCCTGTTAAATTGTTCATTTGTATAATAATTGCATTAATTTCTCATATTGTTAAAGAAATTGCAATGAGGGTCTATGTTGCTATCATAACCCAATGTCCTATTGTCAATATCTATATGAGTTGTTACTTGTAAACTATCAGACATCTGAGTTGACTGTACAGCTTAGACAAGTACCATCATATTTAGCCCTCTTCTATGCTCTGATTTATCAGTTATATTTTTCTAGTAGAATGAGGACGATCTCTTTGATCACTAGAACTTTTGCCTGCTCTGGTGTTCCATTTAACTCAAATACCTTACAATCTGATATCCAAGTTGACTATATTTTCTTTGGTTTTCTTAATATTCATTCACAAATTTAGAAGATCATAATTTAGCCTGGAGAAATAGTTTGTTGCTTTATAAGAAAGCCCTCCGCAAAGCCAGAACATCTTACTACTCATCACTGATTGAAGAAAATAAGAACAACCCCAGGTTTCTCTTCAGCACTGTAGCCAGGCTGACAAAAAGTCAGAGCACTGTTGAGCCAACCATCCCTTTAACGTTAACTAGTAATGACTTCATGAACTTCTTCACAATTTTAATTATTAGAGAAAAAATTACCAGTAATCATCCCACAGATGTAATATTATCTACAGCTATTTTCAGTACCATTGATATTCATTTAGACTCTTTTTCTCCAATCCATCT
>NW_005187425.1:2373584-2375067 GCF_000239375.1 Pundamilia nyererei
TTGGGTTTTTCTCTGTATCTATGAAGAACCTTGAGGCAACTGTTGTTGTGATTTGGCGCTATATAAATAAAATTGAATTTAATTGAATATTCTTGTTTGTTTTGCAATGTCTGCATTTTTCTTGATTAGGTGTTCATTTAAATAAACATTTGTTCCTTTCAGCTTTCTTCCTTACTTAAGCAGCTCTTTTTTTCTGTTTTCTATTAACAAATCCTATGATAATAGCAGGTATTTGATTTTTGTGTTGCTTGGAAGAGGATGACATTCCTCAATATTTTTACTGTCCATTTCAATACCATTGCTATTGAAGAAGGCCATTACCTGGTCTTCCAAGGAGCATAACTCTTACTCTGGTGGTTCCCCTCTCTCTGTTGTTGTTACCCGTGCATATGTCTGGTGCTTGGTTTCCAGTCCAGTCACTATTACATCATTTGTTTTTGATTATTGTTCCAGATCTGACAGTTATCCTTCCAGCATAGTAATCTTCTTGTCCTTTTGCTCATTTTGTCTTCTATTAAATTAAGTATCGGTTTTTGTTGTTTTGAAATAGTTATTTCTTCTGACATGAAGTTTGGAGATTTCTTTATGTCCTCCAGTTCCTCCTCACTGACGTTGCTCCTCTTAGGCAGCATCTTATCGATGTTAATCTCCATTACTTGCATAGGTTTGTTGTGAAGCCCGGATCAATCCCGTGTCTTGCCGATGCCCAGCCTGTCCTGGCTGTTAACTCTTACTGACTGGTGTCTGAGCTTCGTTGGTTGGTGGTTGAGCTTGGTGGAACCTTTTCTTTAAATTGAACTGCTAAAGGTTTCTCAGTTTTCTCTTCTCTTCTTGTTTCAAGTGGTCCCTCAAGTCTCTGTGTCTGTTTTACTTTTATCAGCAATGAATAAAAGCTTATTTTGTGATGCTAAGTGTTTGGTGGAAATAATGGCCGTAAATTGGGTAAAGTTACATAAAAGTAAAAATGATTATGAATGAATCATTATTTATTTATCTTAGTGAATCAGTAAATGTGTCAAGTGCTGTGTGCAGGCAGGAATGGAGGACCCAATGTGCAGAGTCATAGAGGCAAACGTGAACTCAAAACTCAGCTTTATTGTTAAAACCCAAAAAAAACTAAATGGAAAATACAAATAAAACTAAACAGGCAGGTAGGCAGATG
Organism: Pundamilia nyererei; assembly: GCF_000239375.1. Taxonomy (NCBI): domain Eukaryota; kingdom Metazoa; phylum Chordata; class Actinopteri; order Cichliformes; family Cichlidae; genus Pundamilia; species Pundamilia nyererei. The sequence continues at coordinate 2,374,747 of NW_005187425.1, forward strand.
GACCACACAGTGAAGAACGCGGGAGATCACGACACAGACCAAAAAAAAAAAAAGCCACAGGGCTTAAATACACAGAGGGAGCGATCAGGGAATGGAAGGCAGGAGGGAAACACAGCTGGGACAAATCAGGGCTAACAAGACAAGGGAAGCAAAACCAGACACATTAACATAGGACACAGACTATCAAAATAAAACAGGAAACATAACACAGAGACGCGGACTTATAAGGGGTAAGTTCAATAGTAACGTAACACTCAAAACACTGGTTCATCAACCCAGGTACCCTAACAAAATTAACAAATTGAATCTACTACACACTCA
>NW_005187425.1:2375941-2377914 GCF_000239375.1 Pundamilia nyererei
TACTCACCCCACAGATAAAAAAGTATAAAGGCCTAAAACAGCAATGCACTCATTTCTCCTTAAACTAATTATTCAAGGCTTTGGGCACTTAACGCTGGAAATCTAGCCGGCTGTGCACTGCATTCAGAAAGGACTGAAAACCTATGATATAATGAAGGATCCGAGTCTCTCTAAAATGAGCTCATATCATTCAGGCAAACAATGTTATGCTGTATTAAAGTATGCAAAGGATTGATGGCTCATTTAATTACTTTTTCCCCGTGCTGCTTATACTCTACAGACTTCTACAGTAGTATTTTCATACCAGTCCATTCTTTAGCTCAGTTATGCTAAGCAGCTTTTTTAGGTCCTCTTAGATGTGCTCATACTGGATGTATTTGTGCTCTTGTCTCCATGTTGTTAGTTCCTGCATGTAGTCTAAGTTTGTGTGCACTCAACCATCTGTGGGCGGCTGCGTGGGTGAGTTTACTTACATTGCCCTTCAAATAAAGACTAAAAGTTCTCAAAAGTAGGTTTATAACTTTAGAGTGAGAGCTGCTGGATGTCATAGGCCAACGATTTATAAGCCAGCACAATACTGTCATCACTGCCATCCATGTTCAGATTTCAGATGAACACTAAAGAGAAGGCAAAGACAAACTGACAGGATGTAGAAAGGAACAGTGGGCACAGTGATGTAAGACAATATTACCCTGAAATGCAGATTAACTTATTTAACTTTGAAAAATGTTGGTTCTATAAAAATTCTTGATTCACTGGGTGACAGAAGGACATAAAAATGACAGAAAATAAGCAAAAAAGGTCACAGGGGACCTAATATGCTTACTAATAGCCTAAAAGAACTCATAAAACCGCCTGCTGCTGCTCTTTGCTCTTTAATCTCCTAAATCTGCTTCATGGTGGCTGGATAGAAATGATCAGACATGAGGAAGAAAATCAAGGAAAACGAGAGGGACAGCAAATACAATTGTTAGGATTTTTACATCCTTGTGCTACTGTGTGACTGTCTTTATTTTTAACGCATCTGAATGTGATCTATGAGAATCTGCAGGGGGATTCACATATCAGAGGTTGGTGTTGATAAATTGTGAAAGTGTGGTCTCTTCGCCAGCTATATTTCTGCTTTAACCCCGGGAGTTTCCACGTTTGAGGTGAATTCAAACTCCACAATGGCTTAGTATAATCCTCCTAGTATCTTGATGCACTCCTTTCAACTCAAGGCCAACACACCAGTGTTTGCGTTCCTCACTTGCTCACATTTCTTTGTTGGTTTTTTGGGTTTGTTTGGGGTTTTTTCCTTTGTGTGGAGCTGTTTAAGATGCTGACAAGTTCACATTTAGATTTTAATAGAAACACCTGCTTTTGAGATGAGTTTCTCTAACACAATTTTTCTCTTTTTGTGTAAAACTGGCTTGATTAGCTTGTAACTTATAAAGCTGAGGAACTCTGGCGGTTTAGACTGCGACCCTGGCTTTTTTATGTGATTTAATTTTGTGCAGGCTTCCATCCATCTTTTTTCTCCTCTGTGTCCTCACTGAATGGAAAATTCAAATACAACGAATGCACCACAAAGCATGCTTATTTTAATATGTCTGTCATGAGAACATGAAGCACCTGACACTGAATGATAGATTTTTCAGATCAGAAGAAAAAGAAACTGTTTTATTTGTTGTCAGGTATTGTCCACCTGGGCCTTACCCAGAGTTTCTGTCTGATTTCTCAGATTTTTTATTTCCTCATTATCATCTCTCAGATGTAACATTATACTGCTACTTTAGTGCCATTATGTTGATATTATTTAGTTTTTTTCTCCAAATGATCTGAGCTAACTTCAGTAATTATTTCCTCCAAACCATCAATGTGTCTTTTAGACATTACAGGGAGTGCAGAATTATTAGGCAAGTTGTATTTTTGAGGAATAATTTTATTATTGAACAACAACCATGTTCTCAATGAACCCAAAAAACTCATTA
>NW_005187425.1:2379167-2415360 GCF_000239375.1 Pundamilia nyererei
ACATCACCTAATATGCTTAATTGGTAGTAGGCTTTCGAGCCTATACAGCTTGGAGTAAGACAACATGCATGAAGAGGATGATGTGGACAAAATACCCATTTGCCTAATAATTCTGCACTCCTTGTATTCCCACAAGACTGCTCAACGAAGTCCTGTCATTAATTAATGCTTCAAACTTAAATATAATCATCATATCTCTCTTAATCAGTCAGGTACCACAGGCCTTACCATTACCTAAAAGGCATCTCTTGACCCAGCTGCCTTAACTAATTATAGGCCAATCTCCAAGCTTTCTTTGTCAAGCAGCTAACAGATCATGTGCAGAGGAATGGCTTATTTGAAGAGTTTCAGTCAAGTTTCAGAGCAAGTTTTAGAGCATGCTGTAGGTATTAAAAGGTACTGCGTTGCAGTGGTTTGAATCATATCTACCTAACAGACTTCAATTTGTTCATGTAAACAGCAAGTTCACTTCACACACCAACGTTAATTATGGAGTTCCACAGGGTTCTGTGATAGGACCAATTTTGTTTACATTATACATGTTTCCCTTAGGCATAGCATTTTTCACTGCTATGCAAATGACACCTAACTTTATCTCTCCATCTTTATCCATGAAGCCAGATAACACACCAATTCTTTAAACTGCAGGAATGTCTTAAAGACCTGGATGACCTGAATTTTCTGCTTCTAAATTCAGATAACACTGAGGTTACTATACTCAGTAGCATATGGCTGCACCTCTCTGAGCCTGGTTTTTCCTGTTAAAAGGGAATTTTTCCTTCCCACTGTTGTCAAAGTGTTTGCTCACAAGGGGTCATATGATTGTTAACATTCGCTGTTTTCTTTGTATTACTGTATGGGGTCTCTATGTTACAATATAAAGCACCTTGAGGCAACTGGTGTTTTGGTTTGGCGCCATATGAATAAAACTGAATTGAATTACAGACCAGGAAGTTTTGGAAATCCTCTGACCTTGTCATCCAGCTATCACAGTTAAGTTTGTCAAACTCCTTATGCTCCTAATCCTAACATTTGCCCATTTTTTATGCTTCTAACACATGAACTTTGAGTACTATGTTCACTTGCTTCCTTATATATCCCACCCATTAAAAGGTACATGATGAAGAGATAATCAGTGTTATTTGCTTCGCCTGTCAGTAGTTATAATGTTATGCCTGATCGGTGTATATGAAGCAGTACTGAGAAGCCCAGCGTTATAGTTAATGATAGACTTAGAATGTCTGAGTAGTTCCAGTTTTTTCTTCTTCTTGTATCTTTACATAAAAGTGGCAACAACGATATCTTGGAGACCCAAGAAATCACCAGGTTTTGAACAAGTAAATTCATAGTTATTATTCAGGTGGTGAAGCCACTTTATTGACAGATAAAAACCTCAGAAACACAAAATTAAGATGTAAAAATGTTTACAGGGCCACATCTTTGCATTTGGATCAAAAAATAATCACAGAAACATATACACGGGCATGAGTTTTTATTTTATATAATTTTTTGCCTATTTCACATTTTGCAAAGCCAATAAATGTCCTTGACAGCAAGGAGGCTAAAAATGGTAGCTGGGTGATCTGTGGGCTATTAAAGGTGATCTCTGCTGTATAGTTTAAATTGATCAGGACAGCTATGCATATCAATGAGAGCCTATGGTTGAATTAAAGCATCAGAGTGAGAGGGTCCTGTTGAGAAGTCAAACAGCTGTCGGGGGATCCAATTATGGTCATGCACAGAGTGCACACCTAAATGTTGTGTTCCCCACAAAGCCCTCTCACTACACTCAAGTTAAGCCGTCTCGCCTGCAGCGTTGGTGAATATTTGAAAGTATTGCCGGAGGAAAAGAACGAGGCTGGCATTTCTCCTTCTACAGAAGTGGCCTGGTACCCTGGTGGCAGAAAGTCTCAGTCTGAAAACACAGCAAAAGTCAAATACAAAAATGCCCTCTGCGCCTTTGTCACTGCTTAAGTGTTTAAGAAACTCTCTTGTGCATTGTCACTGCGGGTTCAAGATATTGTATGAAGCTGACAGAAGGTTAGGAGAAAGAAGTAAAAACAAAAGCAGGTCCAATTTAAAGATCAGATGGCTCAAACATTTGTCTTTTTTTAAATCCATGTGTTGAGCATATTATTCAAAGATAATTCAGTGACGCAGGTGCAGACTTGAGTTTTTTAAGCAATCAAGTTGATGTTAAACTCAAAATCATATTTTACTGAAACGACCACACCTGAAAATGAAGTGAAATTTACAGGCAGACTATAGCTACCACCCACACACTACTCATCAGACAAAGAGTGGTCTGAAACAGACTGCAGCAGTCGCAAACAACCAGGGAAACCAGGGCCTGTTTTTATCACATTCCTTTCTCCTAGTCGTCATGATTGACTTTAATGGATTAATGATATATCTGTAGAAATGTTTCTTGCCTTTATAGTGACCTTGGAAAGCACTTTGTTGTTGCTGATGTTGATAAAGTGCTTTATAAATAAACCGTCGTTATTACATGATATACAGACAGCATGCTATATAATTCCAATAACCCCTTTAAAACTGACTGATATGCAAAATACCATCTGTCAGCTTCAGCCTCAGCAAAAACCTTCTGCAATGCAATCAAGTACACTGTGAAACTACTCATTTAGCTCAGCCTGGTCCCTACATTAACCCTGCAAGAGCACACCAGGGAATCAAATCACATACTGTACAATTATCATTAACAATGTCCTGTTTACCTTTTATGCTCCACTTACTACACTGTGAACAGGAACAGGAACAACAGTCCAAACACTGTAAAGCATCTCCCTCGAAATATACAGCTGCAGCATAAACATGCTTGTTCACTGAATATTCAGCTTATTAACAAATGATTTCAAATAACACGATTTCTACATGTGAATATTAAATGTCAGCAGCTGTTATTGTGTGACGTTTTGGCTCTGTACCCAACCACAGTGAATTTTAAATCAATCAAATTTTTAAAAAAGAAAAAAAAAAGAATTGTTTTCAACATTTATCCTTTGCAGCCAATGACTGTAAATAGACATCACCAAATACTGCATTTCCTCTGTTGGTCTGAGATCAGGTGGGTGACTTAGTCATTGAAGAATATCCCATTTCTTTGCATTGAGGAACTGTTGGGTTGCTTTTGAATTATGCTTTGAGTCATTATTCATTTGCACTTTGAAGTGTTGTCTGATCAGCTGTGTAACATTTGGCTGAATCTGGGAGTATAGCCCTGTGCACTTCAGGATTAATCCTGCTGCTTCTGTCAGGAGTAACATCATCAGTAAGCACCGATGTGCTGAAAGAAGCCATCTATGTCCACTGTGAATGACCATCTTTGAACAGAGGCGGTGGCTTACAAAACCCACTGTCTGCCATGTTGAATCCAGTTTTGAGATCCCTTGCCAGATGCCTCAACACCCACTCACATCCATTTGAGTGCAGTAAATCACATGATAGTGTGGGGCTAGGTTTCACAACGGGTTCACCCAAAACCATGGCTGATTGTGACCCACACCCGTTTTCACACCTTGGCTTGTGTAATTAGGTAGAGGATCAATAGGGGGTCCTTGACCCTCTTGGGGAAACTCCCATAGGGCTTAAATTTGGGACTCTCCACCAATTGCTCTTAGAACTGAAGAAGCTTCTCGGATGAGAGGTGAAACATCTTCAAGTAACTTAAAGAAGTTCAGATGCTTTTCTTTCCAAGCTCCTTAGACTATGGTGACCTGGATGACTGAGAACCTTCACAGACATGTGCTTACTGTGCTCAGTGATAGAGTTGCACTGGAAAAGTGATAATTGTCCTTCTTTTCCTGAGTGTAACTAGTAGTTTGCAACTGGTAAACTTTATGCGTGGCCATTTGTGAACGGGTCTATGGTTGTACACCTTCACAATTACAGGGCTACATACCTCGTTTATAGTACTGACTTGACCACTCAACTTTTGCTCTCTCTTTGATGGGTTAATTTCTTAGCATAATGATGGCCTCATTCACTTGCACAGACATCTTTTCCTGGGTAAAGATTCAGAAGATGGCCCAAAATGTACAACACCTGGCCAGTTTTCTCCCAGGCTATTTAAAACCCTGTCTCTGAAGGCCTTCCCATTCTCCTCTCCCACTGCTGCCTTGCTCCTGTCCTGTGACAATAACTGTGTCCAATTGTTGTCAAAAAAGTGAGTTTAAATTCATTTCTTTTAATTAACACAGCTCAAAAAATGGAGACGGGGGCATAATAACAAAAACACTACCCCCCACTAAAACATGACAGTCCTTATTAACTTGACTATGTTTAGGTCAGGTACTACCCACTATGAGGTCATTATCCTGGAAGGCACGTCAGACAGAAAGTTATGGAGTATATACAATATCATGTAATGCTTGTAAGCTGTGCAGCAGAAAATCTTGACTAGTAATTTAAACTGATAAATATGAGCTTTGAGCAGCCACTAACATGACATTTTAAAGCAATGATATGCAAATTAATATACAGTGCAGCAGACAGACTGAACTCAAGGTTGGCAACAGCCTTAAATGTTAATCAGCAGCTCAAAAAAAGGAAGCTAGGACAAAAAAAAAAACAGTTAATATGTGCAAAAATATTCTTTAGGTAATATTAAGTATGCAGTGATGAAGGGGACTGGGAACTTGTGGATGACCAAAGTTTGTTAAGTTTGCCATGAGGCCTAAGATCACAAGAAACAATCGTGTTAGTCAGCTGTGTTTAAGGCGAAAATCAGGAAAGCTAATTTCCATAATTATCTTTTGCTGAGATTGCAATGAGTAAGAGACAGCCTCTCCCCGGCTCAAATAATAATCAACAATGAAAGTGAAGTGTAAAAACAGCTTAAAATCAATTCAGCCCACAATACCTGAAGTGTAAATCATGAATACCCTGCTTGTCTATTCATGGCACAGTTCAGCCCATACAGGGAGTTCATTCAAAATACAAACCAACACAAACATTGCATAGGGGTAAATCCAGTTGCAAAACATAGCCTAGTGGAAGCTTAGAGATCAACAACAAGCAGAGCAACAAAGCAGGCAGCAGACCCGCAACACACAGCAGAGCCAACACATCAAGACACAACAGGCAGGTGATAAAGAGAAGCTGTGATTTCAGCAGACGACATCTTAAGAAGCAAAGTCAGGAAGAGCAGTTTGAGCCCACAGCTGCTATGATTAAAGTCTAACCAGCAAAGAGCACAGTGTAAATATCATTACCTCTTTCCAAAGTCTCTGAAGTTGCATGTTGGAAGGCAAGCTTGTTGGAATGCATAAATATAAGCAACATGTGTCTGGAGCAATTTTCTTTTATTAATTATATTTTTAGCTGATCTGACTTTATTTGAAAGAAAAAGTAAACGTTTGAATAGATCCCCGATTTGAAGGTGGGCGTTAGATATAGGTTATCCTCTCATGCTCTTGGGGAGCATTTTTGCACAGATTTCTGTGGAGTCATTGACGTCCAGTGTGATACTGTGGTGAAAACTGCGCTATCTGCCTGTGATCAACAGATATACATGCACTCATTGGCTACTTTGTTAGGTCAGCTGATCATTAATGCATCCAGTAAGGACCCACAGGCTAGTAGTAGAAAGTCAACATCCACACTGATCAAGAAGCACCTGGTAGCTCAGTGCAATGAGATCAATAGAAGACAGCTACAGAAATTGTTGATACTGTGTCCTTCCGGTAAAGAAAGAAAAACTTGACAAAAGTAATAATAATTAAACATTTACTGAAAATTAACCAATGAAAATCTCAGATGTTGCTTTTGAATTGTGATTCAAGAGAAGAAGAAAAAACTAATTTATGTTGGCCTCGACGGAAATGATGGCACCCCCTAGAAAAGATTGAAAATAAGTGCTATGCCCATCAGTGAAATGTACAAGTTGCCAAATATCAAGAACTTTTCATTTTAGATTTTAGTGAATAATATATTATTTATAATATTTAGTGAATATGATGGAAAGCTACAGTGGAGTGAAAAATTATTTGATCTCCTGCTGAGTTTGTAAGTCATACATAAATGAAGAGTCTCTAATTTTTTATAGCAGTTTCATTTTAATCGAGAGACAGACTATCAATCAAAAATCCATAAAAACACATAAAAGTTCTAAATTGATTTGCATGGCTCTCCCTCTCGCTATTAAAATGAAACAACTCTTTGAAAGTGAGCAAACTTACAAATTTAGCAGGGGGATCAGTTTATTTACTTTTTTCACTTTTGCACAGGAGAAAATATGGTGTGAGGTGACAGTGTGTGTGTCTGTATGTGTGCAGTAATTGGCTAAAAACTGCTTAAACTTACAGCTGAAAAAGGGTATGCCAATCTTTGGATCTATATTTGAATCTCCACTGAGATTCAAAGAAAAACGCCTCAGATAACAGAGAATACAGGAGTACATAAAGACTAAAAAAAGAATCACATGAGACCATAAGAACAGACTCCTCTCATTCTTATTGTATTTACTTAGCAAGAGAGTTGGAAAAGTTGCCTTCAAATCTAACATATTTGACTACTTCCCAGCGATGTTGGTGCATCGCACTTTGTTTGACCCATTTTTAGTTTCTTAGCCGCCCCACCTACGCTATTTCTTTGGTCTTCTGTGTGGTCTTCTGCTGCTGTGGGCCATCTGCTTCATGGTTCAATCTGCTGTCTGTTGAGAGATGCTCTTCTGCACACCTTGGATGTAATAACAGTTATTTGAATTACAGTTGCTTTACTATCAGCTTGAAGCAGTCTAGCAATTTCCCTCTAACCTCTGACATCAACATGGCACATTCACCCACAGTACTCCTGCTTACGGGATATTTTCTCTTTTTCAGATCAGTCTCTGCAAACACTAGAAGCATCAGCTGTTTCTGAAACATTCAGACCAGCCGGTCATTTAAAGCCACTTACATGACCTTTGTCTCCATTCTGATACCTGGTTTGAACTTCAGCAGGTCATCTTGACTATGTCTGCATGCCATGAGACTCAGTGTAGAATGTTATAGACCTGTCAGCCTCAAACATTGCCGTCATGGTTGTGCAGTGTAAAGGAAGGGACCAAACAATTTTCAGGCAGAAGTACAGGAATCAAAAAATGTAGTCTGTCATGACTAGATGTTTAGATGTCAAATTGTCATTTCTGCTAAGTCCACAGCCTGATGCGTTTGATTTTTAACATTCGAAATTCATGCTCCGTGCATACCTGCTCTACTTAGTGTGCTCTACTTACTGTATGAGCGTGCAAGGAGATATGTTCAGTGAGACACACTGAACATGTCGGCCTCTTCTGCACTGATTTTGTTAATCTGTGTATTAACTACGGCGTTAGCAACGTCAGGGTGAATTTGGGGATTAGATTGTATTTTTAAACATTCCTTCACACTTAAATTCCCTCAGTATAATTACTCCACTGAACCTCTGTTCTCTGAGGAGTAACCTGCAGTATGCAATATGACAACAAAGTTTTAAGCATAGATTTGACAGTCTATGATGAAAGCACTTTAGCTTCCTTTCAAGGGAAAACCTTTTGCACTCCATCTCCCACTTTTCGAAGTTAATGACAGTGTCACGCTACTTCTTGCGCTTGGCAGTCTGTTACCCACCCATCATCTCTGAAGCATGTAACCTCATTATTAAGTGGACTATATGCAAGGTGTCTAGAGGCTGCATGGTTTGTAATGAACAGAGATGCTACTTAGTTTAATTTGACAGGGAGGCATTTCTTCTCAGTGATAACATACTGTAAAGTAATATCCAAGTCTATGTTTGTCTATCTTCCTCTCACAATTCCTATCTCAAAATGAACATAAGTTACATCTATTGTTTGGAGTTTTTTCCCCATTTTTATTTTTTTATTCCCACAAATTTAACATTCATTTTAAAAAGCATTACTAAAAAGCACATTTGGTTTTTAAGCACAATTTATTTCCACAGTAAAACAACCAGCAGACATGAAAAACAAGAAGACCAAAAAAAGAATGAGGCTTCAGTTTTATCTTAAACTGAGATCGGCAGCTTTGTTGGTGACATGCGAAAAACATATTACAAATATTAAAGAACCAAAACATGACAGGACTCAAACTGAAAATTAGCCAAAACACCCTCCTCAGCTTATTTGGTTCAAACTTTATTGCTGTCTCACAAGTCTTCCTAGAAAAATATGACTTTTCAAACAGAAACAAACAGGGAGAGAAGAGAGCGTAAAATAAAGCAAAATAGATTTTGTCTAAACCAAGTATCGCCCCTAAGACAGTTTAATTGTCATTCAGCATTAAGAACTAATATAATTTAAAGTGCCTCAAATTACAATTTTTTAAATGTCTGATTTTTTTTTTTTTTTAATAATTTGCATTTCAATAGCTGGTACCACATCCTCTTTAGATTTGAAAGCATTTTTCTAGTAGGTAATGGCAGATAGAGTAAGCATGAATTGAGGCAGAGATTCTGAGAAAGGTCTCAGAGGGGGCTACCGGAGGCTCCTGGGCCAGGCAGATCCACATGTACTAATGAGAGATGAAAGAATTGAAGGGTGGGGGCACAAAGATGAAAACAAATAGCCTGTAGTGACAAGAGCATAGAAAACCGGATAGGGAGTGTATATGAGGTGTAGCTCCTTAAATTCAGATAAATTATCTCCAAAAAGATTGCTACAAGTACAGTTTAGCACGCCTTCTTTTTGCTCCAAACAGTATTGCACAGTATACTTGAGACAGTGCATAAGAGCTGCGAGCAGCTGATGAAGGAGAATATGTAGTGATAAATACCGTGACCTTGGATATTATGGGAATATGAACTGCTACACTGTGGCGCCTTATCTGCTTACACTGTAAACTTCTAGTTGGTGATTCAGCTGGCAAGTAACACTTGAATGGCGAATCTGCTCTAAAACGTACATCAGCACATCACACCGTGTCACAGAACCACAAGTCAAGTAGGACAGCATACAGCTGCTAAAGAAACACTAACCTACATCTTTCAAGATTCAAGCTTTTACTTTAAAAACGTCATCAGAGATGAGAGTGGTTGCTAAAGGAACATCTGTTCCTGATAATCATTTCAAACTCGCATCAACTTTTCAGATTCTCGTTTATTTTTGTTATTTTCTTTTTGGCCAATGAGAGCCACAAAAAAAACAACATACAGTTGTAATTGCCAACATCTTATTCTTTAAGGTGAAGTAGCGAATTTGTAACTCAACAGAATATTGGTCTTATTAAATATTTCTTTAAAAAGAAATAAATAAATGCAAAAATGTGGTGAGTGAATCAAAACAATCAGCTAACGGTGCCTAAATGCCCCACAGCTTTAAAAAAAAAAAGCCTTTATATGAAGCCTTGAGCTGTAAATACACCTTTTTTTCTCTGTGTTTGTTGTGTTTTTTCTCTGTGCATTTTTTTCTCCTTTTGCTTGACAGATGTGTACTCAAAAAGTTGCATTCCTCTTTCATTCAGAATAATAATGCTGAAAATATATATTTTACCCCTCTTGTGCAATGCAGCTTTATAATTTGTGCGTCTTCTCTGAAAAATAAAGTGAATCAAGTTCCTGCATTAGGACTGATCCAAGTTGTTAGAGTTTTTAGCCCTGTTTTGTTAAAGCATAGCAGGCAAGAGAGATTTGCTTGACTGCTAAACTGAACAAGGACATTGATTTGGAGCTTGGGAATACAGCACAGAGAGGCATGGTACTGCCCTGTTTTCCCTGGCATGGCTTTGCGTTTGGCCTGGGCTGATGGATCTCTCACTGCCTCTGTCTCTCTCTCACACACACGCACACACACACTCTTTCCTCCAAGAGCAAAACACTGGCAGCCAGAGGTGTCTGGAGATACGCACACATAAATACACACATACAAATACACACAGCAGGCAACATTGATTTCCTGTTTGGCATTACTTAGCAGTGAATGACACAGCTGAGGGGCGCAGGCTATTCTCTAGACCACAGTGCAGACAAAGATTGTATGCATTCTGTCCTTCGTGACATTTTACAGACAAGTCTGCCAGAAAGGGCTTGTGTTGATCATTAGCACCTTCACTACTTTTATAAATTGTTTTCAGCTTTTCTTTGTCTCTTGCTGGGCACCTATCTTACACTCTGGGTGTGTCTTCCTGTCCACGTTCCATTTTCATTATAAGAAATGGGCTTTTCTTGGCTTCACAGAGCACTGCTGACTGCTTGGCTGGCTTGGCACAATGTTGAGCCATCCAACAGGTAAACATGTATTATCAGCCACATGGATCCTCAATCACAAACAAACACAAGCCTCTATCCATTTCCAGGGTAATCTAGAGATGGGCATCTTTTTTATGGCTACAGCAAGCAAACAGATGAGTGTTTACTTGGAGACCTCATTTTGTGAGCACTTCCAAAACAACACAGATACACTTTCATGCACTTTGTTAAAGAACTCAGAGTGCTGGCCTGTAGGTGCACTTGTGCGACTGTTGGAAAGTGTGAAATGATGTCTGCGTCTCTTCTGAGTTTCGCGTCTCTTTGAGTTCTGCCAAAGTTCCTGTACATGTGCATCTATACAACTCATGTGTGTGTCTCTCTCTCCCCCTCTGTCTCACTCTGTCTTTGTAGGGTGCATTATTGGACGCAGTAGACCGGACACTGCCAGAGGCGTACACCAAGCGGTCACGCGGCGTGACAGAGGAGAGAGCAGAGCTGCTGTCAGAAGGCCTTTTTAACACACTGCTGCTCTCCGTTCAGGGACATTTCGAGAGCGTTTGACTGCAAAAGGGCTTCGCAAAGCAGCGATAAACACAATTCTGCAAAACTCCCACAGAAACACCACCAAAGCCCTGAAGGCTCCCCACCTGAAAATACCGCGCTAATACCTTTGATGTTCCCAAAGAGACATGCAAGAGAGTGAGAGGAGAGACGGTGGAATAGGGAAAAAAATAAAAACGACAGCAGCTCAGCGCGCACGCTTTTTCTCCAGGCAGCAGCTTCACACATCTAATGAATCCCCATTAGTTGACGTTTCCACGTGTGGGCGATTAAAGGAAAAGTTGTTTCAAGAAAGTCAGCGTGCATTGTAAGTTATTTAATTAACTCACAAATGATGTTTTATTCAGTTTTATTCACCATTCTCAACCTGAGTTTGACTTGCGATATTTTCTTCAACCACATGTTGATGTTTGAAATTGGGCAGATCACCCTTTGTTTACTCTTTTTCAGTATGTTTTAAAAGTTCATTGTCTTGTAGCAACGATTTTACTATCCAGATATTAACTTTGCTTCTTTTTTTTTAAACATACCATTTCCTTCTCACCATATCTCATTTTACTCTTCAGTCGTTTTCATCTAAAACTGCACAAAGTAACCCTGAAATAACAGTGTATTTTGTCTGTGTTTGCACATATAGATATGAGTGCGCTTCCACTGTCCCTGAGCACACTTTAGTGTGTGAGTGCTTTATTATGCTGCTTCTTTCCACTACATTATGAAAGCTAATTCCTCACTTGCACACCGTTTCTAATTATATCCCCACCACCAGCCTTTTGTTATTTTTCAGTGCCTATATTTCCATCACAGTGCATTGACACAAAAGGTCTGTGAACCCTTCTGCTACCACGTGCATGGTTTGAAAGTTCACTCAGGATGTAAGTGTAGTGAGCTGAACTGGAAGCATGTGAACACCTACAGCGTGGAGCTGTTTTTTAAATCCATCTCTCAACACTACGTTTCTCTATCTTTAAAAAAAATACATATGCGCACACTCAGACACGTTTACCTACACATATTCTCATTCTAGAAGCGACAACTCCAGAGCGCTTTGACAAATTTCTTTTTTTCTGTCTCTAGCCCCATTTCACATTCACTTTCTTGCCTCTTTCCCACTTTCTTTTTTCCCTCGGTTTCCCCCCGGGCTGTCTATTACACAGCGAAGGTCAAACTCATGTCACCACTATGTTTAAAACCAAATGCACCTGTGTGTCAAAGGGCACGGTTGTGTGAGGAACGAGTGAACTTGGACTTTAAAATGTGACATTAGCCAGTGGGTATTATAAAAGAAAACAAAACTGGTAACACTCTTTTCTTCCATCTGCAGCCTTCATGTTCATGTGCAAAACTAACTTCCTCATCAAAACCCTTCGATCTCACAAGTGTGGACAGTAGTGAAAATAAGGTCCGTCTACATAATACATTTTGATCAATCATGTTGAAGTGGTTAATTTAGAAACAATAGGCAGTGCTTGAATGTCTCATATATATTAGTAATGAGCTAGGAGGCGAAGGAGATGACTATCAATGTCAGAGTAATTTCAGTTTTAGGTTATGATGGACGGATTTCAGGTCCTCAGGGAATCTTTGGCTTTGGGAGGCATGAGTGACTCAAAGGGATCGGGAACTTGGCTGACCCGGGGTCTCAGTGTACCCTGGTTAGGCTCCTTTAGGCTGTGCTCCTCCCGGCTGGAACTGGTGTAACTTGGATCCCTGCGAGGCTGAAGCAGTGAAGTACAAAACAGACTTTGAGCTTGCACCTGGGGTCCAGTGTTAAAGCAGGGAAGGCCTCTAGATGGAGGCGGCAGCTGCTTCGCTTGGTTAGCCAGAGGCCCTAAGGAACACCCCGGCTTCAGAGAGCCAAAGCCACCAGTGCCCCCTGGCTTGAGTGCAGGGAGAGAAACGCGCTTGTGAAAGCGAGGAGGCTGCAGCATGCGAGGGCAAGTCGAACCAGCAGATCTAGCAGTGACAGAGTTCTGCAGTACCGCAGCGGGGGCTCTCCTCTCATGCTGTGCTGCTGATGCTGGACTGTCCCTGGCAGTTATCCCCTGTGGAGCTCCAGAACCCAGACGGTGCAGGTTGGTGTTCGGGAGATGACTCAGCTTGTCAGGGCCTGTTGGCCCGGACGCATCTGCCACAACTGCTTTAAGAGGACGGTCAGCATCTAAATGGGTTGCTTCCTCTGATTTACTCCTTGTGAGGTCACTGCGGCCCACGGTAGGGGTTGTTTTTACTAGTTTTCCCTGTTGGAGGTGCTCGTTGAGACAGGGGTTGAAAGGCCGTAGTATTTGAGGCTGTGGGGTAAAAGAAAAAGGAACAGTGTATCAATAAGTGAACACTAAGTGTGTGATAAACAGGCAGTGTTTTATTAACATGTTTCTGAAGTAGACAGTTTTAAATAAATAAGTGAATAAATACCCTCCCCAAGTATCTTTGAACCTCATGGAAAATTGCGACCCTCACAATATCACAGCCTGTTTCAATTACCAGCCACTGAACTAGTCCTACATTAAAAAGAAGAAAAGGCACAAAGGCAGCCCTGATTCAGCAGAGGGGAATAACCTTGTTGTGCGAGTCTGAAATCTACTGACACCTTTGAATTATTTTGCAATCACTGCTGCAGTGGAGCTTCAAAATATTCAAACTGGGAGCTACAATACACGCTGCCTACGTGAGAACATGCTGAGCTGTTGAACCACACAAAATTCATACCAACCATGGTGTTGCCCTCCAATAGGAGACATCCAGTTTATGAGCACAAAACCATGCACACCTGGATGAGAGGAGCTAATTATCCCGTCCAAAAACAAAAGAGCTGCTGACACAGACTCAACGTAAACTTATTTTACTTTGACTACATCGAATTGTTTCAAAGCAATAGTCTGTATATAAAAGATGGACATAGTCGGGGACGTCACCAGCTGGACTGATCTGTTTTTGAAGGCTTGTGCTGAGCGGTTTCGTCTTTGTTATCATAACTATTTGACACCACACAGAACAAGTGCAGGTTGGATCAAACGGAAGGACGCTGACATTCTACCAGTTCGTTACATTTAAAGTAAGCTTGCCCACACCCTGCATTACCACCCTCCTGAACACTAACGGGGACTATAATTTGAAAAAACGAACATCGTGCTCTATTAAAGGAGACTTAAAACTAGTGATTGCAACAGTCAGACATAAACTCATCAAGCAAAGTGTTTACTGACATCACACAGCAAGGAAGACAAAGACCCTTTTACACCCGTAGGAATCGCCCTCTGCAGGCCATGTGAAAGAATGCAGATTTAAGTCACATCCATATATGGTGTTGTATTCAAACTCAGAAGCTAGAGCTATCTTTTATATACACAGTCTAAGCTGACAGAGCCAGTGTGCAATTAGCTTGTATTTTAAGTGTTTTATTTATCTATGTAACAAACGATGTACGCATCACCTGCTTTATTTGTTTAGATGTAGCCAGGGGAAAGCAAACAGATTCTATATATTATTCTGCATGACTGCTTCACTAAATACATCTTTTTTTTTTTTTACCAAAGATGAACAGTGACATAAGATAACCTTTTTATAGCAACCACCCTGTAACACAGGTGCAGATAAGCAGCAGATTACAGGACCAGACAGTGGTTACTGTATCTATAAGAAGTCCAGCAAAAACTGAGATCCTTGCATCAGATGCAACAAGAAAAAAATCAATATTCTACTCCTGTACTTGCAGATATCTTATCCAAGTACATTTTCAAAGTAGTTCATGACCAAACGTATATAAAAATGCTTCAAGACATTTCTAGCCTTTCTAGCCTATTTAGTTTGTACTGCCAGTTTTTACAATCAGAAATCAGAAGACCAGCCTTTTGGCTCCTCTTCTTTGAGCAGTGCCTGTAGGATCCAAATCCACCTGGAACCATCAAAAGCTTCTAAAAAGCCTGAACTCAGTTTCAGCAGAACATATTCACTGTGAGTTCGAAGTGAAGGGATCTCAAAGGACAGGAATATATAGCTGCACTGGTCAGGATGCTGGATCTGTTTGTACCATCAGTCATTTGTATTGTAAGTGTGAGAGAGCATGTCTGAGGCCACAGCTCCATCTCCTGGTCCCCTGCCACAACACGTCCACTAGCCTGTTACAAAACCCTTGTTCACCTTTCGTTTTCAGTTTGCTCATTTAAAAAAAAAAAATGCTGCTTTTATACTTCTAGATTCAAAGTCTGTCATTATAAAGTCTGAATAATTTCGGCTTCTTTTGCATCTTACAATAAGCTCCGATTAGTCCACCAGTCAACCCATCAGCATCTTAATATCTCATGTATATCACGACTCAGTGTGAGACATAATCCACAAATTAGAAGTGATGTCACAAAAGTAATTATCATATGAATCAAGCATCATCTAAAAAGGTGAGTGACATTATTAACATGACCTTATTTCCATTGTGCCTCTGACTCATTCAGAGCAAAACATACTAAAACCAGATGAATACATGCATTGTACTATTTCTGACAGTGTGCTTCACATTTCATACAGACTGAAATGTTTGTAAGAACTGCAGTCATATTCTACGTCTAACTGCAAGCTTTGTAATGAGCCCATATATTTACAGCTTTCGCTAGTAGAGATATCCTGTATCATTTGGGTCATAGTCAGTAATTATTTGCATCTGCAGCTATCTGCTACAGATACTAATAATTAGCAGCAATCACTCTGAGCAGTTCACTGCACTGCCAAGAAAATATCACAGCTCACTAATGATAGCTATCACTTTTACACAAAATCACCAGTGGAACCCAAAAAAAAAAATCATGTTAATTTGTGACACCTGGAAGATCTCACATCCCACTACAATAAAATCATCTCCAACCACCCTCAACATGTCACGAGAAATGGTTTGTTATTAAGAAAAGCAACCTGCAAGAATGTGAAGTGAAAGGATGCAAATAATTGCCATTTCGCAGGAAGACTATGTGATTGCTGCACATAAGCAGATCGTCAATATGGTGGCACTCAATTTTAAAGCAAGATTAGACTTCATGTGTCGCTCGTGGTGGTGGATTGTGTTGAAATAAGAGCTGTGGAAAGATTGAGAGTATGTGTGAGTACTTAGATTTGCCTTGTTGCGTAGCTGCATTTGATAGGGGAGCTAGAAAGACTGTGATTACTCAGGACAGCAGTAAATATACACTCACATCCAATAACATGAGGCTATTTGAAAATCTTACTCCCTTTAATACCCTTCATCCATCAAAGTGAACGCCTAATGAGTGAATAAAATATAGAAAAACCAAACCACACACAGAAACATTAGCCAAAGCATGCACAACAGTTCTTATATAGTTAAATTACAGAATGGAATTAACTAAAAGACAAACAATAAAAGCAAAAGCACAAAAAATATTGCCGTAATAAATTTCTAAAACATGACAGAAGACTCAAAAAACTGTGACAACTCTGTGACCCCAAATTTATATCCATTAATAAACGCAGGCATAGAAAGAAGTCAAAACTGAAACCCAAACGCTAATCATGCAAACGCAGAATTACAAAGACATGCTTCTGTCATGCCATGTGTCACAAGACAACAGCCCAGCGAGCAGGAGGTGGGCAGCACGTCCATTTCATGTTAAAGAGAGGATTACTGTACCACGCTGTGTCAGTGAAGTACTGCACTAGGTGCTCCACTCCTTGCATAGGCATTATGTGTGAGGAGGCAAAGGTATAGAAGAAACACTGTGAGAGATTCATTTTCAGACTTTTAACAGACAAGAGTACAGAGATGAGGAGAGAGAGCGGGGTTAACGGATTAGAAGACAGGATGAAATGAAGAAAGAGAGGGTTACCGACATCTAAGGCACATATTTATTGTGCCATTTAGAATTAGAACAAAGCCCAAGAGAAGGTTACACATTAGTTCTACAAACCAATTTAATTCATTTACTATGACCTCCTTTCATTCGCACCGCTTCTCTTTTTTCCTATTCTTAAGACCATTACTACTGGCAGGAACTCTTTGCTGCTTTGTTTACAGCCAGGGCTCCCTGAGGGGGGTCAGAGCATTAGTGGTTTATCCAGTAAAATAAAAATACACTTTTTATTCATTCCAGTTTCAGTGTCTCATTGTAATATCTAAATACATCAGCCTACCAATTATATTCCAGTAGGTTTAAAAGTCATGACCACTATCCTCCTACTTTTTTTCTTCAACTGTGCATAGCCTTTTTTTTTTCCTTTTCGCCTTTGTTTGATGCTGTTTTGTTTAATTAGACCACGCAATTTACTGGTTGGAGAAAATGCACTTTGACTGAAGGCTGGGGAAAAAGGACACAGCTGTCAAAATGTGATTTTGTAATAACTTGAAACATGCCAGAAAATATACCTGTGTCACTTTTTCCCCCTCTTGATACAAAGCTAAGTCCCACTGAGGTAGATCAAAGAAACACAGCGTGGGTTCTTTTCTTTGTTTGTTTTTTCCATTTTGTGCTCTTCACACTCACATATGTGCATTTTCTGAAGTCTATTTACCCATTGTCATTCTCTTTATCTGCCTCCTCTACTTGCTAGCTTGTCAGCACTGCATAATACAAAAGCCATGTGACAGCTACTGAGATAGGTGAGGTTGTTGTGACCAGCCTGCCCTTGTTTCTATAGTCTTCTCTTTCTCTATAGGCAAAGACAATGTTATGTGTGTTATTTTTTATTTCTCTTCCCTGCATATTTTTACAGCATTCCTGTAGAATGAGTATAAGAACTCGGACTTAAAATACAGGTGTCTACGGGTTTTAAAAAAAGACAATAAATGATGTTATTTCTGACTGAATAGAACTAAAAAAGGAGAAAATAAGTCATACAGGGGAAGCAATGGAAGAGGATACATGAGGATTAATTGTAAAGGACCAAAAGTCAGACTATGTATAGTAAAACAAACAAGAAACAGCTATTTGTCCTGTTTCTAATCTTGTCCCATATTAATCTAAAAGCAGACAGACCACAAACAGCTCTGGAACATCATGAGGCGAAAAAAATCCCTTCTACTAACTGGAAACAAGACTCGGTAGATTAGAAGGCTTTAACTTGAGACAAAGTTAAACTTTACAGACCCTATATGCTGTGTTATGGAAGGACAGAGAATAGCTGCAAAGGGTGTTAGTGACTCACTCTGTCTGCGCTGGGGCATGCTGGTACGGGTCAAGCCCTGGTGCTGTGCCTGCCACGGGGACAGCAAAGGGGTGGGCAGCACACCCTACGCAGAGAAAAACACAGAGGACAAAAGGCATGACATACCAGGTCGTCCACACACACACACACGCACGCACACGCACGCACGCACGCGCGCACAAAGACACACACACACAGTGAAGCATGCTCACATAGGAAAGCAAACTCACAGGCATAAACACATTGTTTAAGGATACGGATAGACCGCTTCACAAAGCACACAAAATAAACGCGCACACACACACACACACACACACAAATGCGTGCACAGTGCACACGCAGACAAACACGCTTATAAGGCACATTGAGGCGGGTGCATCACGTCAATGTTAAATCCATTATAATAAAAGTTGTGATGCAATGAAAACTCGGGCTTAGTGTTAGTGGAATAAACAAAATAAATCCCTTAATACTAACATTCACTCTAATCTTGAGAACTTGAGGAGCCTTTTTGTTTGAAAAACATGAAGAAGAAAAAAAAAAAAGCAATGTTTATACTGAAATGTTAAATAAAATATAAATAAATTAATCTAATGTTTACACTGAATAAAACATTAAATCCAAGGCTCTGTTTATGGCATTCATGATAGTTCAACTGAAAGGTCATCACAACCAGATACATGGACCGCTAAGTTAAATAATGATTGGTTTTTAAGGCAGCGGGCAGGAATGAACAGTTTTATCAGTGCTGATATCTGATAGCTTACAACCTCTTGTGGATATAATTTGTTTTCCTTATAATGTTTTGTGATGAGCAGGTCGTCAGCTGGATAGTGGGATGGGAATGGTTAAAACAGCACGACAGTTAGAAATGTCAGACTGAAACTCAGGAGGTTATTTTATTATTCATTATCCTTTTAAGCACCCCCCTACCTAGAGATTTCCAATAATCTTTATGTTGTTTTTCAGCTGTGAAAACCACTCTTTTCCTCCTACTCTAAAATTGTAACACTGCTTACATAAAAACTATTAGCCACATACAGTATCTCAGCCCACCTTTGTTGCACAACTGTCACATTACATTGCCATATGAACATTTTTTGCACAAGGCTGAGAAAATACAAGCCTCATTCTATACACTGCGTTTTCCCTAAGGTTAAGCAATTCAACGTTTTCAGCCCTCAGTCGAAGACTCATGGTGAAGAGGCAGCTGTGCCATTTTGTTAAGTGGGTAGAGAGTCGAGCTATATCAAATACTACTTCTTCCTCAGTTATAGAGAGGGCTCCTTCTTCTCTGATATAAGGGAGAGGCACAAAAATTGTCAAGTAAAAAGAACAAAGAAAGAGCGATATTGAAGACATGAAGGGAAAGGATGCAAGTTCCCAGCAGGTCCACCCCAGATTTCAGAGCCCTCCTAGTGTGACTGCTGCAGCGGGGAGCAATAAGCCTCCCTGATCTGTGCTTGTCCGTGTCCTTCCTTTAACACCAACAAGTTTTTCAGTGGGAGGTCTTCACAGAAGCTTTCTGTTGAAGCTTCATTTGGGGAGAGGAAACTTTAGACGACGAGAACAAGAGAGCGTGTTGGAGGGCTCTTGAATGATTCAGACAGTATCTGGCAGCTTTAATAGAACTCGGCAGCTTAGCCTTTTTTACATTTTCCACAGCTGTAAAAGGTCTCCAATAAAGGGCTGACAGAGCTTCACAAGAGCAGTGAGACAGAAATTGGGAAAATTATACAAGTTATTTTTTTTTATTTGCCATCCATCAATTTCATCATTTCTCTCCCACCAGCACATAGACTGCGTCTGGCAACACTTCCTTCTCAACTCTTTCTTTAAAAAAAACAACAATGTTAATCTCCTAAACCTCCTTGCAGCTGACCTCGCCCCCTAAATCAGCGGTCCCCAACCCACGGGCCTCGGACCGGTACCGGTCCGTGAGTCGTTTGGTACCGGGCCGCGAGAGATGAGGCTCAGGTGTGAAATGTATAGTTTTCAGGGTTTTTATCGGTTTTCAGCGTTATTTTGTTATCGTTTTTAGCGTTTACTCGGTTTTCCTTGGTCTTTTCACGTGTGTTATGAATAAATTTTCTTTTTTTTCGGTACCAGTACAAGTTTTATTTTGTTGTATTTATCCGTGACACCTTAAAGGCCGGTCCATGAAAATATTGTCGGGCATAAACCGGTCCGTGGCGCAAAAAAGGTTGGGGACCTCTGCCCTAAATGGTCAAGCCTTTATGGATTGGACCACCAGTCCTTGTGGAATAGCTTCAGCAATGCATACATAACACACTTTTGGTATAACACAAGATTAGTGGTGGAGGTATGTGTATGCTACATGTATAAACTACAGCATTTTAAGATACCAATATCATAGCAACAATAGCTTTTTAGATGTTTTAACTTGTTTTCTTAAATAATGAAAGTTCTCAAAAGTTAACAGACATTGTGATATCCCCTCAAAAATGTTAAGCCAAATGGGAGATGCTACACCTGAACTCATGTAATTTCATAATGGAAGGCCAAATTAATTCCAAACTGGGTGTGAGAGTGGACTGAGGCTTCCTCTATAGGGGAAAAAAAGTTAACATTGTGATCTCTTGATGAAATAGAGCTCTACAAACACAGAAGTACAATGGGTGAACATTTCAAATGAGAATCTGCAATGAATGTGCTCATATACGTTTCAACTGTATTAGGTAGGATTGTCCCAGAATCACTAAACAGGATTTGCTGGAAAGGTCTCACTGTGCTGAATCCAGTAATATACGATATTGGTTAGGCTAATTCAGACTTTCTGCCTGAAAATAGAAAATATTTTTTCTTTTGGTATGTCAGTTTGAAAATACAGTAGTAAGTGCTTCACCTCCTATTGTACCTACTTCAAATCTAGCAAAAGAGCTTGATTGAGCCAGACTGATATTTTTCTGGGAGTACAGAGAAATGAGGGGGATGTACAGTAATAAACAATTTTTTTAAATGTGTTTGCATGCGTAACATTGCTATTCTCAGTGGAAATAGCCATATTAGTATTGGTGGTAGTAGTATGTTCACAAGAGACCCTCTCAGACTGAGATGCACTCTACCTCTTGTGTGCACAGTCCCCAAAGCAGATGGCGAAACTTGGGAAAGTAGGACAAGAATCTAAAAGTCGAATAAAAGTTTTTCTTTGTGATCCTACAACCTTTCTTCAAATAACAACACTATTTAGAGGATACATCTGAGCCACTAAAAACAGCCCTGCTCTGCTCAGGTCTCCTAATCCATTACACGGAGTTTCACGAAGTTGGTTACAACTAATACTCCTGCCCTGGCCCCGATGTTTCACTTCACCGACTTTGGCAATTAAATCCTCACCTGGCAAAGATGACTCTGTCGTACAAGCTGAACATGCGTGTGGAATGTGTGCCTGATGCGAGGGGGCAAACTGAGAGAATGAGGAAGGGGAAGTAACACTCGCATCTGAGTGGGGAACACCTTTGGCAGCTTAACACTAATCACTAACCCTCTTCCCCATCCTCTCCCTCTCAGTGACAACAAAATGATCTAATTGTAACTGAGGTAAGAAGTCAAGAAGAGCTGTAATGTCAAGGAAAGAACGACAGACAAAAAAATACAAAAGAAAGAAAGAAATCAATGAAGCAAATAAGAAAGATAGAAGAAAGAGCGGAAGAGATAAAAGAGACACGAAGGGAGGTGTGAGAAGAGAAGAAGAGATGAAGAAGAGGATGTTTAAGAGGCAAAGAGGGAGTGGGAGGATAGCCGTAATTATCCTCTCTGTCTGCCACTGATGAAACACTGCCTATTGTGTTGTCATTGTTTCACTGCTGTGGCTCATCTGCGTGTTTGTTTATCTGGGTTATTAACAAGGTCGGCTCCCCAGTCCTCAGTCGGCTGAACTCATTGTTCAGTCACATTGAGTGTGGCCCGCACTTGAGTACAAGAGATACATGTGGCACAACCCACTCACACACACACAAACAAAATGCAGACAAACAGGGCATCTCTCACATACACATGACAGAAAATAATGCAAATATATAACCACAAGGCTGTGTAGTTTTCTATTGTATTACATCTGAAATTACTCAAATCACACTGCTCATGTTTTATTTGCTGCAAAAGGAAGAGGCAGACAAAACATTTCTCCTGCTGAGATTGCTCTGGGAAGCTATTCACAAAGATTATTTTTCTACAGGCAACATTTAAGTAGCTCCTACTGTCACACTACACTTGCGTCATGCTGCGACAACCGTGTACAATCGTTGTCGGCATTATGTTCACCGACAGCACTATACACATTCCATAATGTAAGCCTTTCTTATCTTTTCTTTTTTCTTGAGCAAGTTTTGGCCTCAAAATTGGATTGCAAGCAGATCTAAATAAGAAGCTGTGGGAGCCGGCGGAGAATATGTTACCACAGCCTTCGCAGAGGCTGCGAAGAAGTCGGGAAATAGGTGAAGAGGATGGGTTAAAGCAGCCTGAAAAGCAATAGCACAAGTTCTGGTCACTGACAAAATATAAGCGGAATGACTGAAGATGCTGCATGAATAATAAACAACTCACTAACAAGTAAATACACTCATGTCCAAGGGTCAAAGGACACAAGCTCACTCTTTTGTGATACTCTTAATCTAAGTTCAAAGCACACAGAGAATTTTCAGTCCATGTCCAAGCACGGACATCTAGACCTCCCAGAATCAGAGAGCACATTTTGCCCCTTGGGCTACAGATAAGGCAACTATATATCAACATTAAAGCTTTAAAAGATTATAGCTACTGGCCTTTGACATCAAAATTAATCTTGACCAAGCCGTTCAGCGTAGCTTTCAAAAATACTATTGCGGGGCACGAGGTACTCCAGTGCTTTGACAGAGCACCCCTTTAAATGTCAGAGGAGAAGAAAAATCAACAAAAAAGGGCATTTTTGAGAGCAAGAGAGAAAAAAACAATAACAATGACACCATGTTTGTGTGTGTGTGTGTGTGTGTGTGTGTGTGTGTGTGTGTGTGTGTGTGTGTGTGTGTGTGTGTGTGTGTTAGAGGAAGAGCATTGGAGAGTGAAATAAAGACAGCCAGACATGATTAATTTGTCAGTAGGGAGGAGGGAAAAAAGGCAGAATAGCTAGTCTAGGAAAACCACACACATAGAAAACTGTGGGAAAAGCAAAGTACTATAAGAGGAAAACTCTTAATGAACCCAGACTTGCTAAAGGTGCTAAACCTGTCAGTGTGCTACCGAGAGCTTCGATACCAACTAAAAAGACCAAGGAAAAAAAATCTGTTTCTTCCTGGTATTTGTTTACTCTGTGTTCTCTTTTATTTTTACTTCTCAAAAAAATGAAACAAACTCAGAGCTAATCTTTAGGAGCAATTGCAAGCTCTGGAAAGTAACATGCTGCTATCTCAACAAGGCTGCAAAACAAGAGCGTAGGAAATGGTCTTCACTCTGGTGATGACACAGTAATGTAGATTAAAGCAGGAAGAGTGGAATGTGGTGGCCAGTACAGATTACTGATGAAACAAGCAAAAAGAACAGAGATAAAAATCACAAGAGAAATCTGTTTTGATTTTTTTTTGTTTTGTTTTTGTTTTTGTTGGGTTTTTTTTAATGTTTTTGAGCATTAACACACACCAGGTACTACAGGTCACAGAAAGACGCTCCCACCACGGAGACTGTTCCCATCAAGCTCTGCTAGCCCTTCTTTGATGGTTACCATAGCAACTGTTAAACCATAAGCTCCTGTGGCAAGCAGGGACCTTCTATAGTTGGTAAGCTTGCTTGTTTTGTCTTTTATTCTTCACCTGTAGTCGGTATAAGCCAATTTAAAAACATTTGTCCACTCTTAATAATCATGAGTTTGGCCATACCATGTGTTACAGTGAAGCAGATATCAATCTTAAAATTATTTCCTTTTGTGTCACAGTGCTTATATCTGCCTCTTTGTGTGAGTGGGTGTGTGCGTGTGTCTGTGCATCACACCCTGTTAGCTGAGAGCAGGTCAATTAAGGGAGTGTTTACTAGGCACACTGCCTGTGGCACTCCCACCATTGAACCAATACTTGGCTGCCACACATCACGCTGTGCTGGCTATGATAAACACAGCGAACACATATCTATCCATCTGCCACCTGTCTATCTGTGCGCCTCTATGTCTACTTCCTTCTTCCAATAAATCTCCTTCTCCATCACTCCGACATTAAGACCAACGTCGCAAGTCCCTGTTCAGTGACATCTAGCTATTAAGAGTGGAGGACAGTGTGACAAGCTTGCTGACAACCCAATAAGCTGTGCTCCACAGAGAGAGCACAGTATAGTGATTTAACCCCTCCAGCCAGCAGCTGGAAAAGCGTTCTCATGCTTTTTAGATTGTTACCTGAAGCTAAAGATTTGAACGACCTCACACAAACACCTATATTTTTTTTTCCTTTACATTATTCTTTGCATTAAATAAACTGTCAAATTATGTTTTATCAAATAGAGGTCAGCAATATGCTGTATGTATGCACTCATCATTGTATCCCAAAGTGAGGTCTGATGGTCACGACTGCACAGAAAAAATGTTTTTTTTAAATTGATGAATTGATGTTTCAGACTCACAGCATGGTTTGGTGGTCTCCAGTACGTCTGGGTGGCCTTATCATAGTGGTGCTGCATACGTTTGTCCACCTGTCTGTCGCTCTGTCTTAGTGAAGAAGGAGCCCTCTGGTGGTGGCACTGACACTTGACCTGCTGGCCTGTAGCAGACTGAGGGAAAGGCGGGAAGAAAGGAGGGAAGGAAGGCCAAGAAAGGGTTTTAACTCTGGTGACTTCTTTTCAAGCCTCTGCTCTCACGCTCTTTAAAAGCTTGCCACTTTATATGCAGTCAAATAAAAGTACTCAGAGAGAAAACTGAATAGGCCTTAATTAATATACTGAAAGCAAGTCCCCTTTTACTACAACACCCACTGTGCACTTGGATTCAGCTCACTTCAACTTTTAAATAATAACTGGGTTGAACTTAAAAGAAAACATCTCACTAGAAAGTTAATTGAAGCTTTAAGAAAAAAAAGATAAGTTTTTTTTTTTCCCACTGGGATGAATCACAAACATTTAGCATCACCAGTCAAAAACCTAACTGATGTGCTGCCACACATAGCAAAAAGCTAAATATATCAGATGTAATCACTTGAATGAACAGAAAAAAGGGTCTTCAGCAAGGGTTCATTTTTAAATTGATAAATGTAATTTACTGTTAAAAAAAATATATATATATTTCTCATCCAAAGCAATAAAATTCTATCCACTTTTTTTTCCAGACGATTTGAATGTGCATGAAAACTGGGAGCCAGCAAATTATCACCCTGCTCTGATTAAAATTGATGCACATTAGGGAAAACCAAGACCAGGTTGTAAATGGCTACAATTACCTTTACATAGTAATTAAAATATCCTGCAGTAAATTAAACTCGCTGACATTTACTTTAAGCACATGTTCACCCAATATTGCCTCCTTTTTTCATCAGTCAAAACCTTTCCTGACAAACCACTTTCCTAACCTTCTTTTTAATTCAAACGATTAACTCAATCAATTATTGAATCAGAAGGTCAGAGCAACTAATGATGTGCACCACATTACATTTTTGCTTAAAAAAAACCAAAACTTGAGCTTGATATCACATTTTTTTCATATGTGGCTAAATAGCAAAGAAATTTTGGCTGTGAAAAGGCATGAAAGGATCTGACATGAATCGCAGGTGTTTGCCAGCCTTGGTAAAAACTTCAGTGCAGTGAGCATGAGCAGTCTACCTCAAGTGCAGCAGAAGACGCCTTCAAAGCTACATACTGTCAAGCAACACTGGGAAATCAGTTTTTTATCTTTGATAGTTCCACTTTCCTCTCTCCCATTATTTCATTTTCACTCCCATTTTCTCCTCTTAGCCTTAAATGTACACAAACACACACATAGATACACACTGTATACAGCAAGAAACCGTCTCCCATCCACACGCAGCTCCTCTATTGTTTTCTCATTACTGCACTATGTTCAATTTACTCATTTTTTTCCACATGTCTGTTTCTCAGCACTTTCTAATGCTTTACCTCCCTCAACTTTACTTGAATCTTTACCAACTTTAATATTACCCCCTACCCAATTTCAAGGACATAAAGCAGGTCCAGTCGCCGTTTACTCTTTAACTCTAGTTCCAATATGAACCAAATGACCTGCACATAAATGTTAGATTTTCACCAAACACACTTGACAGAAGAAAACTTCCAAAACTTTTGTGTTTCTTTGTTTTGGTTTCATCATTTAGCCTTTTACTGCGAGGACATTCTTCTGACATTCTTCTAACAGCTGCACACAAAATGCTTGAGTACAGTCGGAGGAATAAAGGTTGCCGTTTCCGTTTTTATTTTCTTTCTGCCATCGTCCAACACTTTCACTCCTTCAGCTTCTACACTCATTAAAGTCAGCTAAAGATCTGAAAACATGCCCCAGCCTTTTCTTACAGCCTCTGCTTGTTGAGGCTAAGGGTGGAACAATATCGTTCTGACTGAAGAACCTGTGGGTGGGTGCTTATTCTAATTGGAAGAATGCTATGCAGTGGCAAGACAGGAGAACAGACCTTGCTTTGACATTTTGGTATTTCTTGATATGGCAGGGATTTGAATAATGTCAGCTAGGCATACTGTTGTTTGGCTAACAAGGGAGCCTGGTCAGGACACTAATGAATGTTAGAGAGGAGATGGAGCCAGCTAAAAGCAAACAGAATGGAAGTTGTTGGCAGGCATGAGTAACACACTGGTGTGCATGTAGGAGTCCAGCAACATACCCAACTCCCACCTATGATGAAGGGTATTGCAGTATATCTTCTTTGATCACTTGAACACTAGAAAAGTGGGTCTATCAGACTTTTTCCACTACATATTTTTATCAATCCATCTGTCTTTTTAAACCTTCAATTGTAAGATCTGATAGAGAAGAATAAGGCAGTAGCAATGGCCAGACATGCCTAACTATCGCAGATCAGTAAAGAGATCTGATGTCACAGGGGTGATCTCTCAGAGAGAAAACACTTTGAGCGCTACATGAATGCAACACGCAAACATGAGCCTTGAAGCCATTTCAGCTCTGCCTGTAAATCACAGAGGATCTTGTAAAACCTAGATCTCATCAAACTGAAGAAGAGCCTGTATTGATCTTCTGTATGTTATACTTGCATTTATAGTTTATGAGCACTCACACCTGACTTTATTATTTCTTTCCTCTTTCTTTTTTATTTTATTGACATTTTCCACTGTTTTTCAGACTAATTCATTGATACTTTGTGTCAAAATCTCTACTGTGTTTGCATTTTGCCAAAAGAGGATGTTATTTCTACTAAACCTGTGGTCAGTCAATCATAAAAGCAAATAAATATTTTTAGTTTTTTCTGTTTACCATACTAAAACACATTTTAGTGTAAGGGTTTTCCTTTCCTTCCTTTTTAATTTGCTAAATAGTTTTTTCACATATGTTTTTAGTTTTTAAATTTAATTTCGTCAACTATAATAAATTCGATGCAGAATAATTCATGACACCTTTAAACACAATTCAACAGCAGATATGCCTCACATACTATGCTTGGAAAAAAACAAAACAACTATTCTGTGTAATTTCTGTCTCAGCTTTGAGGCAGGGCGACTGAGCGGTTACACTCCAAGTATATCTATATGTGGCACAGATTCCCCTTTTCAGTTGTATAAGCCATGTTTACAACGACTCACAATCTGTTCCTGTCGATGTTGTTGTTGTAGTTCTTGACACTGCAGTGTGAGCTGAGCAATGATCTTGTCTCGACTCCTCAGTTCCTCTCTGAGCACCTGCACTTCCTTTACCAGCACCTCCAACTAAAAACACGCACACAAACACATACATACACACCCTTATTTAGGAACTAAAAAAAGAGCATAATAAAGTGATAGATCAAGAGATAGATATGTATCATAAACCACATTTTCAGTCAATCTTCACTGTAAACTGCAGTCACAGTTTCTTACCTGTGTTGCAGAGGTACTGTCTTCAGATTCCACAGGAACATCTGCTGGAGTGTCTGTATCCTCAAGCTGGAGACAAACAAACACACACATTCACAAGAGAGGGCACGCACACAGACAGAGAGTACACAGTGAGTTAAATCAATGGCAACTGCCTACAGCATGCCTCAGGAGCAATATTTCACTATGGTGGAATAATTTTACTCTTTAGCACATACACTCCACTGACCCTGAACTGTCAGCCACAAGTGTTAGATACCAGAGGCAGAGTTTGTTTTTGAACTAAAGACATTTATTTTATATCCAAAAATGTCCTTGTATCAGTGGCTACTTGTGTGTTCAACTTTTCCATAAACTCCTACGACATTAATGTAATTATTATCCCAATTATTTAATCAGTGCCATCCGAAGGTTTTTAGACACCAAGCATATGTACTTAAGTGGCTGGTATTTAATGTTTAATGAACATTTTGTCAACTAGCTTGGTAACAATTTTCACTTAAAGGGTACATTCCACTTCAGCCTCATTAATGTTATGTAGAATTATCCAATTATAATCTGCAGGTATAAAGAGAGTTGTGCTGGATTTTAGCCTTTGATTTAGGATTTAGCACAGCTGGAAGCTCATTCTACAATTGCTTTGAGTTCAGGATCATATGAAGAAAGAGCTGCACAATTAAGAACAAAGTTGCTAAAAAAAATATCTTCCCTCTTGAGGCTATACAGCCCAAGTGTTTGACTAATTGCAGCGAGCACGCTGAACAGATCTGAAGGAGACATTTGGATTAAACGTAAACATTACTTTTTATGCTGCTGAGGCTAAATTGAGTCGAGGCATTCGAGATAATTTTGTTTTACGGAGTGTGAAGTGCCGGTGCCGGTGCATTTCTGCGATTGCCTAAAATTGGCTGTGTTTCAATAGAGAGACGATTTTGTGTGTTCATCGTACATGTAAGTGCACATTTCCTCGTTCAGTTTCTTCCATTTCCCTTTTCTTCATCCCAGTCACCCAATCTGTTTCTTTCCTCTAAGTGGATTTCTCTGATTGACAGGGGTGCATCTATTAAGTGATCGCCTTCACAGATGCACATACTGTATACGGTATACAAAATGGAAGCACAAGTGTACTGTTGCACACAAGCCTTTTGAATCACACAAGTTAATTCATTTTACTGAACTGAATTGCAACAATTCACAATGGATGAGGCAATATATGAGCAAAAATAAGACTGGCCCAGTGCATTAAAACAAATAGCAAAGTCTTGTCTTGTCTTTTATGATCTCGCTACACTGCAACAGCTACTGGATTTATGTAATTAGACACAAAAAAATCTCCCTAAAAATACTCAGTGTGGAAACCTGTTAAGAAAACTAGCTCCTTTCAGTTTTATTAAGACCCACTTTTAGTGTGTTCAGTGATATAGTCTGCCCCCAGAATACTGAAGAAGATTACTAAAACTAAACCTACAGAAAACTAGTACAAATGTATAATTTATAGACAGAACTGCAGCCAAAACACCCTCATCCCCATGATAAGCAGTGTTTACAATCAGTGTGGATTATTAAGACCCAAAATAAAAGCCTGAGTCTACTGTTCATGTTAAGGAGTACAAAGGTTTCTGTTATTGGACAAAGAATACTGGACAAATATGCAAGTAAGCGTATCGGTTTTTGTGTTTGCATCTGTGCAAATGTGGGTCGAACCTCTAGTAACGTTTTGAGCTTGAGCAGCTGGTTCTTGAGGAGGCTGCAGTCCTGAGTCATGTGCTCGAGTGCAAGTCCATCTAACATTGGCATGTAGCCATGCTCCCTGCCTTCCTTTCGGGCTGAGTTCTTTGAAGCTCTGAAACCATCATAATGTTGGAAGACATGAGCCCTGAGGGAAAAACAAAAAAACAAAGACAGAGAAACAGTGACATATTCAGTGTATTCATATCTTTTTAATTTGGCTTTTTACAGATTTAGACTCATGTTTTGTTTGGTTTTTTGTAACATTTTTATAACATTTCTTACCCTTTCAAACCTGACTGACCTGGTATCATTATGAAAGTAATCTGATCCACTCCAGCGATGGTGTTTACGCCGCTGCCCCTGCCGATTGGCCCGCTCCGGATGCTCAATATGGGACATCCTATCAGTCTCTATATAGAGAGAATATGAGATGTAGTAAATATACATATATGTATGTCTGGAAGAAGAGGACGTAGGTGATGGTTGGGGATTATGACCTAAAATTTGTAAAGCAACTGTTTGAGATGTAGCCTCGATGTAGAGTATAGCCTTAGAAAAATCACTTCTGGTGATACGGTTATGTTTGTGGGTGAATTTGAGGCATAAAAATGCAAAGATACACATTTTACAACAGCCCTAAGTTACACGCACACAAAACTCTATAATGTATTTAGTCCCTGTCATATGTCAATGTATCACTTCATTGCAAGCAGTAATTTCACCAACTGTTACCTGAAGTCACTGAATATCATTGAGTTTCTGTGATCTATGGTCACTAGATCGCTGCCAGGAGCTTCCTGTGCTGATGAGGGCTAATTCTAACCTTTACTCTAAACTGACCTATCCGTACTCTATCCTTAAAAAAGTGTTTACACTAAAAACTAATCATTTAGTTTCATGGGTTTGCCCTCTAGACCTAAAACAATGAAAAAGTACTAACAATGTAATACAAACATACACAAAAACACAATAGCACAATGCACTACTATGAATGCCCTGTGGTAATGAATACCACTGTGCTTCTTTCAAAAATTTCAAAATATCTGCATGAAAATGATGCGATTATCCATCTCATTCTCTCAACTGTTCCCACTATCAAATGCAAACAACTGCTCTCTCTCTCTCTCTCTCACACACACAAAGTGACAAGCCATTTCATTTTCAAGGAGGTAAAAGGACACAGTATTTGGCAATACTCAATAGCATATAGCTGTGAAATGAACCATAACTGCAACAAAATTGACAACTAACAGAGCGCAACCCCCAGGAAATCAAAAGGACCCTTGACTTTCTATATACCAGATGCTCTTTGGACTGAAGGAAAATGGGTAGAAAGAGATAAAGAAAAAGAGATTTAAACAAATATTGGCAGACTAAAAGATCCAATCTGAGGAATTCAGCAGTTGTGGTTAAAATACTTTACCCAGAGTGTCACCTCATAGCACAGGAGCAGACAGTCTGTCTCACACTGAGCTGCTACATTCCAGGAAAGTTAACCACGTACAGTGACTGCTTTTCAGCTCAGAAAAGCCTAAAACAAAAAGTAAAACAATCTGAATATGTTCCAAGTGTGGGGGGAAAAAATCCGTAAATGTAGAGAAACTCAGATGAAGACGAGAGCAAAATAACTCCTTGTCCAGTCAGCTGGTGAACTGTTAAAAGGCCAGAGAGAAAGTCAACCGAGCTCCCCTCCTGCCTGGCCCAGTCTTTGTTGACAGCCTTGTTTTTCTGGGAACTCCCTAGGAACTGGAGCCGGGGAGAGAGGACTGTGGTGGTGGTGGTAAGAGAGCAGATGAGGTGACTGGTTCGTGTCCAAGCTAGGAAGTCACCAGCTGAGACAGGCAAGAGAGGAAAACTCTGGCCCCTCTTTTTGTCAAGTGACCTGACAGCTGGATGAAAAGATTTTGTGAGGCCTCCTTTATCCTCCACTTGTTTTTTAAGTCCTCTTCTCCCCTTTTGCTCTTCCTGTTTTGAGCCGGGGTGTCTTTAGGAGTAACACCCATCCGTATCCCACATCTCTCGGCCTGCCCTGTGGGCTGGGTCAAACTGGAGTCCTCAGCCTGTCTTGCTTTCACTCTGCCTCACATGACACTAACTTTACCCATGACTTACTGAGCTATAAATATGGCTGCTACCCGAAAAGGATTAGGAAGCGATGACATTCCAGTTCACATTCCTCTAGAGTGTCTCTGTGTCCCTCTCTCAAAAACAAGGAGATCACTCTTTATAGACAATATATATTTTGATGCAAATTTCCTGGGTATGCCAAGTACACAATAAATTCTACGTTCATGAAATTTTTTTTACTTGGAAGCACAGATTCAAATCTAATCTCATAACCTTGCATGTGCACAGGAAAGCATGCACACAAAATCTACATTGCCTTTTAGGAGGTTGAAGGGAGTCTTGTCAGAGGTATTGTGCATTAAACCTATTAGCCTTGAATTCTACTTTGATAAGAATGAGTGATTCAATCTTAAAACCACTCGAGTTCAATAGATTTAATGACATGACAGGTCAATCTCAACCCTTCTCTCTCCTTGTGACAAACATTATCTGAAGAATCCAGTAATAATACTGTCAACAGTATTATGAGGTGGTAATGATGTGACCTGATTACCTTTAACACCTACATAGAAGCTATTTTACTCAATCTTAATGAATCTGGAGTTTGATTAAATTTGCAGTGAAAAGTGAAAATGATTAGAGAAAACAGCCAAGACTCAAGGATCAAGGCAGAGGTGGGTGACGTGCTGTCTGAATATAAAAGCATTAAACTAATCATGTAAAACCATACTGATGCTGTCAAGAGAAACATATGTACAGGCAGGTCTTGCTAAGCCTGTATATCTACTTTGGTTGTGTGTGTACCATATGCACACGTACCAAGTACATGTGCATCTGTTCATCCGTCATAAACACAGCCAAACAGCTGGCTGAAAACTTCTAGAAAGTAGCTCTTATCCAAAGCCAGTTTTATGTCAGACTTGGAGCTGAAATTAATAACTTCATCAATCAAACATTAAAAGAGTCCACCACATTACAGACAACCCTGTATCCATTAAAAGAGTTTGCTGGATGTTTCTGAGGCAAATCTTCACCCAAGGATACAATTTGTTCAAGCCATTATATGCCACATAATGAGACTACTAGAAATAGAAAGTTCTGGCCTTGGCAATGGTTTAATTTACAGTTTTGATCAGAAAAGCTTTGCTGGAAGTATCTGCTTATAAATAAAAGAAACAGTTCTAGCCAATAAAGCTGCAGCAATTTTCATGGCCGTAAAATAACCTTACAAATCTGAATAAGATAACTGCAGTTAGGAACTACATGTCTATGTGTGTATGTCTGCAAGTACTCAGGTGTTCTGACCATGCAAGCCATCCTCTGGGAGGTCCACATCCAGCATGAGGTCATCATCATCCAATTCTCCTGTTGCCAGAGGGTCCAAGTTGTTAAGGATGTCCTGAAAATCACAAAAATAAACACAAAAATTATAGAAAACAAAAGCATTAAATAGCATCACTGTTATATTACTTATATATGAGTGTATTAAAGTTATTATATTAATTTGCTTCTGGGCAAAGTCATTTTTTTGGAGGAAGACCAGCTACAAAACCAGGGAGAGAAA
This sequence comes from Pundamilia nyererei, assembly GCF_000239375.1. Taxonomy (NCBI): domain Eukaryota; kingdom Metazoa; phylum Chordata; class Actinopteri; order Cichliformes; family Cichlidae; genus Pundamilia; species Pundamilia nyererei. The sequence goes on from NW_005187425.1 coordinate 2,412,439, forward strand.
AAAAACAAGGCTGAGATGCAGTTTTTGCCTGTGGTTAATACATCCTTGCAAGCATATTTTTTGTGTGTGTCACATGCTTTTGAAATGGATGCAGCCTTTTATTATTTCTGTTATTTCCAATCTATTTTCATTGGCCAATTAATTCATTTACTAGAAAAAAAAAAAACAGTTAATGCAGCACTATCAATTACCTTGTCTTTGATACCGTTTCAAATGATCGTCTTACTCCAGTGCCACAACAGAAAGAAGATGATCTTATTCCATACATCAAGACAAAGACACCAGAACAGGCTTTCAGAAAAATATTGCCCGTTTATGAATGACAATTCAGAAAGCTTTGAAATTTCAACAAAACACTTCACACAACAGCCTCAAAATATGCAGCTATTCTGATTGCCGTGCAGCTGTCTACCAAATAATTCAAAGCACACCCAAAGCAAAGGAAAGAATCAATAGTTCAAAGCTTTATTTTTCTACAGCAATTTTGTGCCTTACGAAGCTAAATTGACGGGGCTTTGACTAGAAGACAGAAGCATAAAATTACTCATTATTGAATATCTCGTGAGTTGCGCGATAACTGCCTTGTACACAGTGTTTCAGACTTAATGAAGAAGAAATGAATGAAGGAAATAGAATAAACAAAACATATTTTTGCATTCTTCCAAACGGTATCAACCAAAACGTGGGTGGAATCTTTGTTGTTTGAAGAGTCTGTATACAAATCAACCTGTCACTTTTGTTTTTTCTTTTATCATTTCTCGCTTCCTTTTTTCTGATTTTTGACTTCCTTCTCTCCCCCAGCCTGTTGCACTCTTTTCTCTAACCTTGTAACTCCCACCCAGTAAATAAAAGTTTTAACACTAAAGGTAGAGAGAAGAGAGAATTTTTTTTTTTTTTTTTTTTGGGGGGGGGGGAGAGAGATCAGCCACCTCTAAATTTGCACAGTTAGAAATGTATATTAGCACCATAACTGTGACCCAACACTGAGGTAAAGGTAGATCCTTCTTTGCAGCAAGGCATTTTAACTCTTTAGCTATTTGATAGTTTCTCCATGTGTGCGCACAAATCTGTGTGTGTCTTGAAACAACTCAAAACATCTATAAAACAGTCACATAGCAGAGAGAGTAAAACAGCAGCAGCTGGGCTTGTTCAGCTGGAGCACTGGTGTGCAGTAAGAGGCATTTGACAAAACGCACAGCTTTGTACAAAAATTACACAGGAAGCACAAGTTTTTTATGAAGGATGGTGTTAAAATGCATTCAGTATAGACACCTGAACCTTTGTGTGATATTATGCACATTGCAGAATCACCTGTCATGACTCCAATATCAAGGTAAATGAAATGTAAAATTATCATCCACTGAGTAATATAAAATTCCCCCTACATCTTTCATCACTTCCTTCTTTTCTTCTACAGAAAATCATTTGGTTTTATCAATATACTCTACTAACATCAGCAACATATTATGGATTGGTGTTTTCTAAAAGGATACTTTGTCACGTCAAGACGAGGAGCAAGGGACTGAACCACCAAACTGCTTCAGCACCTGAATACAGAACCTCCCTTTTATTGACTGTCCTCAAATTACAGTTTGCACTTCCAGGGGAAATTTCAAATCACACTGGCAGGACCCAACAGCTTAGAGCAGTGAAAAATTCAGGATAATCTCCCAGGAGGCAGGTGGGTGTGCACCCATGTCAGCAGTAGATTGGATTAAGTTATATGTACACTAAAGTCCTCAAGTCCACTAAAGTAGTCATTTATGATGGCAATCCATCTCTGGCACAGATCTGGCCCCAGGTTAATTACTTAAAACACAGACAAAAAGAAGGAGCTTTCACTGTTTTCTGTGTATTAAGGATATCTTGTTGAATGCAATAACCCCTGTGCTCTAGCCAACTACTGTATCATCTTGTTAGGTTAGGCTGAGTATGAGTTTTTAAAACTAATTTGATCATGATGACTCTTAAAAACTGTTTTCTTTAATAATCAATATGAAAGTCGCATGATTTGGGAACCTGCAGATTAAACTGGAAAATCAATCCCTGCTTACATATAGAACGTAGCTTTGAACCTAATGTAGTATTGTTCACAAAAGGGAAAACTATTTGGCTTGTAGCACATGAATTTGACAATTTGATGCGCACATTTTAAACACCAAGTGTTTTTGTCTCCTGCAATACAAACTCTGTAGGATGAGCAGCTTTCGGAACAATAAAAAGCCTCGAGTAGTTCTGCCAACTTAATCTGCTTCACAGTGCTCTGCTTACACAATGACATCAGCTGGATCTTCAAATACACTTCCCCGGATCAAACACTAATTAAAACCGTCAGAGTCACTGAAAAAGGTCAAATGCTAAACTTCTTTCTCTCAGTTTTAGTTATCCCTAAAAAAAAAAAAATCCAAGACTGCCAGCATGAAGAGTTGGAAAAAAAAGTTCATGGTAGAAAACTTCATTGTAACCATTGTAACCATAGCTTCTCATGGTCTGCATGTAAATTAGCCTCATGGCACACAGTGAGTTAAAACCACAAACTACAGATCTGGACAAAGTTCATCTTTGTTTTAACATTTTAAAAAGACAAACCTCGGGGCAAGATAAAATTTTCAAACCAACAGTTGCCAGGGTGAAGTTGTAGACTGACATTTTTTGTGGTTTTTTTTGCCTCTTTCAATCCATATAAAGTGAACTGCTATCCTGTGAGGAAATCCTACATTGCTTACTTTGGCAGGGTAGCCAAAACAGATCTTTACTTTTGTACCTCACAAAATAGCATCTGAAGAAAAACACTGTGTAATCGCAGCTTAAGAGTCAATGCAGTGCTGTTTCTTAAAAATGGGCTGGCACTGCATGGGTATCTATTGTTACGTGTGTGTGTGTGTGTGTGTGTGTGTGTGTGTGTGTGTGTGTGTGTGTGTG
>NW_005187425.1:2415380-2436562 GCF_000239375.1 Pundamilia nyererei
TGTGTGTGTGTGTGTGTGTGTGTGTGTGTGTGTGTGTGTGTGTGTGTGTGTGTGTGCGCGCGTGCGTACGTGCGTGAGTGAGAGAGAGAGAGTCATTGTATGTCATTGTAGTCCATTCACCCAAATACTCTGCAGCTTTTGGACACTCACAAATACCTTTTCTGAATAGAACCACCGCAGGATGACTGAAATGGGGGATAATCCCGTTTGTACTCCAAGTCTTCTTGGCTTTAACAGGAATGGTTAGGCATATGCTTTGAGTGGTTAATATTCAATATATTCAGGAGTAAAATTCAAAGAACAACAACAAATCCTGGGTTCAGAGAGAAAAATGTCATCATCGAATCTAAGTTAAAATGAAAAGAAATATTATTTTTAAATTACTGGTCGAGCTTTCATTCAAACCAACATCCTGTCTAATAACGGAATTCCAATATACAGCAAAGAAGGTATGCGACTTGTTTAATTACAACTAAAGCATTAACACTTAAACTCCTAAATAAAAGCTGGTATTAAAAGCTCATACTTGTAAAAAGACGACTCTGAGCAGACACAAAACTTGTACCTTCTAGCAACTAGAAATGTCATATTAAGAGCTTCTTTGGCACAACCTTGATATAAATTACTCTGTTGCTGTCAATGTGCCTTTATAGCATAAAAATAATTTAATGAATCACTTTTTATACTCTACTTTTTTTCCCTTAATGTTCCAGAAATTTACAGATAATAACACTGATCATTTGAAGATGTCTTCCATTCATTATGACCCCTAAAATACTGTCAAGTTTTTTACTATTAGATATAATAATGAGCTTCTTATCTTCCTACATAAAATCTTAAGTAAAATACTGTTTTTACATATATAGATCATTTGCATTCATCAAAGATACAATGACATAGCTAAAAGTGGCAATATTCTTCATGTAATTATTTTTCTCTTCAATGATACTATGCACTGGAAAGCAGAAACAGAGGCATTGTGGTGGGAATATACTGACTGCCATTGTTTAATGAGTGATAGCAGCTGCAAAACAGAGTAAAACAGACCTGGAGAAAACTTGAATCAGCAGTATGTCTTTCCAAGATTTATCTTTCCTCCTCCATTTCATTTGGTGCACAGTGTTGACAAAATAACAGTGCTGTGCATAGTCTAGAAACTGTAGTCACAAACACTCGTATAAAAACGATCTTGGTTACAAATAAACAGTATGATAAACAAAAACAGGCTGCATTAATGCAGCAGTTCTTTAATACTTGTGAAAGTAAGACTAGACTCTATTTGATTCTCATGTTACGTGCCATTTCATACCTTTTAAATAATTGTCACAGTTTTACATGTACTTTAAACAGGTATTTTACTTTAAAAACATATGCAATCAAAAACATTCAGTGAATCACATATCCTTTCGTTTGGACTATGAGAATACTTACTAAAAGCCTCACCCTCCTCAAACTAAAACATCTTCCTCCCTCCTTACAGTGCAGCTATAAGGATCTAGACCCCAGCAGCTACACTGTAAGGCAATCCACTTAGGGAAATGCACACATCACAGTGAAAGCAATCTAATATTGGGATTGCTTAATGATATTAAGCAGGGAATTATTTAAAATCGACTCACCTTTTATACTCACTTATTAGTTTGTTGTTAGAACTAAAACAAAGTATGTGCCCAAGTGAGGAAAATTTACCTGACATAGTTTTTCCATACCTTTGTTTGCTCATTTCCTAAAAATGACTGGAATTTATTTATCTGAAATCCCAATAAGCTAGATCAATAATATTGGTAAAATCTTCACAGATGCACTCCTTGGACAGCAAGCAACAAAGCCTGCTAGCTAAATTTAAAGTCCATAAATTGATCACACTTAATCAACCCAATTTTGTCACTATAATTGATTTTGCAATTATCTTGGCAATCTGCTATGTTATTGGCTTTGTTCTTCCAAACAGGGCCCTAATAAGCAGCAGCTTAATTCTTTCAACAGGTGGGGGTATAGCTGGGAATCCAAAGTGTTTATAAAAACATTGTGGTAATGATCACGACTGTGGGTATGAAGCGTGATCATGATTGATAATTATAGATCACATGATATCATTTGACTACCATCTTCACAAGGTAGAACTGTGTGTGTGTGTGTGTGTCTGTGCGACGATACCTAAACAAAGGACTGAATGCACCAAAAGAGATGTACACAAAAACCACTATTTACCTCAAAGCGCTGCAGCTGTCGGTCTAAAAATCAAGACAAACAAAAGCAAGTGAGCTATAAGCCTCATTAAAACAACAGCATAGCTGGGGCACTGGCACCATGTTCCATAAATGGCTGAGCAGTCTGCAGACAAAAGGCTTAAGCACCTCACTCATTTAAACACTAATGAATTGACCTGTCTCAACCTGGCTCCATAAAAGCCTAAAATTAGAGGCAAAATAAATAAATCAGGGATAAGAGGCGACGGTAATTCTGCAGCTTTGAGGAAGCCGAGGGAAAAACCAAAGGATTACTAAACAACCATGAGTTTGGTAAGGAAATACACACAAAAAAGGGAGGGAATGAAGGAATAAGGTAGAAAAAAAAAGAACAGCTACCCAGGAGAAAAACGGATTAAAACATGCAGAATTATAAGCAAAAAAAAGATAACACTGAAGCACATTTCATTCAAGGTTTCATACTGTGAAGGGAGATGCTGAGCTGTAATTCCAAGGAAGGGAAATATTTTCTTTTAAACGAGAGAAAGTTCAATGCTTATGGCTCAGGAAATCAACAGAACTAATTTAACTTCTCCATTTAAATGTGACCACAAAGTTCAGGTAAATAGGAATCAAATCAAAGCTCAAAAAAGCTCTAATGATAATGTCAAAGAACACAATCTAATAATCCTGCATTGCATGATGAAAAGGTTAATGTGGACTTATTCGACTCTACAGTAATTTGCGAGGCCAAACAGCACAACAAAACCCAATGCCAAATGAAGAATTACACATGACTGTCAAAACACATTATAATACAAATGCGCTTTACAGAAGTAAAATGTTTTTAGAGCCGTTACAATGCATATGGGTTGCTATTATTGTCCACAATAATATAAATAGTAGAACGCATCAATCAGCATGTGAATTTCCTACTGTGTCAGCTTCAGCTTTGTCTTCACCCACTGCGTTTATGATCGGCTGTGAGCTGCTTTAAATCAAAAACAAAAAAAACAACCTTCAAATATTCAAGCAGTTTAAATATAAAATGTTCCCAGGTCTACTGGTGCTGTTGCATTCTATGAAACATTGAGCTGAGGGCTGGAATACATCGGCAGTAACTGTGAAAAGTGGCCCTCCATTTCACAATGCCAATTTTGTAAAGCTGGTACAGTACAGAGCTGCATGGTGCATCATGGGAATGTTATTATGAGCTCAGGTAGCCCACTCCTTGATTTTGCACAGAGGCATATGAATGCAGATAGGGCCACATATAGCCAGAAAAATACTGGCACACACAAACCAGTAGCACTTACAAGCGCACCCACATCGTGTTGTCTAAAGGATGCAGATGCACAGCGCCTCCAAGTGGACTGAGCATGGCACTGCAGTGCAGTGCAGCGCAGCAATACCAGCAGGAAAGCAAACATTACATTCCAGATGCATAAATGCTATTGTGTAAGCATCAGCTGGACACTAGTGTTTACCTTTTGTTCTTAACTATGAGAGAATGTTTTTTAAATACACCACATAAATTGGGCACAAGTAACCCACCTTTCTTTATTTTTCCAACATTGAATTAAAGAAGAGTTTGTTGAGAAGCTGTGAAGTCAAACTCCCGCAGCATTTAACTCAATTACCCCTTAAATAAACACAGGGTCTCAAAAGGTATTACACAACACATTGATTAAGCAGGACACCAATCTACTAATCCATTTGGAGACATCCGCTGTTTTGTGACAGGATTATTTCTGCTGCCTTTCCTCTACTTATTACAAATAAATATTTACCCAGTGAACAAGGGGAGAATGATTAATGACAGACACAAACAGATGGAAAGGAAACGGTAGAAAAAAGGAGTGGGTTAGAGAAAGCTAACTGCATCCAATTACAGTAAATGGGCTCATTTCCTCTAATCAAATAGCTCAGTTAAATATCTCAAAGGCAGATTCCCCATAGAGTTAATTTTCACACACCAGCAGTCACCCACTAAGTTTCCCTCTCTCTCTTTCTTTTTGGTCCTACTTATTACCTTTTTTTCTTTTTTTAACTGCATTTCTCTCATCTAGCTTCTGCTCTCTCATTCAAATCATACAACACGCAATATCACCACTGCCCTCTTCACTGACCACACTAGTTCTTCAAAAGAAATGGATACTGCATGAAGGAATTCCTCTACAAACGTCTGGGTTGTTGAGCTTCATTAAATACTCAGTGAAAGTCAATGCATCAGCATCGTAACATCTATCCAGTGTCCAGTCACATCCAGAGATGCATCATCTAGCAGTTCAATGACAGAATGGAATCAAAGTGGATTTTTATTTTACTCTATTAGTGTAAGATCTGATGACTTCTTGGCATGAACTCACTGTCATGTCCAAGAAACAAGTTTAAGATTATCTGAATATAAAAAGTGTTTCTCCCCATGTCTACATGCCTAAATGTTATTGCCACGTGACCCTTTATATCAGGGGTGTCGAACTCCAGGCCTCGAGGGCCGGTGTCCCGCAGGTTTTAGATATCACCCTGGGTCAACACACCTGAATCAAGTGATCAGTTCATTACCAGGCCTCTGGAGAACTTCAAGACATGTTGAGGAGGTAATTTAGCCATTTAAATCAGCTGTGTTGGTTCAAGGACACATCTAAAACCTGCAGGACACCGGCCCTCGAGGCCTGGAGTTCGACACCTGTGCTTTATATGACTCAAGATTAAACAAAAACAACTTATCAAATACTGAAACTTAAAATATGACTGCTTGAATAAAATGCTCCCTGCTTGTTTGAATATCATGCTAGGAACACATTTTTAAAAAGGTGTGACGGAAAATCTTTGTCATTTTACAGTGCTTTGCATGTGTCTTTAAAGTTTATTTTTTGGGGGGAAAAGGGCATTAATTTAAAAAGAAACAACAAAAAATAATCTTCTTAGTTTTAATATTTGTTGTCTATTTTTATTATTTTCAATTAAATATAAGACTTCAAAATTGTTGAAATTGAAATTGTGAAAAACAACACATTTTGTTTTTATTTATATTTCAGAGAATCATTTGTTGTACTTGTGATATTTCTGAGAACTAATGAACATATATGTTTTAAATAAACAGGCCAATAAACAGGTTGACGTGGACCACAAGATGACCAAATGCACATGTCATGCTCCAATATGCTGTCCATATTATAGATGGACTTTTATCGAGCCTTTGCTTTTTCAAGAAGTCTCCATCATGATAACAGTTGAACTAATCTATTAGAGAAATGCACTCAAACACACTCATCTGCATACACAGATATACTGACTGACTCCTGATCACATACACATGTCTAATGCACATGTGCTTGTAATGATCACAGCACTGAACAAATACAGGCACATCCTGTACATACACAAAACCAGTAGTGCTTTTTTGCTTTTGTATTCACTCCTAATCCATTACTGTGAGATAAACATGTGGCACTTTCAGTGCCTTGAAGGTTGTGTCACATAATGAAAGTAGTAAACACACAAAGCGTATTATAAAATTTCTAATCCAGCTCATTTTAAGCTCTTTATGCATTCCTGAGATCAGGTGCTTGGGTACCAAAATATAGAGAATCAAAGCAAGGCCAGAAAATTCTAATACTACACGGCTGGTGAGCAGGTTAGTTTTCCTTTGAGACAGAACGAAGCCTTGGCATGAGACGGGCAGAGAGAGCTGACTGAAAACTAGAAAATTTTGATTTTTTTTTTTCTTACAGACTTTGTTCTGGCCATTAATGTATAAATATAAAAAGAAGAACTATTTAAAAGTGAAACTGACAACTGAACTTTGGCACCATGAAGGCAGCATAATCTACAAGTAGGGCATAAAGTATATACACCGTATTTTTAGACAAGACAGAACTAAACGTAGACTTGGCTCCTGAAATTAACACTGCATACATTACATTGGGTATATTTTAGTCTTCCATTTCTTGGTAGAAAAAAATCAAAAGTCCTTTGAGGTCTGCAAGATGCTTGAATTCTTGTCTGCAGAAGCCACAGAAATGTTAACAGACCATTTCTTTAATGTGTAGCAGGTCATGCTTAAAGGCTCAAAACCTTTACATTTCCTCCAACTCTCTCCTTCTTACTTGGAAAAAATCCAGTTCTCAGTCACACAAGCCTATTCTTTGCCAACTTTCAATCAGCTAAAGCAGAAGCTCTAAGTGTTCTCCGAGGTTTTTAGCCCGAGTAACCACATAATCGCTAAAGGGTTTTGGCTGCTCTCCACCTCTTTCATTTTCTAAAAAAATGCTACTGAGCTATCTGCCAGTTGACTTAAAGGCAAGGAGGGGAAGATTGGCAGAAGAAGAACGCTTACTTTTAACACACATAATTGATTAATTATTCTTCAGAAATATGGATATCAAACTATTCCTTAATTTACTGTTAATTAATTGCTTAAAATAATTTAAATTTCATATTTTTTTAAATCACAATCAGAGTAGAGTCAACTGAAAAAACGAATTGTGGGGTTTTTACATTTTTATGTAAAAACTAGTTAAAGGTGAAATGAGGACTTACTATGCTGTTCAGCTCTGAGTCATCATAGCTGTCTAACCGATGAGCCGCAGGCCCCCCAAGGGGCTCAAGCCCCTCTTCATCCCACATGTAGGTTCCACCAGAGCTGTTGGAGGGTGACAGCTCCACAGATGAAATCTGGGGGGCATCAGTCTGCTCTGGAGATAGCATCAGTGATCCTTGGGACTCCTGCATAGGACTTTCTTCCTTATGACCTGCAACCACATAGACAAAAGGCTGAACAAACACCACAAAGGATAGCACTGTATCTATTTGAATTTGCTTTCCAAAGGGTGAATTTTACCAGTCAGATCCACAGACTCCCAGTCACTGGTCTCATTTAGGAGACTGTCTAGCTGGGCATCACTGGCAGCTTTTCTGTTGTCAGGCATGTCCCCATCACTGAAAACATCTCCCACACTGTCGAAGTCATCTAGAAACTCTTCACTGATGTCACCTCTCTCTATAGATGAAGCAGAAGATAAGGACATGTCTTCCAGGGTCTCGGCTGCTGTTTGGCCACCGCTTTCTCCTCCTTTTCCTTCTGCATTCCCAGAGCTTTTGTCACTTTCACTTTGAGATTCGACTTTGTCAGCCTTGTAGGTTGATTCATTCTCCAGTAGACCTACACAATCAGAGGCAGTTGAAGAGCTGATATCCTCCTTAATGTTACCTGATAAAAGAGACTTCTGCTGTTTAGCCTGCCCAGTTCGGGGCAATTTGTAGCACAACGACACCCCACTGCTAGCCATTGACTTGGTCAACACACTACTGGGGAGCAGAGCCTTCCTTAAAGTACGAGGAGTAGTTGGTGTCGTAGTGATCAAAGGGCCAGGCAGAGAGGACGCAACTGATGAATTTTTGTTGTACTGAAGTCCTCCAACCCCACCTAAACCACCAAAACCTCCAAGGCTGCCATGCAGTCCTAAACCCACTCTTCCATTACTCAGTTGAGGGGGTTTGACAAAACTACTCCGAGGAGGCCGCAGCTGAGTGTTGGCCAGAGGCTTGGCTAGTTCCACAGCCCGATTAAAAGAGAAAGACCGTATCATAGGCTCACTGGTGGGCGAGGGAATCTGTTTAAAGTGAGTGAAACTATTTGAACGAACCATGTTGTCCAGTGCTACAATCTTCAGGCTCTCACTGGACTGGGATAGGCTGTCTTGAGAGTTGCTTCTGGTAGAGCTAGAGCCTAACCTTGGTCGCACAAGCCGAGACTCCAACCCTGTCTGAGTAGGAATGCTTGCACTATTACTACCTGTTTTAGAACTTCCATTCATGGGGCTCTGCCCTAACTTGGTCCCAACTTTGGGAGTCATCTTTGAGGATTGCTTTTGAATAGCCTTTGGGCTTGAGACAGCCACCATCAAAGAGCCTGATCTGCCCATCTTAGGTGTTGCTGGAGAGCCATTCTTTACTTCCTTGATCACAGAGGGAAGCTGTGTCTGAGCCTTGTCTTCACTTTCATCCTCAGGGGCAGTGGGAATGGATGGACTAGAGGGGTTTACCCCCTCATCTCTCTTCAATTTTAGGGAAAAGGGTGACGCCTGGATCACACCATTTGGGCGTGTTGCTGATGGAGTAACCTTGCCATCTTGCGTAGGGGTGGCTGGATGTGCAGAACCATTAGAAAGGGCACTGGCGCCACTAGTTGAGGACCGTCCACTGAACTTAGGCAGTCTGGATACCATGGCAGACCTGATGGATGCTTTTTCTTCCATTAGATGCCAACCAAGGCATGGAGCGGCATGGAATTTTCCACAGCTGAGAAAAAAGAAAATTGACATAAAAACAGAATAACATGTGATTAGAGTGTCCATAACTTTACTTAGTGATAAAGTATCACACGGTAAAACATTTGAATTAATCACTAGTCTTTTAATAATTCTTATTTTTATATCCATGCTGCTGTCTAAATATCAAAACAAACTGTCTAAATAAAAGAAAAACAAATCACACCCCTCCCCGACAATTCTTATTATCTGTCATTCAAAAAAAAAAAAAAAAAAACTTTTATTTTTTAAAATAATGTCAGAAACCAGTATCAGTGAACTCTTAGTTATTTATATAATTACAAAATATGTTAATTTGACTTTCGTGTGTTTTTCTTGTCATCAACACAAACCTGCAGTGGATCTGTGATGTTCAGTGTAATAACCTATTCAGCTGAAAACCATGTTGCACTACCTAACAGATCTGTATAGTCACTAATTGTTTTGATACTTTTCTAATGCTTATCCCACTTGGAGTTGTTATTATAACAGAGCATCTTTTCCTGTGAGTGACATCAAAGCCTACTAATGAAAGCCCAACCCAGAAAGCAGAATGCCAAACGCAGTTAAGATACTGCAACAAGCAAATGCACTCAGATGCACAAGCACACACATGCAATTGCGTGTTCTCATCAGCAATGCTATTATAATTATCTTGTAATTATCCAGTAATAGTGCTAAAGATATTCCTTTCCACCTGTCGCAACGGTTGCAATCTTCTTTTCATGGACTGTTTACTGTGAGTGGAATTAGGAATTAATCTGGCACGCATGGGGACCTGAAACTTTGTCACGCCAAGTTTGTCTTGGTGTGTGCATGCAGACCCTCGGGAAACAAAAAGGCTCTGCCCTTTCAGCTGTCTCATAACCACAAATTTGAATCCCACATGGTAAATCTGATGTCTCTTCACTGAACTCTGCTGGAAACATTTGTGAATGTCTTAGATATTTCTTAGATATAAACTACTGAGATTAAGTAAATGTATTAAGATTAATAACAAGTTCATAGAGTGAGCTTTAATTTTTTTTAGAGGTTTACAGATGAATAGCCCTGCACCTGGCACTGGTTTTGGAGAATTTGCTTCCAAACTGTCTCGCCAATGAAAAAAAAAAGAAAGAAAGGGAAAGAAAAAGTGGGTAAATTGGTAGACACTGCCTGTGGGACAGGGGGAAACCAGAGCTGGGAAGGTGGCCAACATAATGAATAGTGAATGGAGGATATACAGTATTAAAGCCAATGAAGGGAGAATACTAGCCTGTTCCCTCTGGCTCATTGTTTGATTCATTCAGTTTCAATCACCCATGTGACAAGTGTACATGTGTTGGTGGTGTACCTGTATGTTATATCCATCTGGCTAGGGAATACTACAAATTGAAAAGTTGGTACCCAGATGGCTGGTGTAGTTAGCAGAAAGCAAACAATCTGTGTAAGGAAACAAAGCAGTTACCAAAACTAAGTGCCAACAGAAAAAAAAAACCTACTGTTACACCAAATGTTATTTAAAAATTACAAGTTATCATTCAAGAAAAGCTTATTGTGTTGTAACTTTGTGGTAGATCAGGAAGTTCCCATGAGTGGATCCCCTGACAAACTGTCACACAGCTACAAACACACTTACGGGAGCAATAATTCAATCAACTCTGAAGAGGTAGAGGGGGTGTGCTGAGTCACAATATGGATCTCCTATCTTGGAAAAACCTCTCTGCTACAGTGTCCCACATTCCTATACAGGAACACGTGCTCAAACAGACTCTGCCACAGAAGTGTCTGGCAATGCCACCTTCCTAATCTGTTTCACAAACACACATGTGTTTAGATGCAAAATGCACACACTTACACACAGATGAAAAAAAAAAATCAGGTCAGCATGTGCAGGCAGGGCAACCAAAGCCTCTTTGCCCTGGAGGGGGTAGTGACTACGCCTGTCTGTGTGTGTTTAATGGGTGGTGATTAGACTAAGGGTTTTTGCAACTGTCAGTGGCCTCACAACATTTCCAGCTTCATTGATATCTACAGTGGCAAGTCACTACCACATAGCAGCAAACTCACACAGCAAATGTGGCAAATACTTGTTCATCTGGGTCGTCTCACCCATCACTCAGCCACTGAAAGTTATAATCAGTAAGTTGCTGCCTGTTTATAGAGATGCAGCAAGGAAAAATAACACCGTTGAGGTTTTGACCTTTTATTAACCGCAAGGCAAGTGTATCAAAAAATTCAAACAAGTGACCTTAAAACATTTAAATAACTACAAATCAACAGGAAAATAATGTCCTATCATCAAGGCCTTGTACGAGTTAGCATTCAGATGGGTATTGTCTATATAAATTTTTCTATACTTTAAAATATACAATAACCCCGTTTTTGTTGGCTGAATAATTTCAAAGTGAATGGCCTTTTACTAATTTCTATGCACAGAATAGCCTCCCCAACCGGCTCTATTCCAATAAAAAGTACAAAGACAAAGGTCAGCACAACAAAGCCACAAATAAACAAAATCCTAACTGACTGACACACATTCAGAAGTAGCGCAGTAAACCGTGCAGACCATCTGTCAAACGCTCATATCTGGAGACTTGCCCCTCCCCCACAGCCAAGTACTGGTAAATAAGTAAATATCCCTTTGCTGAAATCAAGTATGAGGTCTGAACTATAACTATATGGTTCTTATGTGATTCCAATAGTAAAATAGCCCAGGAATAGTCCAGCTGTCAGGATTATTAACATCCTTCCCTGAACTGAAAAATGATGTCACGGGAAAGCAAAATATTGGGTTTACAGAGTGAAGCTGTAAAAGATTATGTTCATCTCGATGTCCAAAGCATCATTATATCATTATAATAAATTATCTGTGATATGCAAAAGCAAGCAGAAGAAGGGTTGACAGGAGTAAGCTTAAACTAGAAAAGACAGGGACATTCACGTAAGTGCAATTAGAATGGGAGAAACAGAAGGACGAGACTCGAGGCACACTTTTCCTACAGAGAGATCCTCTGCTGGACAGATAGCTTAGCATCCAGTGATCCCTGTGTGTGAAATGAACAGTAAAGTGACATGACATCTTTTCTTCCTCTCTGTCCCAGAGGGATGGTGCACTTTATTTCATAGTGACAGTCAGGGTATTTGGCCTTCCTTCAATTCAAACTCAGAGGACAGCCATGCAGAAAGCACCCGACAGAGGAGCAGGAAGGCTGAAAAATTTGATCTGGATTAGTAAGGTCGTTCATTTCTCTTCTGGCAAAGCTTTCACTTTTGATGCGCACACATGCACCCAAACTAGAAAGATACATTCTTCAGGAGTAACAGGATGGATGCAGATAGGATGCGACAGCCTGGAGCGATGATCTATTGGGTCATTGGGGCTACGCATGAATGGAGGTGCTCTACTACACACAGTAAATCCCCCATTCCTGCTGTTTATCCCCACAGCTAATCTGTCCCTAACTCCCAGTGCTCATAGTTCCCTATCATTACAAAGCCTCCATACCATCTCTCTAGAGAGCAGTACGTCAAGCTACATCCATCTTTTTTTTCCTCTTCTAGCTTTCCATCAGCAGACTTAATAATTTAAGGGATGAGAAGTTTTTATTTTATTTTATTCAAACTCTGCAATAAGTATACTACAGCATAAGGGATGTCAAGGAAGATGTAATGTTTCTGGTGGGATTCGTATCAATATTTTTACTAATTGTACTCATGCACTAACCTTACAATCCAAAGTCACGAGATTCATTTTCATTTTCTGTCTTTCTAACGAAAATACTGTTAGGTCATTTTTCAAAGTGGCACATTTTAAGCAGTGTTTAAGTTGAAGGGGTTGAAAGCAACAACTATATTACCTCATGTGGGACTGAACAAAAACAATAACATCATAAAAATAAACTAATCTGTAGCCTACTACACTACTTTCCATAACTCAACTGACACATTATCCTTGTCTGAAGAGCACAGTATGTCATCCAGCCTGCTCTGCTGTGTGAGAATAAAGCTCTGAAGTGTATGGGCCACCCCAGCCATGCCCATTCAACCTCTATCTTAAAGCAGTTTTACCATCAACTCAGTCATTTAGGAACTGTGTCAACCAACTAAATTACATTTTAAAAACAAAAATGCACAGCCTAAGCAACTTCACACAGCACTGAATCAAAACCAAAGTGCAACCTCATTTGCATATATTGACTGAGTCTAGAGTCTCACTGGAGTAATAACTAGGCCAGTCATCTGGACAGAGCAGTTGTGGGTCATAGCTGTGTCCCTGAAGAGATTAACAGAGTGCCATTAGAGAAGGCTAATAGAATGAGACAGGGTTGAAAGTAACGCTGGCGCTAGACTAATGTGTATTGAGTGAAAGCAATACTGGGAAGAGCTGCACTGATGTTAAAGGATGCTAATCCAATGACAAAGCACTGAGAATTTGGTAATGTTCTATACTAAAACGTGGCAGATCAAATGACAGAGTGCAACAGAGGAAACAGTGAGTGCAAGAGAGGGGAGCAAGATAAGGTGTGGCAAGCCACGGCACTGAGATCTACAGCTAGACCACAACAAGCAAAGACAAAATCACATCATCACATCAGTGCATCTTTCAGTGAGACTTATATAATCTATTCCCTAATGTGCATCACAGAAAAGTAGATTAAAAACTATTACCTTAACTTGGTGAATTTATGTTGAGTTGTTCATCATTTTTATCCCCAAATTAATCAACAAGGGGAGAAATAAATGCAGTCAAGTGGATCTACACTTTGTTTCCTCCATCATCTAAACTGAAAGTAAGGTAGCAGCAAAAGAAAGTAGAGCACAGGAAAAGGAAGACACCCTTCAAAGGTTGAGCTGTATGCTGCCCTGCTCTGTCTTTGCATGTGTGCCTGAGTATGCGTGTAAAGTGACGTGTGTGGCACGCGCGCTGATGGGTGTGTGGGTGGAGAGAACAGAGCCTTTATGAGGGCGTTAATATTTGATGGGGAATCTTTTAGGGATCCTACTCAGTGTGCTGTGAAAGGAGAGGAGAGCAGAGGAGAGAAAACACACCAAAAATATGATCCGCAATATGTTAAAAAGACCAAAGTCACATAATTGCCCCCAACACAGGAAGGCTTATCTACAAGCTGAAGAAGCAATTTACAGAATGCTGCCCTATGCTATCATGAGATCACCAGAGGGAATAATCAAGGAAACAGATCCTGCCTCCAGTAAAGAAAAATATACTGTGGCTCTTGTAAAGCTCCACTGTGAATTCAATTTACTTCCACTCATTTCATGGTCAACACAGCATACTGGTTCCATTCAGTCAACCATTTCTGTTAAGTGCTGGCAGTAAAACCATTCGAGCACTGCCACTTCATCCTGTTGTGTCTGTGATCTCACATGCCTTGATAAGTCCCAGCATGGAGTCTAAAGCAATGGTCATTATAACAGCAGCAGAACTGGAGGCTAACATACAGGATTTCTAAAGCATAAATAAGGTTTTACTTTGTTTCACTCAACGCTTTTGCCAGATGGCTCAATATAAATCAGCTGCTCTGCCTGTATGTAATTACACCAGAGGTGCAAAGTAGATAACTGTCAAGCTATTTTGAGCCAAAAATACTTTCTATTAAAGCTGAATGGCAGTTGAGGATACTGTTGTGATGCGACACTGATTTGGGATATATTTTAAACATTCAACCATCACACTGCCAAAGAAAGTCTGAACCAAACTGAGTCATACTGCTGACTAGTCACGACACACAGAGACACCTTTTGAAAAGTTCTCATAATCTACCCTGAGTCATCCTTTACAAAAACACCCCTTTCTGAGGTGTGGAAGTATTGGTGGCACTTATATAACTCTAATTATGTTCTCTATCATAACAGGACAGATGTCAGCTCTCCCATTCTACCAACACCAAGCTGTATATTCGAGGTTTGGTATATATGTTTGACATGCATAGAGGGACATTTCTCTGTCTTCTCCCTCCCTCCTTACATGACCTTCACTTGAACCATGCTGTGAGAACACTGCAGTGCAGCTGACAGCCCCATTTAATTCCCAACTTATGATTGGCCACAAGGGTGAGAACGGCTGATAAGTGTCACCAAGCAACAGCGCAGATGTCAGTCATTGTCAGCGAGGTCATTAGAGCTGTTCAAAAGCAGTCAGAGGCTGGTTTTTGAAGTAAGTCCACATAAAACCATATTACTGTGTGGTCACACAAGCTAGGCACTGAATAACTATACCACCGGGCGACCTGCAGTTTCAATTTAGTCATAAACGAGTAAAAATGTGGCTCAAATGAAGTCACTGCACAGTGAGGGGTTTCTGTCAGGGACGTATTTACACCTACGATAAAGTCCGGAGGGTTTCAGTGCAATTTAGCGTTGCACTTGACTAACACTATCCCTCTAGATTAATCCTAACCTGGATTTTTCTGCTGGTACAAGGCATATGTGAAATCACTAGCACGAAATTAGTCATAAACAGGTATCCAGTGCTGCACTGAAAACCTCCTCCTTGCTTTGGTTGCTAGCAGGTTGCTGTGATCACATTAGATTGCATGGAAGATGCTGACTTGTCTGTAAATATACACAATCTGCACAATCCACCAAGCACAACCTGTACTTTTAAAGTAAACATTCTCCATTTCTGGTTTCTGGTGCATTTTTTCAAGTTTTACCGCAGCTCCGGACAGCAAATGGCATGTGTCTGCAGATAAACTTTAATGCAAACTATGGCCCAACGTGGCAATCTGCTAGCAACCAAAGCCATCACAAAGATATTTTTGGTGCAGTACCTCCTTTGAAACTGATTTCACCTTGTGACAGCTAGCAACCTCCAGAAACCACTCACCATCCAGGTGAAGAACCGGTAAACATTTCTTTCAGACTGGTCAGTACACCTGTGTACTGAGGCCTTAATTACTAGATATGACACACATTTGATAACTTAAAGGTTGTAGTTGTTTTTTCTAACCCATTCATTAATTTTTTTTTTTCTTTCATTTATCCAATTCAGGGTTGCTGATGGGCTGTAGCCTATCCCAGCTGCCATTGAACAAGAGGTGGGGTACACCCTGAACAGGTCGCCAGCCAACACAGAGAGACACGTAACCATTTACACTAACATCCACACCTATGGCCAATTTAGGTGATTTAGCCCATGTTATTCTCTGGATGATATCAGAGCAATGGCATAACACTCTTTACTTTATCAACAACTCTTAAAACAGACATGGGTTCTCAAAATTTCCAGCTTATCTTAGGGCCTCCCCCATGGAGTCGTTGACTGGAACAGTCAGTTAGAAGAATCCCACCTAAAAAAAACCTGTTCCTCAGTAAACTGAGCCTTCACCCACACAAGGGGCGAAGGCTGATGATGTGAAGTGAAGTGGATATGCTGCTACCCACATGACATATGAACAGAGTATTCTCTTCATCTGTCTCAAGTAAGCTTGCTAGAAAATTAACAAAGAACACAGGGCATACACACTTTACAATGTTACTTCCTGGCACTAGACTTTATTTGCTGTATACATAATGTTTGGCACAGCTACGCTATCTTGTGGAAGAAGGGGATTCTCATTGTACACAAAAGAGCAAAGAGCAAAAACAACTCTGACTCATGCACCACTTTGCTGAGAGAATAAGCACAAAAAGCACATTTTGTAGATGCAAAAAGGCCTGCTGTACCCTATACCACCTCTAACCTCTTCCTTACTAACTCTCATGGGACATACATAGCAGAAAGAAATCAAGATAGGAGAGAACTGTGGCTTTTAAAAAATAAAGCAATGTTTTCCATGACAGCCAACAGAAAGGTCGCAAAGATGAGACATACGTCTAAACAGTAAGCTTTTAATAGTTGTTCCTATTGGATTTATCCCGTGAATGGATGGTACAATGCTATTAGGTCAGCTTCCTCTATGACCCACTTCCCTCTTTCCTGTGCCGCCTCCTTTTCTACTCACTCTATCAGGCTGGCTGTCTCAACAAACACTTCTCCCAATCACTACTTTTTTTCTTTAGACAGCACATTTTTATTTAGTAGTTATCAAACAGTCTCTGTAAAACCAGGTAGAACAAAGCATCCACATATCAAATGCGGCCACTGCTGGCAGTTGATGTTCGCAAAATGCTTTGTGTCCATTTTCTCATCGTCTGTAAATATTAAGTCAACTAGAGGGGAACCAATCTAAAAGAGTCCTGAGATAATAGAGAAACATTTCCATTCACCTCAGGAGCTTTGTGGAATAAAGTGAATGGATACTCGTACTTCTATGTCCCCCTGCTGTGTAATTTTCTTTGAAAAACAGAAAGGCACCACAGCACAATGAAATCCATTATCTGCTCAAGTAAGATGATGCTATTGCGGCTGTGCCTGCCACGCAAACAAGAGTATCTGAATATCACATTCATGTCTGTGCAGGTAATTGCCGAGGCTGACATTTAGAACTGCATTTCTTTTTCCCTTTAAGGAGGGTATGAGTAATGAGTCAGATCTCACAATTACACAACCATCAGATCCAGAAAAGGAAATGCACTATGTAAAATAATATTACTTATAAAGTGAGAGTTTCCCTAGGGAAATAAAAGTTTAAGAGTGACATGATATGGCACTGCTTAAAGGCTAAAAAGGGACGATGTGCCAAATGAAACTGGTGCAGTAACATGAGTACAGAAACACTCGGGCAGCTTTCATGAAATGGGCACTGCTCTGGAAATAAGCCATCGTGTCTGAGAATAACACCCATTTTCAGCAGATGCTTGCAAATTACAGCCAGTCCCTTATGGTAATTGAGAATGACTCAGCAGTGATTGTGGAGGCAGGCAGAGAGCAAATGTTCAACCTCATAACAGAGTCCACAATCCTCAGCACATGGCCGGTGTCTGATCCTGGGGACATAACCACTCTATATCACATGACTCAAAGCCTTGAAGGATTACCGAAGGAGACTTAAGAGTTTGAAGGAGAGTGATCGCACGACCTGTTGTAGTGAAAGTTAAAATCGATTATATCACCTGATGCCAAACTGAGAGTAACTAAAGGAAGGCCATACAACCCATGCACAATTCATTCAAATATTCAGATTTTGATTTGTTTGGTATTCATGTGGTTTCAGTTTGTCACTCACTTTTCCATGGCTCACACACATAAGCTCATTTGTTTCCAGGAACTATTATGTTAAAAGTTACTTGTGTGTCCCACATAACCAAATGAGCAAAATTTAACAATAATTCATTCATTTTTAAAATTTATTCAGTAATTATTGTACTTGGCAGGTCAGCAGGACTTTTTAGGGGGGGCTGTAGATGAACGTAGCACATGTCAACAGAGACAAATACCAAACATGCTTAAAAAAAAGCTTAGAAAACTGTCTAACTATTTTTTTAGATGCTGATTTTCCATAAACTCTGATATTATTCAAAAGATAAACACCAGAAATGTTAATTTATGCAGTTCTGTTGTTTTCTCTGTCATCCTGACACCAGGATCATGCTACAAACGAAACAGCATATTCTGTGTTTTGTTAAACCTGTAATGAATGTACAGTATACACATTTAGTAGGTTAAAAGTTATAACAATGTTTTTTGTTTTGTTTTTATGTCATAGAAAGCAAAGTGTGGCACTTTGTCACACTGACTCACTGAAACACATGAACCGACCACTCTAAACACAGCCTTTGCTTTTCCACATATGCCACATGGATCTGTCTGCTGTAAAACATACCACTTCCATTTTAAGTCAATATCTTAATAATATTATGACATCATTCAGCCAGCAATTACAACATCTGCTGTCAACGCCCTGCACTGTGTTCATAATTATGCCTGGTTAAATAAAATTTTTGGAGAAAAAGAACACAAGGGCTCTTCAACCAACTGAACCACTCCCAAACACTTAACTGATTTTATTTACTGATGCTTTATAGAAGAGAAAATATCAACCTACACAAGAAATTTCCAGCACATTACCTTCTAGTGCAAAATTAGGATTTATCTCCCAACTCAGCCATATGATCGTTCATTCTTATTCTCTCAGTATTTCGACGTTGTCTTTTCATACTTTCAAAAGCTTTCCCTAAAGATGCCTAAAAGGGCCTTGCTGATCTTTGAAGGACACTTTAACTCCAAGGACTCTGTGTTTATCCATCAAAGATTCTGTGTGAACACTTTACTACGTATGGAGCTATTCCAATCCTGTAAACATCTGCAGTCTTACCGAGGGAATAACAGAACTGATAAGCGTAGCTAAGTATAGCTCTAATGACAGGCCACATACAGCGAGAGAAGAGGGCAAAGAGGATCAGAGAAAAGTCAAAGTCAAATCAAGTTCCTTGGCTCTATGAGGAACACACATGAAAACCCGCACAATGTGGTTGAGCATAAATGTCAGAAAACCAGAGATGTGGACTAAGTATAACACCCACAGCAGACAGGACTGGAAACAGCTCATGTCTTAAAGTATAAGGAGTTGTGTAGGGCTCATCTTGCTTAACGCTTAAGTCTTCATCCTCCACCTGTGATTTCTGGTATTACTGTATAAATAACACTTATCTGTGCTGTACATAGTGATTTTTCAGCATTTTACGACCCTGTCACCCTCGAGGTTGCACTTCAAGAGCGCTATGGTGTCTTGGAATGACTGCTACTCCCAGGGTAGTGGGACAAATGTGTGATTTCACAAACAGCCACATTACAAAATACACTGACGCTGACAGTTAAGGCAGGCCAAAGAGACACAGCAGTTTGGGTGGTCCACTCTTCAGCAGACGTTCAGCTGTTGTAGAGTGGAATCAGATTGTAAACACACCCTCAGCCAAGGTGGCGCTCCAGGATCCTAGCCAACAGGTGTCCAACGTACACACTCATGGATCAGCATGTGCGTTCGTGTTTGTGTGTGCGTGACCCCACCCTAACAACGGACAAACCAGACTGATGTTCATCTCGCTTACACTAAGGGCAATCGGTCACGCCTTATCCTAATGTGTACTGGCGCTGATGCCACGGCGCTTTACACTGTCTGGCCTGTTATAGATCACAGCCTAAAATGGCACACACACACACCTCATGGTAAAGACTTGAACTGTCAGCAACTACAGTCGAGGTATAAAAATATGAATTTGAAGGCTCCACTGCACGGTCGCTTATAAAAACCCTGCTTGAATTTACACCCTTGTCTGCTGCATGTAACTTTAAGATCATCTATGAGTCATCTTCAGTTACCCTTAATTCCTGGCATGTCCATGAGCAAGGTATCTCAATGGTAAATCTCAAGGAAGCCAGATTTCCCTTTAAGCATTAACTATTTAGGTACCCAACAGGCTGTGAGACACTTGACAAGCAGCAGTGCTCCAGAGTAGCTAAAAATTCCAATTTCTGTTTGTATTATGCAATAAAGAACATTCCTATGGTGCACAAAGGTCTTATCATCCTTATTCACGGTACAGTGACTCTCACGGCATGTTATGACTGTGGAGGGTGTTGTTGGAAAGCATGGCCTCCTCTGCCTCACAGATGAAGACCAATTCACATCTTTGAAAATAAGGGCTCTATAGGCACACATACTGGAAACAATTTCTATTGTTGTCACGTCATTCCACAGCTAAAACAAGACTTGTGTAAGCTAATACGGACTGTCCATTGGACTGTCATTAGACTTACCTAAATGATGCCGTTACAAGCGTGTTTATAGCCTCGTGGTTGGTTGAGGGAACAGTCTACTTGTTCGTTGTCTTTTAAACAACATGATGTTACAAAGTGAGCGGCCGAGAAGAGGTAGCAAGTCCTACAGTTTCGCGTTTGAAACTAGCTCACCGCGGAGATGCACTGGTGAAGTTAAGGCTAGCCCGTAGCCTGTAATCATGACACAAGTTTAACGGTTATCGCTACAGCCGATGCATCACAAAGAGTTATTTGTACTAAACAAATCAGCAAGCTTACACTAAGTGCTTGAAGAGAGCTTATAAATAAATAAATAAATCGTCTTTCTCTTTAGTATTTCCAGCATACCGTTAAAAACAGCCCGAAGCAACTGTACCACTATCCGTGAGTTACACTGACAGCAAACATCGACCAACTGATGATACCGACACTGAAAACGGGTCGTCCGCAAAGCGGCAGGCGAGCTTTAACGACAACACGGCCATGTGGACCGAAAGAAATCCTCACACGAAGCAACACCTGGGCTTGTAAATAAACTAACCACAGCAGCAACCCCCCGCAAAGTTCAGTGTACAGACGGAGTCCCCCCAAAGCGCCTTCTCATTCGACATCCTCCCCTCGCTTTCGAGGGGGCGGAGCGTGTAGATGTCACCTGGGACTTTGCACGCTAATCTGCAAGCTTGGGTTGCATCTCTCTTTGCTAGGTGTTATTGAAGTCCTGTGAGTCAATTTCTGTCTCTGGCATTAATTTAATTCGCTCTTATGAGTTTATATTAAGTTGTAAGCTTTCAAATAAAAAGTAAACTACAGCTTGGTAGCCGCACGTGTGACGTCAGACCCATAGCTGAGCGTGCAGGGCTGTGCTAAATCTGTTTACTAGCCACAAAGGACACTACGTTTGCATCAATGACTGTAGAAAATAGTTTTCTATTTCCCTTTCAGAATGGAGGTTCAAAACAAAAGAGGGGTTTTAAAGGCCCAAACAAAGTTCGTTTGGGCCTTGTATATATATGTATATATATATATATATATGTCATT
>NW_005187425.1:2436663-2451716 GCF_000239375.1 Pundamilia nyererei
TGTGTGTGTGTGTGTGTGTGTGTGTGTGTATTTAACTTTGTTTTGGCCTTTAAACCCCCCCTTTTGTTTTGAACCTCCATTCTAAAAGGGAAATAGTATTAAGTGTATTTTCCCAGTTGGCAAGACAAACTGAATCTTAAGCGTTAAACTTACAGGGGGCTGAGTGGATGTGCAAAATTTGCGATTTTACTCTTTTTTCTTTTTCTTAATAAAATGTACTGCTAATTGCTTAAAATAATTCTACCTCTGAGAAAACTGAGAAATGATTCCTTGAATTACTACTTATTACAACTAAGGTATGGAGAAGAACCTCTCTGAATACACAATGCATTAAACCTTGAAGCAGGAGCAGAAGACCACATTTCTTCTGCAAGATTCAGATGGTACGTTGATGGTGGTGTAATGTGTGGAGATATTTTTTGGCACACATTGGGCCTCTTAGTGACAAGTGAACATCATTTAAACAACACAGCCTGCCTGAGTAATGTTGCTGACCATGTCCATCCCGTTATAACCACTGTGTACTAACTGTGGTCTTATCAGTGTACAAAGCTTAAATAATCTCAAACTGATTTCTTGAACATGACAGTGAGTTCACTCACTCACATGACTTCCTTTGAACTCTAGTGGACTTTATTGAATCTATATTACCAAGAACTGAAGCAGTTTAAAAGGCTTGGCCTGCCTCAGTAACACTCTGGATAAAGACCTGCAACACAATTTAGCACACTCAAGTGTCACTGTGCTTTGAGGGCTCAGGTGGAGTAGCAAAACACTATTTAAGAACCAGTCCATTTGCTATTTACCATGTCAACTTTTTCCATTATCACAGTTAAGTAGTGGAAACTGAAAAATCAGAATGCAAGCCAGAAAGTGAAATAGTTTTTCTTACATGAGACTACATCCACATTTGTATGATGTGAACTGAAATAAACTAAAGGTTAAAGGTCATTAACTGAAACCCAAGGGAGTGTGGATCTGAAAATGAAAGTTAAGATAAAGAACATAGTGGGTGTTTATAGTGGTACACATTTTAATTGTTTGAGCATCTGTGTGCTTGGAGATAATCATCTGAAAGAAAACACAAAGATGATCAGAATGAGCATCATCAGCCTTCATTTTAGATACATTTAGAATCTTGGAGATGATCAAATGCAGCATTATGAGTGGGCTTCATCACATTTGTCATCCACCAGTCCTTATTTATCCAGAATACAACTCAGTTCTTTCCAACAGCTGTGCGGTTAAAATTTACAAAATACCAATAGCTTGTTAGTCAAAATCCATGCACATTAAAGACAACTGTTCATCAAATTCCAAGAAAAATAATTCTATTGTTCTTTTTCACTGTAATAAATGATAGACAACCATAAATAACTTCATAAATAAGTTACATGTCAGGAATGAAAGCCTTCCTCAGCTTGTTAGACCTTGACGCCCTAAGAAAATAAATCATGGATGCAGTTTTAGAGGAAGCAGTATGACTGTAAAATTATGCATATCTCCAAACTTTCATCTAAAATGAAATATTAATTATTATCTTACGTTTCTGCTTGTATTTAAATGAATACAAATGAAGGTAATGCAAAACAATAAAAGCTATTTGAAGGGTTTATTTCATTTCTTTTTTCGTCACATAAATGTGTTCTTCTAATTGAGAATTTAAAAAAAAACAGATGGTGTTTTGCTCTTTTTCGACACATAGTGATAAAATCTTTCAAATGACATGGAGATTAAACAATTTAATTAACTATTTCTTGGACTCTGAAAAGTGCGCAGGGCTTATTGATCTCAGCAATCAAAGAGGCTTACTAAAGCTCAGCAGATCTGTACCGGAAAAACTAAATAAACTGCTTAAGCAACGTAAATCACCCACTGTGAACACTGCTGCAATGCAGAATCAACAGCACTAATCAGGGCTAAACAAAAAAAAAGTTGCAATTAAATTGCTGCTCATGCAGGCTGAGACAGTGTCTCTTTAGAAAACTAAGCAGCTGGCAGAAGGAGTACAATGCTGGAATTCGGGTCTCTGTAATAGCGATGACACCATAATTTTAGAATAACACCTTCACTATGGAGAGCCCACTGGAGGAACTGGGGGATGAGGGCCATTTTCCTCAAACCATTTCATTGCCTTCAGAGAGACTTTAGAGACTTTTGGGCTTCGCTGCTGTTCTAATAACAGGTATTGTTCCCTGAATTTTTTTAGTCTATAACTAGTGCCTGTGCTTCTATTTTCTCTCCAGGCTGACATCTCAAAGTGTAGAAAGCTTCTGCTCATCATGGCAGGAACCCCGATTTTCTGCACAGCTCACTTCTCCATCTGGATTCTGTCTGAGACCTTCCTTCTATAACTACCCCAGTGGCTCTCTGGTAAAATAACAGTGATTTGATGGTGATTAATGCCTTCTTTGCTGCTAAGAAGTTCTTAATTTTGAATGACTTATTCTGACAAGAGGAACTAGATTTTATGCTTCTCTCTGAGAAGCATGAGAACGTCTCAGATTTCTTAAAACTACATTCAACACACTGTTCATTTTTCTCTGCACCACAGATTTCTAGTTGAGGAGGTTGAACTGCCAAAGAACTTTAAAAATAGACATCTTTGTGTCAGTTGACTTTTTCAGTCTCTAGTTACTCCATCAAGTTGATTTTAATTACAATTCTAGAAATTCACCCATTGTATGGTATTATAATATATAAGCAACCTGGTTCTGCTGCATATTTTCCCTTGGACTTTAAGACTTTAATTTTCTACCGTTGAAAGTAGGCAGAATTATGATAATCAGGCATATCAACATTCCTGCTGAACATATATCAAACACTACTACTACAAAAGAGTCCTTCAGCATTATAAACTCTTATTTTGGTTCCAAGTGTTCTTTTGTCCATCTAATAAGTTCAGCATTTGAAATCTTGAATGTTGAACTTAGCCCAGAGGGGAATATTTGATTCCTCTCTGAGCTTTAACTCAGATGTAAAATGTATTTCCCATTCTTGTTTCTTTCATTTAAATTGCTTTTTTTATTTTGCTGATGGCTTCTGACTACTGACATATTCTAGTAATCTCAAATTACTTCTATTTTACATTCTTTACAATGGTTCCCAAAATTAGAAATCGTTGAGCCCTAAATAGACATACTGTAGAGTATTTAGCCTACCTTATACTATATTGCTTTCTCGCTCTGAAATCTTAAAAAAGACAGGTCTTCTATTGAGTCTTATTGGTATTTGCTTGAATTCATCTATTCTGTGCCTTAAATTGCTTTTAATATTTTTATACTGCTATTAACTGTACTTTCTTGTATTTTTCTTGTGATTCATGCTATTTTTAAAAAATTATTTTAGTCCATTTTGTTGTATAGCACTTCATTGCTATTTGTCTGTGAACAGCACTTTATTATTAAACTTTTTGCTTACTTTCCATTCTGCCTCTCTGTCATGTCTCTCTACCTTTTTATTCTGTCTCTCAATCAACCCTGTCTCACTATTTCTATGACAGACAGACAAAGGGATGATTGAGAGATAGAAGCATGACAGACAGACAGATTACAGAGTTAAACCATTTTCACACAAGAATTTTGGCCACTGTCAGGAGAGTCAGTTCAGGATTTGTCTGAAGTTTTCTTTTGTCACGTGTAGCACAACGTGTGTCTGCTTCAGACATTCTCCCACTACTGGAAATGCTGTCTGGTTTAGTTAAGGGAGCTTCAAGAATGCATGAGGCAGAACACATGACACCAACCAACTTTAGCTCCAGCTGCACCATTCGCACTTTTTGCCTAACTTTTCCTTAATACTAGACCTTATTTGCTCCCAGTAACAATTCTTTCCTCCTCACAGAAAACCACCACACTTCTTGATGCTAAATAAAGTGTTAGTTAAAGCGTTATTAATAAAGTGCAAAGGTGCTCCTGTACAAGTTATAATTGTATATAACTTTATTATATAAGGATAATATAAAATATTAAAATGTTAAATTTAAGAGAATTTGGTCAAATTAAGTTTACTTCATTGGCATGCCTTCAGTATATGTCAAACATATGTTCCTTAATGATTGTTGATTTTATGTATCAGGAAAATGTACAAACATGATAAACAGACAGACTGAAAAATAGGTAAATATTCTATACAAAGGTTTTGGTCCTGTTAACTCATGAGTGCGTACACTGTCTTGGTTTATACTTCCCAAGTGTAATGAGTTAGGGGCTCCCAGTTGTGTGCATCGGTACAACATGCTGCTGTGACACACCTATGTCAAGGACACCCCCCCCCCCCCAAAAAAAAAAAAAAAAAAACAACAACCCCAAAACAAACAAACATCACATTCTTGTTGCTCTCTTCAAGATTATGGCTTCTGTGTCTATCTATTTAAAGTTGCTGAGGATCTGAAATTCACACAAAATGACCTGAGAAGGAACAGAGGGCACAATAAAGATACAAAAAAAAGAACAAAGGGTATTATTCTTAAAAAGGGGAAGTTAAACAGGTAAAACAAATCAAGTCAGTTCTCTCTATATATGGGTTATCTTTTCAATAAAACACCAACATATTTTTTTAAATTCTAACTGGCCTTTGATCGAATCAACAAGAAAATGCAAAAACCTCCTGACACAACCTACTAGCTAAAATCAGCTAGAACCAGTCACTGCTAGAAACAAGAAATACAAATACAAAATATCTTTAGGTGTACTGCCTCTGCCTTATGCTGTCAACTACACTAACTCCAGCTGACAGCTGGAGAGTTTTAAACTAATCACTGTATAAAAGTAGACGACCTGGCTCCACATTTCCTGACATTCTTCAGTTTGAATGACAGAAGCAGTCATTTTTCCTGCAGCTTCAGACAAAAGAGGGTTAGATCTTTTAAAGAACATGACATCATCTGGATTTTCAGGCCAATTATCAGTATCTTCCTTTGCCATTACAGCTGAGGGAACTTCACACCGAGACTCAGAATAATAGCCTCCTCAGTGCCCCCTTGACTTGTGTCTAGCTCCTCGAATGCTAGCTCCTATCAGACTGTGCTATGTCTTTCCTGTATGATATCTTGATAAATGTGAAGTGAATGTTGTCATTCACTTCAAAGAACCCATTATATGCAACAATGACTAATACTGTATAAAAAAATTCCAGTAAATCTAATTAAAACTATTTAGCTGCACATGACCGGAACATCACACAAGACAACCATCAGATAAGAAATAGGGAATTCAATAATGGTGCAAAAATAAAGAAAAAGGGCATTGCTCTTAAAAATGTACATTACACAGTCAAAAACAAAATAAACAGATAATTTATACAGGTATATAACTTGTCTTTTAAACAAAATACCAGTGTTGTTTGGAGTCTGGCGTGGCACTGACAGTGAAGTACATCTTTTTCCGCCTGGCAGCTGAAATCTAACTTAATAACAAGTTGCTGCTGCTTTACAAGCAATAAATACAAGCACCAATTCAAATATAAGTAATAACTTTAGGTGTACTGCCTCTGCCTTATGCTGTCAACTGCACTTACTCAGACTGACAGCAAGACAGTCTTAAACCAATGACTGTCGAAGAGATGGATGATCTGGCTCCACCTTCTCACAAAAATGAAGGCAAGGTTTCCCGCTTACAGGAGCTGCAAGCCAAGACGGAGATATCAGTGGCTGGACTTGTTTTGGCTGGGAATCACTTTGAGGTTTTTCCTCATAAAACTCTAAGCTAAACATGAACTGTTGCACTCAGTGGACTTTAACTCTTTATTGTTAAATTAATTTAGGTTTTTCATTAGTTTAACTGCTAAGGAAACTTCTAGCTTGGTCTCAGTCTAGTGAGCTAACACCTATTAAATAGCTAGAAATGCCACACAGAGTGGATACATGCTAGTCACAGATGAAGTCAATGAAATAAATATAGAAATCAAGGAAAGACAAGAGACCTGGACGTGATCCATCCTTGTCCCTGCAAATCTAATATGTGAGTGTGTACCGAGACATAAAACACCACAGATAGGACGGCCCGAATAAAATACATCCATCCTAATTCTACCAAGTACCCCTCAGTTGAACCTATGCTGGCCAAAATCCAGAAGAACTTAATTTGAATCCTTTGTTATGAAATCAACCAAAGATCAGATAAAATTGAAAACATTTATATATTTATTTAATTATTTAAAATTCTCTTTCACTGCTTGTGTAACAGATTCAAGCAGAGCACATTTATTAGAATTAGAAATTAGATTCGGATGACATTTGTATTCTTATCTACTAATATTATTTTATTATTATATTAAAATGGCAGAAGACTCAGTTTCCTTTTCATAAAAATGGATGGTAGAATTGTCCTTCAATGAGCTAGTTTTTACTTTCTTACTCCAAGTACATTTCAGAGCCTCTACTTTTTTTGCTTTTGATTGAGTAAAGAAGTTGATTCATTACTTCGAATTTTACGAGTATTTTCTTTTTCTTTTTTTTGTTATTTTCTGCCTTTTTCAGATAGCATAGTGTAGAGAAGACAGGGAGGTAGGGAAAGAGTGGGGAGGGAACACAGAAAAGGGCCTCAGGACTCAGTCAAACCCAGGCTAAACCGTTTAGCCTTGTGGCATGTGGACTCCTGCTCAATCTGTGAGCAACACTGGGACTGGCTGACACTGTTTTCCAGAGAATTGATTGTTCAGTAAGCAGTGACTTCATACCTGTTGATCTACAATTTGGAACCTCGTAATATGAGTTACTATAGTGATCACATCCACTTTTGCAGTACTCAAGGTTAACCCCGAAGTTACTTGAATAACATTTTGTAGTGCAGTGTAGTCATTTGCTTTGACATCTCTGGTTGGATTTTCACCAAGGTACAAACCTAACTCATATCAGTGCCACTTGTTTTGCATACCTTGTCTCAATTCTCTAAAGCTTGTCTTTCTTTCTCTAGTACAGCATCGCTCTCACCAAGTGGGAACTCAGACTGTCATTATGTACGTCCACATGCTGTT
The DNA here is from genome assembly GCF_000239375.1 of Pundamilia nyererei. NCBI lineage: Eukaryota > Metazoa > Chordata > Actinopteri > Cichliformes > Cichlidae > Pundamilia > Pundamilia nyererei. Next base: position 2,443,639 of record NW_005187425.1, read on the forward strand.
GCTCTCTGCACATATGCAGTGTTGTCTCTATTAAGATGCTCAACATGAGTTTTTATTTCTTTTTGGAGGGAGTGGCGGGAAATTTCCTCAATCGAGCATAAACTGGCATACTCAGAAAAGCTCTTTGAATACTGTTTGACTATTTTGTGAGCAACAGCACAACACTGTGCTTTGCTTTGCTACCTCATTTCATCGACAAGGACGCAAATCATTTTGCAGTGATCGGGGTTGAGAAGTCTACTCCCATTTGCTACTGCACGGCATAATTCACTTGGTATTTGGCCCCAGGGAACCCGAAATGAGTCAGCCCACATAATGGCAGTGGCTGAACAAAAGGTTGGTGAGCTCATGTTGTCCGAGGTGACAGTGGAGGAGGAGGAAGATGGCAATTTTGCACGAACATCACCAGATGCATTTGTTCTGTAATTAATAAAAAAAAAAAACCCGAAATAAAACGCACCAACAAAGATACTACAGACATTACAGTAATAAAAATGTAATATTTTAGGACATTTCTACCTTCATAAAATTATCCACAGAATACCACAGTAAGCTGTCTTAAAGCAGCCTAGGAGCTTACAAATCTGATTGGACAGGAGTATATCTGAAGGGTCCACACCAGGAGCTTCTTCCACATACTTAAGATCGTCTGTGCATTCCACAACCCAAGATAGAAAGAATACCAGGCAGCACTCTGGAAATAGCCATCTGTACCTCCTCCTCCAAAGTTTAGGACATCCTTTTAGGTAAGAAAAAAGGGATGAAGACCAAGTACTGACAAGCCACACAGCTTGTACCTTTTTGCAGGTGCCTCAGAGAGGCAACGAAGGCCCTGATCAGCCAGCATTAAAAAAATAAAGCTCTCTAAGATAACTTGTACAGCATCCCTCTGATGATAAGTCCATCGCTTGGATTTCTCCAAATACAGTTCCCTCGTCACATTTATAAAGCATAAGAAACATGTTTTGTTGTATGCAGTTCCTTTCAATTCTGCCTCATGTCTAGCTTACTGTTCAACTGGGCAGCAGCTTCTCCCATATCCTCACTGTAATGTGAAATAATCGGTTCCCTTATCAGCAACAAGGGAAGGAAAGACTGCCAGCATTCAAGCAGGCTAGAAGTACATGTAGCTGATGTTTTCAGCAAGAGTAGAACACGAGTTTTTATAGTCGTGCTATTTTCTTGAACAACTGGCAGTTTAACACTGGCAGCAATCACAGAAAGCACCATTTCTTAATAGCTTATCACTTCTATTTGTCTGTTATGGGTTGTTTTGCGCATCATTGCCTTGGTACCTGAGCTAAAATAGCCTTCTGTTCAGATTCACTGTGAAGTGCTTCTTAACTTTAACCAGATCTCACATAATATGTAGTATAGTAGTATGATTTAGCAGTTAATCAAACTTTACCCCCTTTTCGCTGTTCTAAATTATTGACCTGCACACAAATGTGGGTGGATCAATTTCATAAAACCTGCAAAAGAAGAAACTGTAGCTGAAAGTTTCGACACAGCAAGCCAGCGTGGTGAAAGTCATGTATTTTTCTTAAACTCCTTTGAATAACAGGAACAACAATTTCCCTGCAATGTCAGATAAAACAGGGCCAGATTTTTTTCTTTAAGAACATGGCATTTCCTGATTTTTCCAAGCAACTGTCTGTATGTCCCATTGTCATTTCAGCTGACCAGTAATTCTACTTGGAAAAGTTTAGCTGCTGGCGATCTAAAATTCACAAACTGTGTGAAGAAAAATAGCATAATAAGCACCAAGATACAGTTTGCATTAATACGTCAGACATCAAAGGCAGAAAAATCATACTTGTTATTCATCTCTGGCTATTTTCCACCACATGTCTTTTATTCTGTCTTTCTGTCTCCCTCCCTGAGCCTGGTTCTGCTAGAGATTTCTTCCTGTTAAGAGGGATTTTTTCCTTCCCACTGTCGCCAAAGTGCTTGCTCATAGGAGGCCATATGATCGTTGGGTTTTTCTCTGTATGTATTATCATAGGGTCTACCTTACAATATAAAGCACCTTGAGGCAACTGATGTTGTGATTTGGCCCTGTATAAACAAAACTGAATTGAATTAAATTGAAGCACCCCCATTTCACCGCATTTCTGTATTTTTGATATCACTTATCCATTAAAAGCATTCAAAACAAAAAGATTATTATTTTGTTTTATAGTTTTTGCTTTATTCATGTCAGCCATTAAAAATATTTATATGAATAATTCTTAAAGTAATATTCTGTCAAGTGGCAAAAACAATGAAAAACAATGGCTCTAAAACAGATTAAAGGATACATCAGGTTTACAAATCCAGATGAAGTGAATAGAAACAAAGGAAGGATTTTATGTAACATGAGCATGAAAGTGAATGAAATCCAGCATTAGTAGGCAGCGATAGCTCAGTAGGTAGAGTGGTCACCCCATGATTGGAAGGTTGGGGGTTTGAATCCACTGACTACTCTAAGGTACCCCTGAGCAAGGTACAGTCCCTACAGTCCCTGCTCCCCAGGCGCTGGATTGGTGGCTGCCCACTGCTTCACTGAGTGAATGGGTTAAATGCAAAGAGTAATTTCCCCACAAGGATCAATAAAGTATGTGTTATTAAATTGCTTGTTTTACATCTTATGAGTTATGCCTCTTTTTCATTCCAACCCCAAAGATAAGGGAAGTTTAAAAAAAATGAATGTTAAAAGATTTCAAGAATCTGTTCCTTAAATCAACGGTTGCACAGCAACTAGCAACGATGGCTTGTAGTTGTTTTATTTGTTTGCTTAAAAAAAAAAAAAGATCTGTGATTTTTGGAGATATTTACAAAGATTATTTTAAAAAGTAGATATACACATCAGTCATCAGATATATGTTTTAAATCTTTAACTTGTTCTATCTTTCTGGGGTGCAAGAGTAGAACAGTGTACACCTTTATTAATTATTGGTTCAATTAAAACACTGTCTTACTTATGTAAAGAGCCTCATCCGAATAAAAAATGCAGCTGCAAGTTAAAATGGCTCTCTTTGTCCACCTTGCTAGTACTGACGGCATCACAAACTTCCTGCAGATTTGTCGGCTGCACATGAACTGAATCTGCTGTTTCATCGCATCTCAAATGTGCTCTTTTGGATTGAGATCTGGAGACTGTGGAGGCCGTTTGAGTGCAGTGAATACATGTTCGTGTTCAAGAAATCAGTTTGAGATGATTTGAGCTCTGCGACATGGCGCAGTAAGCTGCTGGAAGCAGCCATCAAAAGATGAGTGCAGTGTGGTCATAACACAGTGCTGTGGTCAGCAACAATACTGAGGTAGTGGTGGTGTTTAAGGGGCTTAAAGCATGCCAAGAAAAAAATGCCATACATCATTACACCACCAACAGCAGCCTGAACAACATCCTGGACACTACTATCAAAATGTTGCAGCAGAAATTGAGACCCTTCAGAGTGGCCCGACCAGATCAGCAGTTTCACATTCAAAGTCACTTAAATTAACTTGCCTCCTCATTCTGATGCTCATTTTGAATTTCAACAGGATGTCATATGATTGGGTTATAAGATATCTTATAGATATCTTAAAGATCTACTTCCGGTGCCCCCCGTGTGCGGCAGCCTGTTACAGCAGCTCTGCTCATCTATCTATATTTTGTTAACAAGCAGTTAACCTGCTAAAGTGGCCAGTTAATTTAAAAAACAAGAACAAAAAAAAAATCTCATTAACTTAACTTACATTTTATGGGCTGTGAACAGAGACTTAACTTCAGGCTTGGTAATTGGTGCCAGTTGTCTGCTGGGTGGGTTTAATTCGCTTTCCAGTCATTGACTTCAAGCTTTTTCTTTACTGGTGTAAACAGACCTGTGTGTCTTCTATCAGCTTTTCTTAAACCAGATATCAGCACCTAGTTCTCTTGATCTTGACCACTCAGTTCTTCTCTGTGCACCATACTGCCGATTGTTGAGTTCCTCCCTCAATGAACTAACTCACTGTTTATTATCCAGCAGATAATGCTGTCATCTGCATACCTTTTTTAAATAAAAGGCAGTCCAGTAAACAACCAGCACTCACTGACAGCTCAACAGTAAACAGTAAGTAAAGTTTCTGACATTGTCGACAAAGCGGCTAGTTTACAAGCTTAGTAAAAGCAGAAGTTGCGACATATGTATTTTGTTGGACTGCAACAGTTAGCTCTCAACCCGAATGAACAACCTGTTTAAATTCATTTTGGTGAAGTATTGGTAAGGAGTGGCTTTCCAAGAAAGGTGGCTGCAGAAAGGAATAAACCCCTGTGCCCTTGTCAAATTTACCAGATTATGGACACTTGTGTCAAAAATGCTTATAAATCATCATACATTAGCCTTGTATATTTTTAGTGGTAGTCACATAATGAAATTGTTGTTTTCCTTTCTAACCACTAGAGAGCAGCCTTTGCTATGTTATTGCGTTTGACCGGTCATATTTTTAAAGGTATTCTTCTTCTGCATATACTCTCTCTCTTTTCTCTTTGGGTGTGTGTGAGCGTGTGTGTCTGAAACACAAAGGGAAATTTCAGCTTGAGACAATAGTGTGACCATATGGTCTCCCTGGCTTGTAAATCATCATGTGGTCCAGTGCCAGCTTCCATGAAAACTACTCCACCTTCCTAAATTCTCTCTCTCTCAGATCTTCTTTACGAAAACATTCAAGTGCACATGGTCTTAAACTAATACTGACTTCAGATACCTGTTCACTTCACTGCAATCAAAAGCGGGCTGATGCGAAAGAGACTCAGAGAGGTAAGGAGAAGGGGAGCTGAAAAAGGGGCGAATGCAAAGAAAAGATATTCAATCAAATAAAAGAAAACATAAAGTCTGTTAAAGCCGGCTGCAAAAATATTCACCCTCAGCGGAGGAGACAGAACAAGGCAACGAAGGAGAACGCTAACAAGGGAATAACAACAGAAGGAAGGAGTGACAGAGGCCCTGGTAAGATGTTTTTCCTCAAGCAGTCAGGGGATAGAAAATGACTTGTTATTCTGCAATAACTTCCTCAACTGAAAGCTGAATGTTCTCTCAGTGTAATTCAACCCTCTGCTTCCTCTCTGATGGAAAATCATTTTCTTTGGTGCTTAAAACTCAATGAGCTGCATTGTTTCCCGCTACATTATGAGAATGACTGGAAACAGGGTAAAAGTCAGTAAATTACAGCACAGCAGAAAGAACAATTAGATTCAAATGCACTGATTAGCTGTTCTGGGTTCTGGGTAAACTGATCATTTTCTGCAACATTTATCTTTATTCGATTTTAACTCAATATGAGGAAATGTAAAGGAAGATACTGGAAACATAAAATATGTCGATTCGTCATTTTCCTCTTACAGCCCCACTGGGTGGCTCAACCATGAAGTTGAACATCATTTGTAGCTTGTTTCTGCTCCTGGGTGTTCAAACAGTAAAGGTATGTTTAACTTAATCTGCCTAATTTCGGCTTTCCACAAAAAAAATTGTAAAAAAGGGTCAAGGGTCATCGTAAATATTACTAATGAGTGAAAAGTAAAAATATTTGAAATTATGTTCTCCTGACTTTTTTTTCTGTTCCACTCATCAAGTCTGTTTTGTCACAGGTGTTAAAAAGAAAATTTCCGAGTTATGGAATGTGGCTCCAGTATTTTGGTCACCTGTTTCACATTTGATCTGGGAAGAATTTAGGGGCAGATGTGGACCTGGCTGAGACTACAAAGTTTGGAAATATCAGTATGGAATTGAGGTGTACTGTGAGAGCAGATTGATGTTGAACGGATGCCCATTTTTATTTTGGGTTTATGATGTGTGCTCTTTACAGTACAATGATGCCAAGAAGCTGACTTTTCTAATGGTACAGAATATTAGTTTAAAATGAGCCCGGGGGTTTTAATGAAAAGGAAATTTATGCCAGAGTTCGGTGCTGCCACTAATGATTTTGGCCGCAGATAAAACATAAATGCCCGCTTTTTTTTTGTCTATTAGAAAACTGTGTGTGTGTTTCAGGGAGGCAGAGCCCAGCGCAAACAGAGACAAGCTGAAGAGAGCCTGAGACCATACATTGGCAGAGTTAAACCAGGTAAGAGGAATGCCGCATGACTGCATGCAAGTCCCATGCACATTCCTCTTTTTCTAAATGTGCAGAACTAGAAAGTGATCAAAATACATTAAAATTTTCACATACCTGGTCAGTATTCGAGTCACCATCCAGAACTGGCAGGAACTGTCATGGATGCATGATACACATAAACACGATGAACGCTCTTAAGCATATATTAACATAAAGAAACTATAGCCAGAAATTCTGAAGACAAAATAGGGTCCTAACCTAGTAATATCAAGTTGACACTAATAAAATGGCTGGTGAGTGTCGATGTAAAAGTTAAAACTAAGCTGACACAAGGTTGTTTTTCTATTTCTGCTTCAGAAAAGCTTTGTGAGCTGCTGAAATGCCGTACTCCAGTGGGGTCTTGGTGCCAGGTAGTTCAAGAAAACGGAATTCTCATCCCCAAGTGTGTTTGTCCTCAGTCCTGTCCTCGGTAAACAACATTTGGTTCTTTAATCATTTTCAGGCTTTAAAATATTTTGTCCTTACAGGAAGTTTATACTTATATGGGATTCACACATATATGTAACTTTTGGAAAGACATGTTAAGGTAAAGCAGTAATCTGGCACATTGTACACTACATTCTCACATGTGAATTTTGTCTGTGGGCACTCGCGCATGGAATCAGGCAGAGGGCACCAGTGTGCAGTGTTGTGGGAAAGACCTTTGAGAATGAGTGTTGGCTTCATAAAGATGCCTGCAGAAAGAGGCGCCGCACCGGACTCGCGCACACAGGACCCTGTCTGGGTAAATAGCATTAGACATTACACACTGTTTCCACTGTGTATCACAGTCTTCCAAATTGGCTCTGATGTGCCTTATGATCAGTCCCCAAGGGTAAATGCACCGAGGAGGAGTTAGGCCAGTTTCCATATCGTCTCCTGGACTGGTTTCTGCTCTTGAGTCGTATGGGGGAATCCTACGCACCTGCTGCCCCGCCCCAGAGCTGCCTGAGCCACACCCAGAGGACACAGCTGGCACAAGTAACTCATACTTCGCACTTAAAGTGAGCCTGTTCAGCAGGTTAACAGGGATAAGAAGATAACTGTGAAGTAGTAAACGTAATTCATGATCTATGATGACCTCAGCCAGTGATGATGGAAATAAAATCATTTCCATAAAGTGAAAAGAAACTATAGCCAGAAGGCAAATACTCAAAGGAATCATTTTCCCTTTCACTGTAACCAAACACTGAACATAAAGCTGTTTTTCATGATAGACACCATCTTTGTGCTAGATACAAACTGCCCTCCATAGGTCTAGTGACTGATCGATGTTAACAACCTACCGTAAGTGGTAAGTTCTTATGTTGCTTGTGGTGTGGTTGTCCACAGACTGGGACAGGGGCTCTTAAGACACCACGTATAAACAGTATTTGGTCAATATTCACTAAATTATTCAATAACATGGTGAATAGGGGGATAACTTAATATCCTCTGTGCATTCTCTTGACCTCCTGGCCTCAAATGAATTAAGTGAAAGCTCACTGCATTATTTCTATGATACAAAAACAGATGTAGAGTGTTTTGGGATAGTGTTACATCATAAAATTCCAGCATTATGGATTTTTCAGCAATGCTGATTCTAGCATGAGAGAAATAGAACTGCAGCCTACTGTAATACTGTAATAGCAACAGTGCGAGTGAACAGGTGAAGCATTTACCGTGTTTCCATTTCCTGTTTAGCTTGGTAGCATGCTAACAGTCTGATGGGAGAAAGACAACAGGTCTTTTATATAACCAAAAGCAATAGATGAAAAGTTGAGGAATCATTTGAATCATCTTGAATGACAATCCATTTCATAGATGCTGAGGTATTTCAGTGGGCACTATGAAATGTTAAAAAATAAAATAATGTGTTTTTGTAAAAGTTAATATTCCGGTAGCTGGGGCACCAGAAAAATACGATAATATATATATATAAACCAACACCCAGCACGCCCCTGTGGGCGGTTTATCCTTCAAGCTCGGGTCCTCTACCAGAG
>NW_005187425.1:2452899-2461974 GCF_000239375.1 Pundamilia nyererei
ATATATATATATATATAATTTCTGTAATTAGGATTAGAAAAATTTCCGTATTTTTATGAGACTTTAATGAGAATTTCTGTGGTGAAAACTGCAGTAAATCCACAACAAACATGTTATTTAATAAACGAATCTATGTAAAATTAAAGAAACTATAGTTTTGTTACTGCCATTTAGTATCACTTCTGTTATCTCATATTTAGATATGTTACACTATTAAACTAGGTTTTAAAAGTTTAATCTATTAAATAAACACTGTGAAATTATTTTAAATTTTGGGCTGTATTTTTGCAGTCTTTTTATGCCCTTACACATTTTTTTTTAATTAAAATTTTTACGATTTTTACACATTTTTCATGTTATTTTTGTTCAGCATGTTAAATCACCTTTCATTTTATTTTATTTTATTTCACTAGAATTTTCATGTCATTTCATGTATTTAAATTAACAGGAAAATTCTGCTAAATTACAGAGTTTCATGGGTTTATTGATTGATTAATTTGTTTCTTTTTGTTTCTTTTATGTTTTCGGAGCATGAATCATAGATGCGTGGGACTTTAGGGTTTGAAAAGTAACAGGCAATGTAAAAGTACCTTCTTTCTAACTTTCGAACTACCTTCACTAACTAGTGTGTGATGTCACAATGACTCTGTCCATCTTTTTATACAGTCCTTGACCAAAACCACCATTGTGGTCGGCTGAATCTCCTAGTTAACATCACACTTATTGTATTTATGTGATATGACATAAAGAAACAGAAAAAACAAGTATTGAGTTGAGTAGTGTGCTTTCTCTCTCTCCCTCTTTAGAAAAGATTTACCCTGTTGGACAGGAATAAAGATGGCAAGTTGAGCCGCAGGGACCTGAAGAAGCTGCATTATAAGAGGATGCCTTTGGAGCACTGTGCTACACCATTTTTTCAGTCAGTCCTGCCTTCAACAGCCTTGCTGCATCACATAATGATTAACTTTCTTGTCTGATATTTAAATAAATTAAATATTGGGCAGTTTATTGGGGGGGGGGGTTAACATCCCACTATAGCAATCTCACAAGTTGTGTGTTACATGCATGTACTAGAAGCCAGCAGATGATAGTGAAACATCTGGCCAATTTGATAAGTATCACAATTTTAAATATGGCCATTTTAATGAGTTGATGAAATCTTACTCAAGACCATTGCTATTTCCTATGTCCATATTTCATCACCTCATGTGACACAAGAGGTTTGTTGGCCTAATTGAAATCTTCTGTCTTTTGCAATATGCTATTGTTTAGCTAATTACAGAAATACAGAGGGTTAAAAATGTGACACCGAGATGCAATTCGCCTCCGCTCTGACCAAGCTGCACCTCCCACCATGCTGTTCTCTCTGCATGCCATCTATCCATTCATTTCCATGCCAATCCTGTATCCTCCTCCCTTTCGATCTCATGACCACACCATCTCTCCATTATCATACTCCTCCTCCATGCCGAGGTATTTCCTCTTCTTATCTGTGCTTCCTGTTTTTCTCTCATCTCTGATACAAATGCGTTTATCCTCAGCCTCCCTTTCTGTCAGCCAGTTATTCATTTTCACTCTTCCCTCATTCTTACTTCCTTCCATCTCCTTTTTCTTCTCCCATCCGTACTCCCACCCAACCCCCCTTTTCTCTGCCAGTCTGCAATGACAAGTTTTGTGGGAGCAGGGCTGGCTGTGTCAATGTCAAGCCATTCCCAGCAATGATAATGTTTATTACCAACTGTGCCTCCCGCTGCCCATGGATTAACACAAATTGAAGGAGTACCCTTCAGAGATAACGCTGCACTGTGAACTGAAAGACAATGGCTGCTGAAGAGCCCCAGTGCAGTTCCTTTGTACACCTATAGATATTTAAACTATAAACTATATCTCTGTATCCTTGTGGATGTGACTGAATATAGGATGTGTTTCTGTAAATCATCTGTTTTCTTCTGTGCTATGTTTGCAGGTCATGTGATCGTAACAGGAACAGGAAGGTGACCCTCAATGAGTGGACAGCATGTTTGGTGGATCGTTCTGAGGCCTGGTTCTATCAATTAATGTGTCAGTAACAAGTTCTTACCTACATTTTGCTGTAATTCTTCATAGTCACACACAGCGGTTTAATTAGACTACAGATTAAATTTCTATATCTGTAATCAAAAGTCCAAGTTAAAATCTGCAAACTCTATTTTATGCTGTTGATGAAGAGCAAAGATGCTCCATAATTATTCTAGACAGCCTGCTTCCAGTTTTTATCTAAAATTACATCTAAATTATGACTATTGTGCTTTTCATGAAGCCTTTCCATAAAGCTGGTGGACTGCCTGAAACATGGTCAAAATACATGCACAGGAGAGAAATATCACTCCCACCACAGCTGGAGGAGGGACAAGAGTAGTAATAAGACTGATTAAATGATTGAGGCTTAATTGTGTCTTCTTTGTATCTGAAATGTTAAGATGAGACTTTTTTTCTTGAATTTAAATGTCTGAATTTGAAGAATTTTAATTAGGAAAAATAGTATACAGTGTGCAGATTTTTTTAGAAGAGTCAGATCACAATAAATCTGTGGATATAGTTTAAAGCATTTAAATGCTAGCATGGCAGTTTTAGGTTCATTCTTTACCAGCTGCAGTTCTCACATTTTCTATAAACCACAGATTATTTCAGAGCTATTTTCTTTTAAATATTTTATCCTTTTTTTCCTGTCAAAACAGCCAGTTGTCTGCAGGGGGTTTATTTGTCTGCATCACTGCTATTTCAAAACCTAAATTCTTAATTTTTGTTTTACCCACAGCAATGAGAATGGGTTCTCTGAAGTTGTGTCCTACAATCAAAAGGAACTACCTCTGACACGTCTACTTCTTTGTGCTGTTAGGAACTTGCAGGTCATATCATGACAGTTACTTGATTTTAAAGCTGATATTAAAGGATGACATAGCTACACACGCTGACTTAGTCATTGATTTTACCTCTTCTGACATGTGATTTATGGTGTCGTGAAATCTGATGGTCTGCTGGGTGCCCGTGGGTTTTTATGTGTGCTCAAAGGGGACAATTAAAGGTCTAGACAGGCTGAATGCTAATCATATTGTTGTTAACTACATTTGCTGACATCTGTAAAACTGTTAAAAAACACACACACATATCGGAGACAAATTACACAGGATGCTTTGGATAACCAATTAAAAGGAAGATGTCACAGACAGACAGTGTGATATGCAGAGAATGTCAAAGTAGATGGCGAAAAAAACATGGGGAGAAGAAACACTTAGTGGGGGAAGACGTGACCAGAAAAGAGACAAAGAGTTAATAAAAGAGTGAAAGGTAGAAGTAGCGAAAAGTGTCATAATTCAATGGAGGAGAGCGAAGGCAAAGTGACTGAAGAAAGGAGAGAGCAGCGCAAAGTGTGTTTGCGAAAGACGGGAGGAGGTAATGCACTGTAAATGGGAGTTGAGAGTAATGGAGTAATGCATAAAAAATGGATCAGAAATGAGGGAAAGACTGAGAACGGGGAGTGAGGGGAGGGGGAGGGATGGCTGAGAAGGCAGGAGGAACTGAGGAGACGGGGAAATGCAAAACATTTTCTTTGGAGCCAGCCCTGTAAATAGCATCTTGGAGCATGATGCGGAATGTTTGAAATACTTGACCTCTGCTAAGGTCAAAAAAACTTGCATAATGCAAGCTTGCTTACTTTTTGTGCCTGTGTACCATTTATAATACATGCTGCTTCTAAAACTCTTGTTGCATCTTGTTTGTTTGTCACTATTTTATGTGCAAATCTGTGAGAAGTTGCACATGTATGTGTTGGTGCTTCTAGATCAATAGGAGGGCGTGTGTGCGTGCGTGCGTGTGTATGTGTGGCCTAGGGTGGGCTCTTTGACATGACTGGATTCTCTAGACTAATTAGCCTTTAAATTTACCATGCCTGAAGGATGAAGAGGAGAAAGACAGACACTGAAAAGGAGATGAAGAAAGGCGGAGAGATTTCGCTACCCAATATGAGATGCAGATTCAGTGCAGACATGGGGCAAACGAGGACTAAAGACTGCTTGCAGTAGATGTTTTCCAAAAAGTAAAAGTGTATCATCATAAATATCAAAACAAGATGTTTTCATTCCATCTGATTTTTCACTCAAAACTTTTGATTAAATGAAGTGGACCACTGGAGGGATGCAGTTTTCCTTGGCATATAGACGGAAAAACAAGTCTGAACTGGGAGGAGAAGAAGCATGAAGAAAGAACAAAAGCAAAGAGATTAACTGCGCTGAATAGAAGAGAAACTATCTGCTAATTGTGAGTGACCTGCGGAACGGTGAGTTGTTGGTCCAGGCTGTTCACTTTGTGGAAACAAAAAAAATGAGTATAGTTCCCAGCTTCCACCAGTAAACATCTCTTCATTCTCGCCCTTCTTCCCCAGGGACGAGTCTCTTTATCCAAACGAAACACATAATATGAGCTGCTGGGGCCACCCCTGAAGGTCCAGCATAGCCTGCACACCTCCTCCACCTCCTCGCCAATGTTCTCTCTTTGTCTTCATACCCCCTCCTCTGCTAATAGATTCCCTCTCATTACCTCTGGACCACCATCTCCACCTCCATCCCCCATCCAAACACAGAAAGGGCAGTTGCAGATTGACCCACATAATCCTACTTTACCTTCTTCTCACACCAGCCACCGCAGCGGTACACACACACCATCCACCTCCACTCCTACAGTCCTTGCCCCTCCTGTCTCACTTCATTTGGATATTAGAGATATCCGTGAGCCACCCACCTCTCTAACCATGTCCTCTCACCCTCATCCTTCTCCTCCTCCTCCTCCTTTGGATGCTGATCAGTGATTTGATCTGTGATGGCTTGCTTGCATCTCTTTTGCTTTTTGTCTTTCGCACACACATTTACACACACTCCCATGGGACTCTGACAGCATAGGAGCAGATGGGCGGCTGGTGATGACATGTTGTTAAAAATAAAGATTCCTGTTAACCCGTTGTCGGCTTGCACACCCTCTGTCCCTCCCTCATGTCCCCCCATTTCATCTCATCTCTCCTGTCAATCTCTCTCTATCGCTTTTCACACTCTGAATCCCTAATTCTTCCTTTTAGTTTAGCTTGTAACAAACAGGATGGGATTCAAATGCTACAAAACCAACTAACTTTGGCACTGAAAGCATGCAGCTCAAGACCCCCCGACCCCCAGAACATGATATTTAATACATGGCTGCCATAAAGACGTCCCCCCTGCATTATGCATGACTTGTAAGCACACATCAATAATAGATGAAAAGGCCAGTTTTGCAGTTTCTTTTCATGCAATTATGCCAAATGAAATTTTTATTCTCACTTTCTGTTTCTTTTTCTGCGAGTGGAGTTTGTCCTGTGACGATTTCGTGATAAATTATTAAAAGGCAACACAAGGGGGTGGGAGGGATCAAAAGAAAAATTCAGGCCGGTCATGATGGCAGTGAAACAGAGAGAGGATGTGTGTGTGTGTGTGTGTGTGTGGGGAGCTTGTGTCACCCAAGCCTGTTCATCCATTCCAGGTCTGACAGATGTCCTACAGATGTCCATAGTCTGAGGAAAACAGACTACAGCATGATTCTCAAATCAAATTCTTCACCAAAACAGCATAAAAGTTGTTAGAACACAGCTCATACACAATGTTGGAGGGTATGCATTCATTAATCTCTCTAAGGTTAATCACCATCCAACCTTCAAAGGAAGCCGCCATATCGTGCTCTGCCAGATTGCCGACTTTCAAAACTGCAAAGTGGGCCAGCTTATAGAGAATGATACAGAGAGAAAGACTGGTGCCTTTGAAAGAGAGTCCAGTCACTCAAAGGGTCCTTACTTTAAAAAAAAAAAAAAAAGGAAGACCAGTTGTGGGCACTGAAGTGATACATTTATTAATAGTGTTCATGTGCCACATTTTTTATTCCACTTTGAAGTGATGTTGGAGGCAAAAAGAGGCAGAAGGAGACAGGGAGGAAGGGAGAGAGCGGGTCTCTCGGATTCTAGCCTGCGGTCACACAATATTCCCTCTGGGTGGAGTGGGTCCCATTCAGAGCGACCTCAATAGCCCTACACTGAAGTACCTATAGTGAGTGAGTGAGAAAAGGCCCCATCAGAAAATGGAAAAAGGGGAGTTAACACACAGCTCTCTCTATTTTCTGATGATATTGATTAAAGAGCTCAGAGAGACCAGGGTGCCATTGTGTGGAGATAAGAAATCTGGGTGGGGTTGGAGAGCCACTGAGTCTACTGAGACCTGCACTTGACCTGTGGGTGGAGGACAAGAAGCCTCCAATATGGTTGTCTCGTACAGCCTACAGAATAAATATGTCTCTGTCTGGGCTTTGAGTTTACTGCATGTACCCATTGCAAAGTGATGAACCTGTAAAACCAACTCTGAAACTAACAAACTAAGAAAGTGCTGAGACCAACAGTCAAAATACAAGTACAAATAGATGACTGATGTCAGCTATTTAAAGCTGGGAACTGATGGGAACGTTTTTCTTTCTTTCTTTTTACTGATTAATGTTTCAGTTGGTATCAATCCACCTCTTCTTTCTGGGAAAATATGATGCCAGGAGCTAAGCAGGAAGAGTACCAAATGGGGCAAAAGGATGGACAAGTTACTGCCTATAAAATATTTCTTCATTAGTAATGCATCAATTTGCAGTTTAAAAGAAAAGAAAACAAGAAAGGGTGTGTTTATTTGTTCATTTGTGTGCCGGTGAGCAATTTTTCAAGGAGAATCAGGCCAGCAGTTTGCCTGCTTCCCATTTTCATGTTCATGCAGACATGCAATAGCATCAGATAATTACATTAATAGTTTTGCAAGGCACTAAAAACACAAGCTTGATTTAGACGTCCATTTAACCCTTGTATGGTGTTCGGGTCTGTGAGACCCGTGTTCAGTTTTTTTCAAAAGAAAAATTAAACAATTAATTATTTTTTCACGTGTAAATGTGTTGTGTCTTTCCACTCACTCCACTTGATTATAACTGATTTATTTATAACATTTTATATAAAAGAAAAACGAGAAGCACATTAATTCATAAATGTGATCTAACAAAGGTAAAGGGAAAAAAATAACCATGTTTGCTGTTCATATGTCTTGTAATTGGGATGAAGTAAACATCTGTTGAGTAATTTAACATAAAATTGTTTGATAGTGTTAATTTGGAAAGCCAAAACTCTAGCGGGTCCACCAGACCCATGAACACTGGCTGAGTAACAAAAATACGAACACCACACAAGGGTTAAGTTACCAGCAGACAGAAACTGGCTGCAGCTACCTGCCATTTAAACTAGCAACAAGAATAATAGCAATAACAATCTTAAGTTCCATAAAGTTTAAATCGGCCAGGTTAAAAACAAATCCCTGACAGTGTAGTTGCTTGTTAGGGAAAAAATAGCTACAGAGAGAAATATCGATAAAATTGACCATTTTAACATGAAATTTCACTGCGATTTGCTAACTGCTGGAGCCAGCCTCACCTTCATTTTTCAAACTTGGAGGTTGAATCATTTCAGATAGGTATATAATAACAATTAGCAACCAAATTAGGCATTTTTTGGTATATATTCTGTGGTTTGATGTGTCCTTTAATCTGATCATTTCCTTTAATTATAAGAAAATGTCACATTAAAATCAGTTTTTGGAATCTGAAGCCTATTAGAATTCTAAAATTTAATGAAACTCCACAAAATAAATATGAAAATAAAGTTTAAAACCTTATCTCTGAGTAGTACAGCATAACAAAGGATATCGTAAAGTAATTCAACCAATGAACCAAGAGCTACTGCAGCTCTTTAAATAATGAAAATATGGCAGAAAGTGCTGAAATGATTTTATTTGCAATCCAAAGTCCCTTTTCACTTTTTTATTTAACATTTGATATAAACATGCACACTAAATATTTGCATAAATCTATTAAGGGACTGATAAGCTGCTCTCCTGTTTAAATATGTTCATTTAGAGGCAGACTAACCACCTGACTGAACAAGCGATAAGGGCACAAAGACAGTGTAACCTCTAACATGCTGTCTGAAATCATCTCCTAATGCAGATGTTATCAGACCAGCCAGAGACTGGCATGTATTGTGAATGCACTTAACTTTTACATCACCTCCCTATTCCCTAACGCTGCTCTTGACAACACATTCTCTCTCTCTCTCTCTCTCTCTCTCTCTCTCTCTCTCTCTCTCTCTCTCTCTCTCTCTTCTCATCACCACCCCCATTCAGCGACCTCACCGTCATCCCCCTCACACTCACCCACTCGCTCCCTCACTCTCAGATTGCACATACAGATATACAAACACACTCAGTCACACATGAGCCTATTTGAATTGCAAGTGAGCTCTGTTCACTACCAGGAGCAGGTAAACAGAAGGAAGAAGTGAAAAGAACGGGAGGAAGGGGGAGAAAAAAGAGTGACAGTGGGTAAACAAGAAGCGAAGAAAGCATACAGGCTTCACTGACCAGATGACATTCACAGAGTATTTAGCAGGACAAGCCTCCACGTGTGAAGGTCTCAGAGAGACGGAGGAAAAGAGTGTGGAGAGTGCCTTGGGAGCCTTGCACCACACCAAGGCACACTGGAGGTGGGACAGCCCTGAAGGAACACCTGAGCTCTGAAGAGACATCTCTTGAAGTAAGGGGTGAGCAGCACCTCATGGGAGACGGAATCAGTGGAACACCCAACAACAACCTGCTGTCGCTCCTCCTCTCCTCGCAACTGACTCTCACCCCCCTTCCTCCTCCTCCTCCTCCATCCTCTCTCCCTCTCTCATTTGATCCCATCCCTCACTCCCTGCACCAGAGAGGGAGAGCGTGCACAGAGAGAAGGTAAGGGGATGCATGCATGCATGTTGTCCTTGCAGAGCATGTGTGTGTGTGTGTGAGTGCGTGTGAGTGCGTCAGCGTTTCAGATTTCAACTGGTTGTGTAAGTCAGCAACTTGCTTCTTTGAGTTGTTTGTGTTTGTGTGTGTGTGTGTGTGTGTGTGTGTGTGTGTGTGTGTGTGTGTGTGTGTGTGTGTGTGTGTGTGTGTGTGTGTGTGTGTGTGT
>NW_005187425.1:2461994-2497613 GCF_000239375.1 Pundamilia nyererei
TTTGTGTGTGTGTGTGTGTGTGTGTGTGTGTGTGTGTGTGTGTGTGTGTGTGTGTGTGTGTGTGTGTGTGTGTGTGTGTGTGTGTGTGGTCTCTGGAGGGTTGTTAATAAAGCTGAGACAGATGTAAAGCACTTTTAGTACGTCTTATGACTGCTTTTGCACGTTTGAAGGTTGGGGTCATCTCGCTTTTCTTTTTGACAACTAGTAGTTTTTTTTAATTATTTACAAATACACTAGTGTGACTATGAAGTGGGGCAGTGAACACAGCGAATGAAGAGCCATAAACTAAAGAAAGAGTGTGATACTATATAAAAGTGTGTGAACGACAAGCGGCGTGAGAGGTGCAGGCGCAAAAGGAGAGTGAAAGTGAGGAAAACGAGGGAAGGTTTATATATTCAAAAGTACGTGCATCGAGTTAGAAAGTGAACCGTAAAATCCTATCAAGTTGCATGGTAATTGCATGTTACCCTTCCATCATTTCATCAACCCCCACCATGAATCACAGGCCAGTTCTTTGCTCGTAGTAGTTTGGGGGGGACAACGGATCCTGCAGGGACCACCCCATGCCATTTAATCTGTCCCTGCCCACAGATAACAGAAGGCAGATGGTCCTGCCAGAGCCCAGGGAGACAGAAGATAGCTAATACAATGTGCAGACAGATAGCACACAAAACTCAACCTGTCCCCCTGAAACTGAGCCTGCATCAACTTCTAAATAAGGGGAACAAATGAAGTGGAAAAACAGACAGAAAAAGAAAAGCATAAAGAGGAAGAAAAAGATAAACAGAGCCGAGCTCAAGTATCTTTAATTAAAACTCAAGCAGTATCCAGAATAAATGCAGTCAGTTGACAGTCTGGGATAAACATAATGGAAAGAGGAAACTCGTATAAACAAAAATAACCACAAAAAAAAGAGCAGAGAGTGAGCAGGACCATCAAAGTCATGAGCTCCTGTGTATTTATTTATTGAGGGTGGTAGTTAAGTTCACTAAGCTCCCCCTCGCTCTAAGACCCAGCCTTTTCGCCTTATGAAAATTCAATTGGCCATAATTTGCTGAGGAGCCGTATGCATATTTTATCAGCGGGTGCGTTTTGAAGAAACAAGCCCGCCAAGCTTTTTTTGTGTCTTCATCTTTATCAAGATTGAATGAGGGGACGTGTGAGAGGGGCTGTGAGGTTGTGCAGCCATCTGCTAATATGTGCCACACTGGGCATTTGACATGGGAGCTAAAGTAAACACCAATCAGCTGACATATGTCTGACTGAAGCACAGAGAGAAATCCATTGTGACCTTGTTGCCTGACTAGAATGTTTTTCTCTTTTGATTCTAACCATCTCTTTTCTAGTTTCACTTTCTCCATCTCTCCTCTCTCCATCTTCTTCCCTCTAATTACTCTAGGATCCAACATCCTCCTCTTCTCGCTCTCCATTTCCACAGCCCTCCCTTCCTCTCTTCCCTCTCATTTCAATCAGTTTTTCTCCCTCTGCATGTCTCTCAGTTAAAGCTTTATGGGTCGTTCACTCCCCTCTTTCTTTGCAAGGATAATGAGCAGGCGCCTCTGTGTGACTTTGTAGCTGTGCGACGATCTGTGAGTTTGAATCTCGGAGCGTCCCGGGGCCCAAAAGACTCAGATGTACCTTCTGTAGCTGCCTCCGTGGTTCCACTGCTGCTGTCATCTGATCTATGGGGCACAGCACTGACATAATACACCTTGTTAGGGGAAGGCGGGGAGTGTGTTGGCGAAGGCTGTGTGACTTTGAACAAATGTGTTTTCTCAGGAGAGAAAGAAAACAGTGAGACCTGTAATCATCTACTATCACTAAATCACAACCGCATGCACACAGGAGCACGCCCACATATAAATGTACAGATAAAAGGACTGTGAAACACTAACAGAGTGCGAGAGAAATAAAATAAAATAAAAAACGGGGGAAAAAGACAGAAAGAAAGCCTGAAAAATCTGATACCAGTTCTTCTGGTTTAGGCATTGCATTAATCTATGCTGAATGGATTTGACTGCATCAGAGCACCTCCAGGTGTTGTTTGCACACTCGTCTCTGCATCAGCACGGCATCGTTTTCTCAAGATAAGTCCCCTAATAATCATAATCAAAGATATTTCGAGAACAGACCCATTCAAACCCTCAAACTAAAAATAGAAATGTAGATATAAAGGCAGCGACTTCAGAGTGATATTAGCAACCCACTTCACACTTTGAAAAGTGGTGCGATGGGTGATTTTTTACAGTGAGTGTCAAGCTGTGCTACACACACATCCCAGAGTAATATAGCATGGCAATTTCTTTTCCCTGGTATGAATAATTCTGTCTGAATAGGATAGGATGTTTCTTCATATCAATGAATCATCAGCCGCTACAGCTCTTTAGTGTCTGCCTGAATGGTAAAGTAGAAATTTAACTAAGTCTGCGTGTGTGTGTTTGTGTGTGCGTTGCTGATGGGCTCTGATTGATGGTCTTGACCTTTCCACTGTGCATTTTCAGAGCCCGGGAGCCATCCAGGACGTAGGGACGAAGACTAAAAGGCATAAGAGAGTGTGAATCCACTATGGCGCTGTCTTGGTGTCTTGGTGCAGCTTTGGCACTGGTATGTGGATCTTTGTGGCCCCAGGTGCACTCAGGTGTGGCACCTGAGAATGAGGTGCCACTTCGCCCAACTACGTGGTTACCAGAAGGAAAGATCACCTCTGTAACCCTACCTAAAGGACGAACTCGCAGGTAACAGATGGAAAGCATCCATGTGGTTGATAGCTTGTTTCCACTGAGAGCATAGCAAGATTGTTTTCATGATATTTAATGATGTGGTGTCATAAGAGGTGAAAAAGGTGCTCCTATCTTTTAAAAAAATATCAATTTTTCAGCATACTTTATTCTGAATTATCAGTACATTAATATGTGTACCAAATAAACTGTGCCTAATGAATGAAGTGGGTTGAAAGCAGTTTCGAACTAAGCAGAGCAGACTAGGTAATTGCTAAGAAGTGACAGGTGAGTGAATCACCAAACAAAAAAAAAGGCACCAATCACGATTAAGATCAATTGAGATTAGGATTAAAATTAAAATCTATTCAAAAGATTAAAAATATATTCACCCCATGATGACATGAAGCTGAAATAAATCAGCAAGCGCCACATAATGAATTCCTTGTCAAACTATATCATTTCCTTAATGCATACACTTAATATTTTTGTCTAATGATTAGACTTGAAATGAACTTAAAGTACCATTTTAAACAGTCAGGTAATTTCATGTGTTTCTAATCCAAACAAGTCCATGATAATCTCAGCACTTGTGTAACAGCTGAATTCACGTGAAACTAGATGCGTTTTTCCTCATTTGCATTTCATTTAAGACCCACGATTAAAAACGGAGGTCTGCTCAGTGAGGTCGGAAACAGTAACATATCACCACCCATTCCCTATCCACCTTTCGTAAAGACAGAGGCTGATTCCAGCAGCGCTGTAGAGAGAGCAAGAGGAAGTGGAGCCCATTTGGCTTGAACCCTACACAACAGTGCCAGTTGCTTTCTGAAAGCGGGAGCAGAAAATTGCGACATGCATCTCCCCGTGAGCTGCAGTCTGTCCACCAGTGCAGTCAAGCAGGACCACACGGCAAATAATGGAGAGAAAACACTGATTCAGAAATTAATCACTCTATTAAATAATCCACAAAGTGCCCTTGAGAAAGAGTGCTGCACATCTGTTTGGAAACAATCACCATCTGTGCAGAATAATGAATAAACGTGTTTGTGTGGTAGGAAATAATTATGCTGTTCATACATTTTCACGTAGCACGACTAAATGTAAAGAAATGTTAAAGACTTCTTCTATTCAGTCGTCTTTGCTAAGCAATAAAGAGTTGAATTGAATTTTAATAGGCCACCACAGAATAAGCGTTAAAATGCCCTTCAACAGCAATTCAACTGCCATATAATATGCAAATCTAACATCCAACATGCAACAGCACAACCATGTCCTTATAGTTTCTATGCTAAGCACGAGCTGAAATGGTTACATCAAGCAGACAGATATCCATCTGAAGCCGTCAGTGCAGCCTTATCATCTGATTCTGAGGTCACCTCTCCTGATCTGCTATCAAATGACTGATCAGCGTGTAGGCAAATGGAAACACAGCAACTGGCAAATGTCTGAAACGGCTGTAACTCGTCAAACTTTAGTAAATGAAATTATAACCGCCCCACCTTATCTAAAAATCATCCAACAAAATGAAAGAATGGGCACCGAACAATATCTTGTCTTCTCGTCCATCACCTTGCAGCTGAACAGAAGCAGGATGCTATCTTTCTGTCATCCCCGGTGAAAAAGCAAATTGGTTCTCTTTGGTGTTTCTCCACAGGTTATACTTCACGCTGAAAAAGAAAGCTCCGGGGATGTCGGTGACAGTCAATCCTTGTGACCTTCCCATTGAATGGACCTTGACTGCTCGCACCCTGAAGGACAAACCCCTCAAAAACCTGCAATGTGAGTGGACAGTAAGACCACAAGCTGCACCTTTTGATACCCACTTAACCTGAAGACCTCACTACATCTGGCTTAGCCAAGGACATTGATTAGAGATTATCATTGCCATATAATATGTAGGGATTTAGTGAAGGGCAAACAGTCTAATCTTACTTAAGCTCCAATGTGTAGATGAGACTTTTAAACCAGATATGTGACCAGAATTAGTAGCATAAGGTAAAAAAGGTACATTCTTGCTTTGTGTTTTCATTATTTGTAACTTCAAGGTCATGCTTTTACTGCAACTGTTACACAAATTTATAGGCCAACAAACTGATTTCTGTCAAACAATAATTTCACTGTTGAAGCCTGAGTGTGTTTCCGTGTTATGAAAAGTCCACAAATTTAACAGTCCTACATCTTATCAGCACATTGTACCCATTTGTTGAAGTTCAAAGCACTGTAAAACGCATATATTTTTTTCTAAATGCCACCCAATGTCTTTGACAAGGACAGAGACAGCGAGTGTGATCATATCTGTGTGTCACCTGGTGATAAATTTTATCTGAGGCTTTTCATTTCATAAAACACACACACCAAAAAGCTCTGCCAACTCCCTGTTCAAATATTGAATAAAACAACAAACTAAAACTGCACTCTGTAACAATCTGTTTCTTGCAAACCAAAGCAATTAAATAAACTCAAAGGATTAAATATATTCTGGCACAAAGGCTTAGAATTAAAGACAGGCAATCAGTGCTCAGAGGAAACAGAAGTAATCGCATTTCAGTCCTAAAAAGGCAGAGATTTCTGGGAAAGGAAACAGGCCTCAGTGTTTTCCAAGAGTATTTTTCCAGGTTACTTAAACAAGCTTCTCCACATGCTAAAATAACATTATGTTATAAAATGACACATGAATCATTCAGACCCTGAGCTCATGGGTCCCCATTGCCAGCCTGAATAATTCACTTTGATTCGGTAACATTTGGTCTCATTTTTCATCTCTAGGAGACATGAACAGTGAAAACAATTGGTGATTTATTTATTTTTTGTCTGTGTTTATCTGGCAGTAGTGTCATTTAAGTGAAGAGTCTGTACTTCAGAATGAAAACACTTTAGGTGCTGAATGAAAATACTGCCAACCATTTTTGAAGTGGCAATTGACATTTTAGATATATATTTGTTTGTTCATTTACAAGGGGCTTAGGATTTTCTCTGTCAGCGAGGTTCAGTGTGATCAATTGTTATAATGTACAAACATAACGCTTTTGGTTTAATAACATGTACTATATTTTTTTTAAAACAGCGACACCTAAATAGTATAAAAATTGTGTCCACTGCTTACACTTTGGTGAAACATAACATGATTTATTAACCAGTAAATTAAATTTCTAATTTAGCATTAGCCTACTTCTCAGTAAATCACTATAGCTAATTTCTTAAATTTCAACTCTTGTGGCATTGCTAAAAACACATTACATTACTACTTTATGGGAAAGCAACTCAAAAACACCAAATAAAGAATTTAATTTTGGTAAACATACTTATTTACGTACTGCCAGCAGTAAAAGAGGAAGATAATATGAAACCAGTGGTGATTAGCTTAGCATAGGAGCTAGCCAGGGGGATCTGCTATGAATTGAAATTAACGGGTTAGCGCAATGACTGTTTTCTACAGTCATTGGGTTAGCAACCTACGTTGAGCTAAAAGTCAAAGCTTTCTGTGTCACTATGGTAACTTACCAAATCACCATGGTAACTTAAGCTGAATACCTTTGGTTTTGAGCAGGTTATGTTCAGATTTTCTGTTTGAAGTCAGCTGGAAGCGCCATGTTTTCATTGATTCTTTTATTCAAAGCATATTTTTAAGTGCAATATAGATTATCTGAAGCAGGAATACATTTTATATATGCATTTTGTTAAGCTATACCTTACTAAAAACCAAGTCATTAGGTGGTGATACAGAATGTTGTTGTTCTTTTTTTATTGCCGACTTTCTCTTAATATGCTACTATTTCTGTTTTACACTGCTGGAATTGCAATTACTACAGGATAGATTAGAAAATTAATTAACGTGTGTATTACCCAGAATACCCACACAATTAATAAAACGGATTTAATTTTGATTTGGCAACAGATTAAAGCGATTTCCATGCCTCTTTTTTTCCCGTTACGGGACAGTAACCTCTAATGTATCACATTTAAAGTTTCAGATATCTAATGTGCCGCTGTGACGTTGTAAACAGCAGTATTAAAATAATTAAATTGACTTAAAATGTTTATTTTTAGTGCTCTGTGCATTAAATCTAAGAGTAATTAATTTTCTGCAGTATTAATCTCTTGTCTTATTTGCAAGAAGAAAGGTGAAAAGCGCTGTTGTTGTGTTATGTTTTATCAAGTTGGCTAACACAAAGAAAGCCTGCATGTGTTTCATTCATTTGTAGTAAGAGTCTACCCTTATGACCATGTGGTAAATGGTAAATGGACTTATATAGTTCTTTTCTACTCTAACTGAGCACTCAAAGGGCTTTTTAGTCCAGTCCTCATTTATCCATTTACATAGACATTAATCTATACCTAAGCAACATGTCTCACACTCACACTCTAATGAATGCACTGGGATCATTAGGGTGCCTTTCTTAGGGCCCAAAGTCAGGCACGCAGACTGGTGGAGCTGAAAACAAACCACTGACCTTCCAGTTGGTAGACAACCCGTTCTATCTCCTGAGCCACAGCTGCCCCCCATATAATATGCTGTTTATCTAATCTGTACAAAAACAGACTTCTAATAACGTGGTGTTTTTGTGTAATTAATTATGTAATTGCACTAATTGTATGAGTGCACTGACTTCAAGGAGGCTACATTAAGCAAACTCCATACAGAGTGTGGCATGCATCTTATCCAATTCAGAGCATGAAAGTAATAAGCATTTCTTACGCAATGACAGCTTTATTTCTTTAACACTGTAAAGAACCTAATATGAGATAATCCAAACTTTATAAGGTCTCCTTCAGGCATGTTTTGATATATAATCTGAGTTATTGCATTTGTATTTATTGTTGGCCACATTTAATTTGTGCAGATTCTAACATTGATTTATATTGCATATTAAGTTGTGCAATATTATTTTATGACTTTGCAGGATAAAGTTTATTATAACATTAATTGCTTCATTTAGGGCACTTTATAATTTTATGTGTAACATTTAAGTTATTTATTATCACCCCTTGAAAAAAACGTTAGCTCCTATCTGCTGGTGTGTATGTCAGGATATAAAGTTCACACTGTTTATTATGGAGAATACTTTTAAGAAAACCTATAACCCACCATTCATCTATAGCTCAGGGAAACTGGAGAACAGTACTGAAACAAGACACCAGGGTTACGCATATAAGAATTATGCTACTTTAGATAATAATGTTTGTCTGAAAATCATGTCTAATTATTCTTCCTGATTTAAAAATCCCAAATCTGAGAATGTACAAATACTACCAGATGTGCAAAAACTACCAGAAGCAATTCAAGTCCTGCTTCACTCTGACTAACTCCAACTGTGTGAAGCAAAACATTTATCCTTCACTGAATGAATGTGAAAACAATCTTCTAGTATCAAACTTTGTCATTGTCCAAAGTGATGGTCAAATGCACAAGTGAAGTAAGAATAAGCAAAACATATTCAAGTGTGTCATTATGATCTATTGTGGCTAGCTTTCTTTTTTCTTCTTTGCTCACAGGGAGTACTAAAAAAAGCATGCCTGAGGTGTGGTGGCGAGGTCCTGGGACAGAGGAGAAAATACACAGCAATACTGGCAATACAGTGGAAAGCTACAGTGGTCCAACCTATCCAAGCGCTTCCATCTACATCCTAAGGCTACGCTCCAAACAGCAGAACACCAGAGCTACAGTGTATCTTCATGAAGGCCTGGGGCCTTCAGGCATCTTCCCTCTGCTCCCAGCTGACCCGCAAGTTCACACATTAGGTGTAGGCATGACCAGCGTCACCCTCAGCTGGGCACCCAGTGCCTCCATAACGAGCCTCCCACATACACAGACCAGTTATGAATACTGTGTCCTTGTCAACTCACAGGAAAACTACCCCAGCCTTTGTGCTGCACAGAAGAGTATGAGGAAAGAGAAAGACCAAAAACAAGAAAAGAAGGACAGACGGAGCAGGGTGACGGTCTGGCCCATTTTGAAAGAGTGGTGGTGGCAGCAGTGGGACACTTATCCTGAAAGTCCTCAAAGTCCACCAGCTTCCCTCACTGATGAGTATGAAGACCTCCAATGTGTGTGTCAGGGGACAGAAAGTGTTTGCACTGTCTCAGAGCTCCTGCCTGAGACCCAGTATTACTTTGATGTCTTTGTGGTCGACAGGCTGAATGGGACCAGCATGGCATACAAGGGGACACTTGCTCGGACACATGAGGAGGCTCGACCTGCTATTACCGCCCTTAGAGAAGGAGAGCTGAGGTGGGTGACTTTCCAAGACAGAGGCTTCAGCTCGGAGCAGTTCTTCAGTTTCCGTCCTCGGGGTTGGCAACAGAGTGGCCTCCTCACCTTGCAGAGCTGTGGGGAAGGTGAAAAGGTCAAGGTGACTGTATCTAGTAAAGGTCAGGTCTTGACCTCTCAGGCTGCTGGGCGAGAATTAGCGCACATATGGCTCCAGGGAAGTACTTCCTATCTCATCCATCTGGAGAGAGAAGGAACCGCCATGGACCACACCTCTGCTGTTACAGACCCATCGCTACCAGAAGGTCTGACAGCTTCAGTCAAAATGCAGACCTCATCAGCTTACCACCGCAGAGGAGTCCCATCTCTGCCCTCCACCTTACAGATAAAATCCTTCAACCGATTGCGTGGTTGCAGTAGTGTCACCCTAGCATGGATGGGAACAGAAGAAAGAAGCCTTTACTGTGTGTACCGCAGAAAGCTTGGAAGCCATGAAGCAGAAGCTGGCGGAGCATCAGCTCTAACTGCACCCTGTCTGGGGCCAGAGTCCCGCTCTGACACCGAGAGAGTTCTCTGCAAGTATTTCCAAGAGCTGAATCCTCGGCGGGCCGTCACTACAGCTGTGATTGGGGGCCTGGAGCCAGGAATGGCCTATGTGTTTGATGTCTATCTAATGAGACGCTGGGGGATCCCTATCAAGTACACCAGCAAGATGGTGAAGACTAGAAAGGAATGCTGAGCTGCTGCCCCCTACAGGAGGTTTTTAAACTGTCCCAGTTAAGGGACAAATGCATCAGCCACGGGCATGCTATAAAGACTGTCCAAGAGAACGAAGCCATTTGACTGTTGTAGAGAGACTGTTACCATAACAAGGAAATATTCCCTCTGGAGGAGCAATGGTTACATTCAAGATCTCCACTTACAAGATCTGTGCAAGTGGATAGAAAGCATATGAGAAGGATCTGCACACCAGCAAAAGTTCATAACATTTACAATACAGTTCCTGTGCTTTTGTCATTTTTTCCATTGTTGATCATAATAATAATGTGCCAGTTGTCCAAGTGCTTATTTTGTGTCAGAATACAAAGAATGGATGAGGTTTGTGATGACAAAAGTCAAGACAAAAACAACAACAGAGACTGTGCCAAATATGCAACAGAAGCAGATGGGGCAATAATTAGATCACATCTGAGACGCGGGGGTTGTAGTATATATCTCCAGTGCTGCATATTGTACAGGCTTATAAACACAGATGGGTGCAATCTACAGATGCTAAGTTCAAAGTCAGTGTGTATCTTTGTGTTCTGCTTTCGCATGAAGCAGTGAAAATACTTAGTGACTTGCCTCATTGTCTTTGATGTATTCTTGTGCTGCTTCAAACTCATTAATAAATACTTGGGTATCCGTATGGTTCTGCCTGACTGATGCATGTATTTGCACTATTTTGTGAAATTCTAAATTTAACGCTTCAGCTTTTATCATGAAAAATTAAGTCTGTTGGGTTGCTCAAGGCCACACTAATCTGTGGCATTTAATTAAGGGGAGATTTATGATTTATTTTGGTTAATAGATTCAAAGTAAGGTTGAAATATTAAAAAAATGTATTTTATATAGACTTTAATCTGCTGATAGATTTTTTTCAGGAGAAAATAATATAAAAAAAAAAACAATGTTAAAAGGGGTCATTTATATATGGCATTATCACTTCAGACACAGCAGCTTTAACATCATTACACAATAATTTGTCTGCAGCATCACCCGTTAACCTCAATCTTAGCATTTGATCATGCTGTGATCATATTTGAATGAGAGGATGGATTTAAATTATTAGCTAGCAATAAGGCTAGCAAGCTTGGTAATCAAGCTCCACCCATAAGCTGTACAGGTTCAACACCTGCTAAATAAAGATGACAGCGATACTGAGATGAGTTGTTGAGAATATCAACTTTTCTGTAGGTAAACACTGTTGCATTTTTGCCACTGAGCTGCTGTTAGCTGCTGTTGGCTCTTGTTAGCTGCTATTAGCCGGTGTTAGTGAAAATTTCTTTGAAACAGATCAAACACAATGTGAGAGAAAAATCAAACCTTTAATAAGAGGAAAAGCGTGACTTTTAAGACACTCAAACCTAACATTAGCTGACATAGCGTTAGCTTATAACCAGCTGTTGTTGCATAGCTGGCATTTTCAGTTGACCAGATGGGTTGCATGTCTAATCCACTAAAAATAAGTAATTGTGACAATTTGGGGGAATAAATAAGCATGTTTATGCACATTTGCATGTGTCGGAGCCCTGACTTCATTTAGGAGATGAGGCTTAAGGTGGGGAGGAAGAGAATGGCGTGGAAATGAGAAAGAAGAGAGAAAAATGAAAGACGAGTTGGAGAAGGAGAAAGACATAGTGAGGAAGAGATGATGACAATGTAAAAGTTTCATTTATTAAATATTCATCTATAGCTAGGAAAGAGCTATTTGTGATCTTTAAATCAAAAG
The DNA here is from genome assembly GCF_000239375.1 of Pundamilia nyererei. Lineage (NCBI taxonomy): Eukaryota > Metazoa > Chordata > Actinopteri > Cichliformes > Cichlidae > Pundamilia > Pundamilia nyererei. The sequence continues at coordinate 2,473,414 of NW_005187425.1, forward strand.
TAACTTATAAGGCGTCCTGCATGTAGGGTGGTCTCCACATAAAACACAAATGGCATTTCAAGTTTTTACAACAGATACAGCACTTGCAAAGGAATACAAGAGACTGATGCTGATTTAGCTTTGATTGGTGGGAAATGGAGAAATTCTAAGCAGCTGTGGTAAGACAATAAGGGTTTATTCAAGAGAAAACACAAAGCCTTGCTGGTTTGTGGTAGTACCAGTGAAATGCACACATAAATACACTGAGCATGTTTACAGAATCAGTTTGATGAAAGACGTAGTTACATAGTAACTATGAGAACAGCATTGCTTTCTATCTAATAAATAAACTAAAAAATACTTACTGTACCTTTAAAGTTTAAAGTATTTAACACTTTGCATAATCATAAACATGATATTACTGAATCATAATTAGTGATTTATTGATGTGTATATCTCTTAAACATTGTATTGTTAATGATTTTAATCACTTATATTATTATATTATTAAGTAAAGGATCTTGAATATGCATCTGCCATGCAAAAAGAAAAGAAGAAGACAGCAGAGATTTATGGATGTAGTGAAGGAGAACATGGAAAGGGTTGGTGCTAGGAAATGAGGGTCACCACAGCTGAAGGAAGAAGAAGCCTTATATGCATTTAATCTAAAAAATAATAAATAATGAAAGCTTTAATGTGTGGAGTACAGAGTGCAATAATAGTTAAAAGTAACAGATAAAATACATTAAACTTGAGTAAAGTATTTGAGTTACATTCCAACTGGTCCTATCTATGTATTCATTTAACTGAGTTGGGGACTGCAAGATTAAGGGTACTTTAGTTGTACTGTTTTAACACCAAACATGTATCGTGTAAAAATGTATTAACATTTATAGTTTATAACATACTGGCAACACATTGAAGATGTTAAGTACATGTATACACACTATAAATACTATCTGAAAGACGTTTGGGAAATAAGTAAAGAAAATAAGTTTTAAAAAGTTGTTCAAAACTATCTTTCCCCAAAGGATAAATCTTGTGTTATCTCTTGTGTAAAAGTGCGCAAGTTTTGTGTGAAAAAGAAGTCATGAAAGGCCTCATTACACATTCTGATAATGTCGGTCACGAGATCCAATCAGAAGACGTTTCTGTACGTTACGCAAGCGCGTCGATGCACGCAGTGGTCTCTGTGACAGGCTAGCGCGCCAAATTGATGTTACCGACAACAGAAAACAAATTAATGCTTAGCTAGCCACAAAACTACCCAGTACACGTCGCGGAGAGTCTTAGGACGAAATTGTTTTCCTGTCAAAGCTCAGACTGAGGCACCTGGTCCGCTGTCAGGATGGGTCTGCTCGAGCGTTGCCAGGAGCTTTTTAAGACCTCAAACTTGTATGAGGTTCTGGGAATCAACAAAGAGGCGACAGAGGCTGAGATCCGGAGGAGCTACTACAAAGTGTCGCTGAAAGTCCATCCAGACCGGGCTCCTGACGACCCGCTGGCCACAGAGAAATTTCAGGTGAACGCTCGTTGTTGTTGTGACAACACACATACACGCAGAGATTAAGCTAGGCTTGCGAGCTAGCTAACGCAGTTAAACTGTAGTTGCCGTGAATAATCTCGCACTGTGCCATCACAGACTTCACCCCAGTAGCATCCAGTCGCGGGATTTGGACATGCGTTTGTGGTATCTACATGATTACAGAGATGTTTTGAGCATCCCCCAGTGATACTGAATTTTCACAGTAATTCAGGTGCAAAACAGACTCGTTAGGTAATTTATATCCCCACATATAAGTTACCCTGTAAACTGAATTCAACACTTTGCTTACTACCTCAAATAGAACCTGTATTAGAAAGTCAAGCAGGCTAAACGAAACAGTTGAGAAACTAAGTCTCACATCTATGGTGAGAGCCATTATCCACAAATGGAAAAAACGTGGAACAGAACCTTCCCATCAAAGACTCATCCAGGAGGTAAAAAATAACCCTCACTTGTCTCTGTTAAAGTAAGTGTTCATGATTCAATGATAAGAAAGAGACTGGGCAAAAATGACATCCACTGGAGAGTTCAAAGGCGAAAACCAGTACTGATTAAAAAGACCACAAAGGCTTATGTCACATTTGCAAAAAAAAACAAACAAAAAACATTGTAATGATCCCCACGCCTTTTGGGAAAATATTCTGTGGACTCTCTAGGCAAAGTTGAACTTTTGGTTTGAGTTACATCAGGGTGTAAAACGAAGACATAATTTCATAAGTATGATATGACGTTATTGTGATGGCCGCTGCTGGTTTAGGACCTGAATGACTTGCTGTTATGGATGGAACCATGAATTCTGAAAATGCAGAAAGTCCTGAAGGGGAATGTGTCAAGCAGAGACAAAAAAAAAAAAAAGAAAGATTATGCAGTGGCCTAGTTTAAGTCCAAACTTAAATCAGATCCAGATGTTTTGGCATGACATTAAACAGGCCGATCATGGTCAAAAACCTTCCAATGTGGCTGAATTAAAACACTTCTGTTGTAAAGAAGAGCGGGCCAGATTGCCTCCACAGTGATGTGAAAGCCTCATTGCCAGTTATCACAAACACTTGATTGCCATTCTTGCTGCCAGTGGTGATACAACCAGTTATTAGGTTTAGGGGTAATTACCTTTTCACATAGGGCCATATAGGTTTGGATCGGCTTGAATTCCAAAAATAAAAGTATTTAAAATAGCACTTTGTATTTATCTGGGTTTTGTCTAATATCAAAATGTGTTTAGTGATCTAAAAAAATGTCAGTGATATGGGGGGGGGGACAGAAAACAGGGGAGGCAAATACTTCTTGCAACAAAACTGTTAATTTAGTGTTGTCAGGTAAAGGCACTTGCTAAGGTATTGGAAGTTATTGACCATAATGAATTAATGAATGACTGTAAATAATAATAATAAATTTTATTTTAAAGCACCTTTCAGAACACTCAAGGACACTGTACACAGCAGAATAATAAAAACAAGCATAAAAGCAGACAATTTACAAAATCATATAATGCAAAACATAAAACAGATTTAAAATAGCAGAATGGAAAAGGTTATGTGGGATAAGCTATTTTGAACAGGTGAGTTTTGAATCTAGACTTAAAAAGAGAAAAGGAAGTAATATTTCTTATATCACATCCTGTCGGCAATTCCAAAGTCGAGGAGCAGAGCAGCTGAAAGCCCTGCACCCCATAGTGGCGAGGCGGGGGGAGGGGACAGAGAGAGAAAGAGAAGAAGATGATTTAAGACGCCAAGCTGGAATGGTGATCTGAACCAAATCAGCGAGATATGGAGGGAAGAGAAGATGAATAGCCTTACATGTATACAAAAGTATTTTAAAATTGATGCGATAGTTGACCGGCAGCCAATGAAGCTATTGCAGGACAGGGGTGATGTGGTAAATAGATGGGGTCCTTGTGATAATAGCAGAATTCTGGACACGTTGAAGCTTATGTATGGACTTTTGGGTGAGACCAAAAAGAAGTGAATTGCAGTAATCAATCCGAGAAGTAACAAAGCTATGAACAAGAATAGCAGTGGCATGTGGAGTGAGAAAAGGATGGACAAGATTAATGTTGCGCAATTGGAAATATGCAGACCGAATAACATTATTGATGTGTGAATTAAAAGATAAAGTACTGTCGAGGATGACACCCAAACTTTTCACACATGGAGAAACAGAGACCGGTGAGTTATTGATAGTAACAGAGAAGTTATTAGTTCTGGATAATGTTGATTTAGAGCAGCGGTGTCAAACTCAAATACACAGTGGGCCAAAATTCAAAACTAGAACAAGGTCGCGGGCTAACATTAATATTTATTGAAAAATATCTTCCTCCAGATTTAAGAATTAATCTCTTCTTATGGACTCAAACAAGTTTTGCTGAAAAACTGAATGTGGAACAAGCAAAGCTTAATACTAAACAATGTATATATTAGCTGTATAATACCAGTAGGCCAGCTCTAATAGTAATTTGGTATGGCTTCACGGGCCACATGTAATTAGGCTGCGGGCTAAATTTGGCCCGCGGGCCAGAGTTTGACACCTATGATTTAGAGCCTGCCAAAAGAAGCTTTGATTTATTTTGGTATATGAAAATGCCTATAATATAAAGGCTGTGGCAGCATCTCACAAATGTCTCTTGTCTAGTTCGTATATGTATATATAGGTGCGGCATTTTACAGACTAATATCAAGTAATGGCCTCAGTTCATCAGTGTTTCAATGCACCTCTAAATCAGTGTGTAATACCATAGTTTTCAGTAAGAGTTGTATTTTGGTGTGAAATGTCCCTACAGGTGTTGGGAAAGCTGTACGCGGTGCTGAGCGATAAGGAGCAGAAGGCTATTTACGATGAGCAGGGAGTGGTGGATGAAGAGTCTGACGTCCTGAAGCAAGACCGCTGTTGGGAAGACTATTGGAGACTGCTTTTCCCAAAGGTACCAGAGCACAGAGTGATTTTTGTTTTTTCACTAACATGACTCACTAATGAGTCACAGTGAATGTTGTTTGTCTGTCTGTGTCCTGGGATGATGTGACACCTGAAGCGAGTCACTTAGAGGAGGAGGTTACAGCAAATATATGGTCAGACTACACCTATGCATAATAGTAAATTGATGCAAGCATAATATATTTCAATTTGTTTGTTTGTTTTATTATTAATTCATTAATGTTCATATTAGTCTTCACAACATGCTGTCTTTCCACCCACCTCATAGATCACAGTCCAGGACATACTTGAGTTTGAGAAGACGTACAAGGGCTCTGACGAGGAGCGACAGGATGTGATCAAGCTTTACTTACAGCACGAGGGAGATATGGACGCCATCACCGCCTCAGCTCTGTGCTGCTCCCAAGAAGATGAGCCCAGGCTGTGCAGCATGATCCAAGATGCCATCGATAGTGGCGAAGTAACAGCCTTCCCAGCTTTTACTCATGAGACCGAGAAGAAGAAAAGGGCCCGGAGGAAGAGGGTGAGAGATGTGTTGGTGTTGAATCACAACTTATGTGCAGGGTTTTGTTTTGTTTTTTTGCCATGATTGTTAGATGACCAAAAGTACTTGTAAAAACTTTAATCATTGCTAATAATTTGTAAGAAATGAGTACAAAAGATAAGGCTCCAGCGTCTTTGAACTTAATGATTGCACCTAACCTTGCAGGCTGATAGAGAGCGCCAAGAAGCAGAGGAAATGCAGAAAAAGATGGGGCTGGACGACCAGGATGACAGTCTTGTGATGATGCTTAAGGTGACAAATGCATGTGCAGATGTTAGAAAGTTTCAGGGGTATAGCTTGTTTATCCTCTGACTAACTTTGCTTTCTTCTTGTTTCCTTCTCTGCAGCAACGACAGCAGTCCAGAGAGCAAAATTTTAACAGTTTCCTGTCTGACCTGGAAGCAAAATACTCCAAGAAAAGTGCCCCAAAACCCCAAAAAGGAAAAAAAGCAAAAAAGTAAAATGTTCTAATATTAGTAGATACAATGTATGTAAGTTCTGGAAGATAACCACATTCACAAAACAAACAACTTTGGAAGAACATTGATATACACAGTTGTACAGCTGCATTCTGTAATCATTGAAATGATCAGCCTCAGTAGCTTTTATGTGACGCTGTATTTTGTCTCATTTGTTTTTTCTGTTAATCTTAAAAAATAAAAAAAGACCCAAAAAAAACAAATAAATCCAGTTATGTAACACATCATTGCTTCACAGCGTTGTTTATTTATTTATTTTTACAAAACAGGTTAAAAGAAAATGCATTGCAGAAAATTGTTGACTGTTTTTCAAGCTTTGTGGCATGGCTGTCTGATAAATGATCCTGAATACATATAAATTTACCTTTTTGCAGTAACCCTGATGTTACCTGTCAAAGCACCCCCGCTTGGCTTAGCTTAGATTTAAAAACGTTACATCCCGTAAAATGTTTTGTACATACGTGACAGGCTATTTACAAATAAAGTTTAATATCACTGCCTCTTATGTTCCTTTTGCTGTCGTGTCATGCAGTTTAAAACCCACAGCCCCTCTCGTGATTTAAAATAAGCTCGTCTTTTTGTTTTCCTTCCTGTATACAATGATATGCAAAGAGGCTATGGATAAATGCTTGTCGTGTCCCTATAAAAGATACAGTACCAAACTCTCTGATTTAGCTTCAGAGAGGAAAAAAAAAAAGTGCTTTTTATCCTCTGTAATCCTGTCGGGATGAATGTGTTATTCCCTGCATAGTGGGTTCCTGGTACAACAACGCAGCACAGAGGATACTATACAGTACGTTCACATATAAATAGATATATAAATATTTACATCATACATGAACTAAGGTCTAAATATGCAGCTCATACTGTACATGAAGATGGAGTTATTGTTAATAATTATTTCTGTTTGGCAGCCTCATAAGCTGATTTTTGAAGTACAAAAATAGGGTTTTAACAAAAATATTACAAAAGCAGCATAATATGAAAAAAAGAACCTGCTACTTCTGTAAAACAAAACTGTTCAGTGGGCACGGATGCTGCAGAGCATTGCACTTTGTTGCACTTTAATAAAGATGAGTGGCTCAAAAGTCTGGAGTTTAGAGGCAAACTACAAGCCAGGTCTGCTGGCTCTGGATGAGATGCCTCCTCGGGTGTGAGACCGAGACGGGACTGACGCAGGCACCAGTGGAGCTGAGAGGAAGAATTAAAAAAAAAATTATAATAATTAAGTTAATAAACAACCTTAAAACCGTACTTGCTGCTTCAATCTCCCGCATTTATAGTTCAGTTCTGAGGCCCGAGTATGAAAGAGTTTCATCAGCCACTTTAATCTACTGACCTGGGACAGGGGCTTGCGGGTCCGGCTCCTCTTCGTCTTTGATGGGCGAGTGCCCCAAGGGGTGGTGGGAAAATGAGTCCAAAAAAGACGAGCTGCTGATGCCAAGACTGATGCCCGTCACACCGATTCCAAGGGAGTCTGGTGCAATGAAGGAATAAATGAATGCATAAGTTATTAGGCGATGTGCTAAGAAACGCGCCTTAAAGTGCATGTTCAAAACAGGAAACGGGCCGAGAAAAGCAGGAGTGTTAGCTCACAGTATCAGTGATTCACTTTACCCCAGGATGAACTGTTATGAACTATGAGAGCAAATAAAAATGACTGAGTCCGCTATAACAAGCAGTATGATAACAATACTGCTTAGCTAAAACTTAACTAGAAGAACAGTAAAGGACGAATGAATAGAACAGAGCTAAAAGTAGCAGTGAAATGAATGGGATTGCATACATACAGAAGTGTATTAGCCTTTTTTAAACAATAAAATCAACTTTTATTTAACTTTAAATGAACATATTTTGAACATGAGTAGTCGAAGAGGCAGATATAGTCTTACAGAGTGGCGTTCGGTAACCAGGGCAGTACATCACATCAAAATTTTTAATGGTTTCTTTTCAAATATTCAGGCTGAATTTCTGACCTGTGCCCACAGAGGCTCTGCCTGGCCGCCCCTGCCCAATGTTGTCCAATACTGTGAAGGATCGACGGTATGGAGTATCTGACTGAAAGCAAAGTGAGGCGTCAAGCATGCTTACAATTCAGAACGTTAACCATACCAGCGAATAATATAGAGTTACTGATGCCATTGTGACCCGATCTACAATCTAATTACTGGAAAATAAAAAAACATTACAGGACAGCTTCTCTATGGAGTCAGAAATGAAATGACTGTATTTTCTCTGATGATTAACCAGCATCTCACCCTGTAAGTGTGGGTTGTGTTGGGGCGAGAGAAAACGTCCAGTAGGTGGTGGCGATCCCTCGGAACTGAGCTGCCAGCTTTGTCATTTATAGCACTGTGGGCACGGCTAGATGGGCCCTTCTGGCGCTGGAGGGATATTTTAAAAAAGAAAAAGAGAAAAGGGCACAAAGTTGACTGTCTGGCTTTATCTACATTCATAAAACACTCTCTCTAGGTTTACTGGCACATTACTTAATTATCTACTTGGTGAGAGTGCCTGTACCTGTGCAGTTTTAGATGGCTGCCCTGAGTAAGATGAGTCTGGGTCTCCGGTGCTAATGGGCGGAAGGAGTGTGTTTCTGCTTAGAGGCAATGGTGGAGAGTTCAGTTGGTCACTGGCTGTGGGTCTGTGGATGTGTGGATGAAGACAGTTTTGTCATTTTATCCATGCTTCATTAATAGCTCCCCTTTTTTTAAAAGAAATTTCAGAGGGGTTACTGTTAAACCCATAATAGAAGAGAGGATAAAGGCCTAAATTTTAATTTACCTTTTCTGGGCCCTATGTGCACGGCTATTTATTGTCTAGATGCACATAGACTGCATTTCGTTGCCTTGGACTTGTGACATGTGCAATCACAATAAAGTTGAATTCTATTCTATTCTATTCTAAAAAGTTTGTTGAAAGCAGCCACAAATATGTGTCAGACAGAACTAAACTGAAATCAGTCTGACATCCCAGAGAGCAGTTTACACTCTGATTTTCCAACATACTGGGTGCTTCTTCATATGCTGCACAATAGTTATACATGAACAATCAAGCACTAGTCAATCAGTGTGGAAGCTCACTACCCGACAACATCTGACAACAGGCTGAGTCCTGCATGTGGCACTGCCACAGCCATAAGCTGAAATGGAGTCTGTTCTAAAGGCAAGTTCTCTCTACATCTGCAAAATTTCACAGGGTGTAGGAGGGAATGAGGAGAGAAAAAGGGAGCAATGTAGGAACTGGGGTGGGTTCTCGTGATGTTAAAACTCACAGACGTGTCCCGCGGATGACCTCATCCATGGATCCCACTGCGCTCGACTGACTCGGATTGGGAACAAGAGGCAGGAGGGTTCGGGGAGGAGGGTTCCTGCGTCGGGCCGATTGTGCTGGGCGGGACAGCGAGGAAGAGCTCTGCTCCAGGGGTCGGCGAGGGCGAGGTTTGTTGGAGGGGACCGCGCTAGATCCCGGTCTGTGAGACGCACGCTCTTCTGGCTCCCTGAGTGGGAAGGAAAGAGAGCAAAACACGTTCGATGAATAGTCTGTTTGCAACCAGCCAACTGGCTGAGGACTCTGCCAAACAAGGTGTTAGGACCAGGGACAAAAACACTGCATGAATGATGCTCTGTACCTCTTGTTCTGCAAAATGTGTTTTTCAGTAAATGGAAAACTGCAAGATATCCTTGTCTCTTTTCTCTCTGAGTTAAAGATTTAAATCACATATTAGAATTCAGAATTGTGCTAAAATTAATTTCCCTGTTTGTTTTTAGTTTTTTAGTTTTTTTTAAAGCCACTGCTCACAGGTTAAGACAGTAATATGTGATCATACTGGCTTCTATCCGGCACACCCAGGTTCCTCTGCTGAAGGGGGATGCTGTGGATCACGATGAGGTCGTTCAGGTTGTGCTGAGTCGCGGCTGCTCCTACAGGGACTCTTCCAGCCTGGGGTTTGGTGTGAGATGAGTGACAGATAGTAATGAGACAGATGGGATGAAAAGTAAAAGATGGAAATGATTAAGGGGTCAAGGAGGGGAGGGAGATAGGAGGGGACAAAACACATAATATAAGAAGAGGCTAATAGGGCTAGTTATTTCCATATGTATAGTGCAGAAAAATTGCCAAGAAATGGTTATTCGTCATGCAGTGATGTAAGGAGGGCCCCATATTTGCTATGGCACCAAAAAGACAACAGTCATAACACTAAAAATGCAACAAAAACAATAAGTAGCAAAAGAATACATTCCAGCACTCTCCTAAAAAAGGAAGGCTCTAACTACAGTTAAACTTGTACATGTTTAAAGTAAGTTGCAGTTAATGAAAAAGATAAACAGATGGCAACACTTCGGTGTTAATCAACAGTCACAAACACGTTTAATCTAGAGGTAAAGATAACGAGCCGCTGTGGACGGCATGCACACAGCACGCCACCATTTTGGCTCTAAGTGAGGGAGTTACATACACTGGAAGGCCTTTTCTGCTTTTTGGATTTCCGTCTGGACTTGTGCTTTGAGCCCCTTGACTTTGTGTTCTTTAAGTGAGAGTAGAAGAGGACATGTCCAAAGAAAGAGACAGTGGATAGAAAGGAAAGGAAGGAAGAAGTGTAAGTGAGAAAGAGGGTAATAAGAACAGAAGAAAAATGGATAAAAAAATAAAAAAGAATGACCAAAAGAGATGAAATAAGACAAAATACATTGGCATGGTGAAGAGTGGAAAGTGAAGAGGGAAGAAAAGAAAACAGTTAATGAACTGGAAGCGCTGAAAGAGTGAAGAGCAACAGGCAGAGGTAATAATTAAGTGTGAACTCTGGAGGAGACACATATGACTCTAAGTAAAATGAGTCTTACCTCAATCCATACAAAAAATGTATTCATTAACTCTATAAGACTAAACTTGCCAATTCAAATGACTTCTTTTCAGTTACTACATTGTCATTATTAAAGTGAAATAGGCGCCACATAATAGCGACACTTTTTTAAATATACAAAGGAAATCTATAACTATTTATGTTCTTCTATTATAACATAGTCACTTAGTTTGATGGCATCTACTAAAAGGAAAAAAAAATTAAATTTTGACCCTCCTGATAGTCATGAAAGTGAAACGAGGCCCACAGTCTGAACTCCCTTAGACGCACCCCGGTTCCTCCCATTACTCCTCAGACCACTGACCTGGAACTGCATGCCAGCTGTGAGTGGGGGCACCCGGCTCTGGCCAAGTTTGGGCAGCATCGTGGGCAGCGTGGAGAGCAGCATAAAGGGATTCTGGAAATCTTGCTGCACGGGGCTCAAGTTCCCAGAAATATTTTCATCATCTGCCAATGACAAATTTAAAACTGTTGTGCATAAGAATGTCGATTTGTTAATTAGAGTTCAGCCTAACGCATGCAAACCAGTCAAATTCAGCCTACGTGAAGTGCAGCATTCCCAGTGGCGTTGAACCAGCTCTTTCATGCAGCCAATGAGCTGCCGCCACACATCATCAAACAGCAGATCGAGAACAGCGTGGCGGCGACACCGGTATGGTGAGACTGGGGGCAGACATTTATGCCTCCGACTCGACTCGGAGCAATCCTGTTCCCACTGGTCATCCTCCCTGCAGAAATAGGATCTTATAAGAAAATGAACAACACATAAACAGCAATTCTGAAAACAGAGTAACTTACAAGTCTGTGCTATCAAAAGCAAGATATTCCTCCATCTGACCCTCTAGTTCAGTCACTCTATTCTTGTTATGGCTGCCAATGCCGCTGGAGGTACCAGGCTGAGCGTCCAAGTCTGGTGAATTGGATCTGATCAGATGTGCTCTCCGGCCCTGCACATTCAACCTTACCCCCACCAAGAGAAGACGAGACTTAGTTAAACAAGGTCATTTCCATAAAAACTAAATCCCTCAAATTCAGCAGACAACCACATCTTGAAAAGTAGAATTAACATAATTTTAATATGTACAAACAGGCTTAATCTAATCTCTTTTATATCAACTCGATTTACGGAAAAACTAGTTAGATAGCAGAGCAGCCTAATTCCTACTAGTCTATCAGTTAAAAGTGTGAGTCAAAGCATCATTTTCTCAGAACCATGATACCCACCATGACTTTGGCTCAGATTATTAATTAAAAAGCCAGAGGATCTAGGTCACAAAACCAGAGTCAGCCAGGACTCCTCTATAATTGATGCAAAAACAGGAGTAATCTGGACAGCCAACATCCACTCAAGACAGACAGACAGAGGCATTGCAGTTTTTCTTTAAATAATAAAGCAAGATATGGCTCTTTTGGGCTTTGAACATACATAACTGCTGTAAACTGTTCCATAGTTAGTTAGTGTTAACAGAGTTTATTGACAGTAATGGCTGATAATTCTTGTCTCTGCTGTTTCAGAGTATAAGCTGAAGACTGACTGATAAAACAAAGTATAATGTCCATTTTAAGCGGCAGTGACAGGCTGTTCTGAGTAACGTCTGACATTCCTTCAGCCAAGAATGATAAAAGCGATAACATATCAGCCATAATTATGTGGACACAAATCAAACATAACAGCCTAAGATACTATCTAAACTCCACCCTCCAAGATAACGCTAGATCAGATGGTGAGATACCACTCACACACGCAGAGATATCTTCGTATATCTGAGAGAGATGCAACAGGTGATCTCTAACCTTATGTATCGACTCAGTGCAGAGTTGAGACTTTGAAACTTACTCTGTTCCTTCCCTGTCTTTCTCCTGGGGTTTAATGCTGCTTTCTTTGCCCGCTGACAGCCTGCTGGAAGCGCTGCCTTTCCCTGAGGTAGTATACCACTGGAAGCCTTCATCACTGGGACACAGCAGCTGAGTCCCCAGGATACTGAGTGACACACACACACAATGAATATGTAAAACAAGTGTGATTCTGTAGAAGAATGGAACACCTTTACAGGTTTTTCTCCACAATCAGAATTAGTCTTTGATCCCACTGCTGCCCCATTTCATTGGGAATTTAAAAAAAGGGCTGGCAGATGATAGGAGACGGCGGATTAAATACCGAAGATGAGGGAAACGTGTGGCCCACTGCTGACATTCATCCTGGAGCCCTTGGAGAATCCCTCCCCCACTGCCTCTTCCCTCATAAAGATCTTTGTCGATCTCCTCAAACATTTGCTGCACCTGCCGTGATGCCGCCTTGTCAAACTCCTATGGGACGGAAACAGGAACACAGGAAAGAGAGTTATTCTTCACGACTAAAACTCCCCACATTTTACTTACTGGCAACATATCGCTATTCAATGCAAGCAACAACGTGCATGATAATTAGCTCCTACTCTCTTGAGATGCATTCAAGTGTCAAGTTGTTCATGTCATAAAAAAAGGTCAGGGCGGAGAACGATGTATATTTAAAAGATGTCTCTTAACTGAGAGTTTTTGCTTCTCAGAAGCAACTTGAGGACAAAGAAACTAAATAAATCATTGAGTCCTAAAAAAGTTTTGTAGAAACAGCTTGGTCAAGCAGAATCAGACTTTGTGTGTACAAACAAACATCCACTATACTATATAAATACTGTGTTCATCTGTCTTCTTCTAAATGTTTCCACAAATTTGTGAAAAAGAGGCAAATGTTAGTGACTAAATGAAAATCTAACACAAAACTGCAGCAATGTGTTTGTGTCTATAATAAGACAACAGAAAAAAAAGAAGAAAATCAACATATCTAGTGTTTTAGTGTGCACAGTGTGTACATCCTTTGTTTTACAGACAGAGTCAGGCTGGAATCAACAGTTTTCTCGTGAGCAGACTTACATCGTAGCCCCAGGAGAAAACAGAGCTCCTCTCGGTGGAGATGCCAGTACCCGTGGAGCTGTGAATACCTAACCAGGACTGGCTGGAGTCTACTGAGATGACAGTGGGGCACTGAGAGTGGCCTGAAGCAGCAGATGTCTCTGAGCTAAGCACAAAGACAAAACCGTTATGTAGCCTGGCTGTAAAATCAATGTGAAGAACCAAATGCCCTATATGAAGTGTCCTGTGTTTCTAGCACTCGTTCTTCCTTTTCAACACACGATTTCTCTTTTCATCAGTTTTTCTTGTACCAGAAGAAACGGATAAAAAACCAACAACTTGTATAATCTGAAAAATAAGCCTCTGTTACTCCGCTGAGGGAATCGAACGGGTGTCAGCTGCTGATATTATCAAGGTGGAAAGTGTAGGCCAAATGTCAAGGCAATTGAATATTCTAACAGGCTGCCTCATATTTTATTCTTTTAACTGCGCATCTGAAGGAGGCAATGTGATATGAATTAATCCGCTGCTTCTGGGTGTCACATAGCAAGAGCCCTGAGAATCAGTTGTCTGCTCAAGATGGTGTAACATTACAAAATACACAAGCATGAGAATGTGTGTATGTGTGACTGGTTGCAGGCTGTTTTATTTCAGCCTTATTCTGGTGTTGCTTAGGTTTGTCTGCTTACATAACAGCCAAGAAGCAAGGCTTGACTACTCTGCAGTCATTTTGTAACATACTCTAGGCACTTATTTGAGCACAGAGTTTCTTAAGTACCACTGTCTTTGTTCTCACACAGATTTCAATACAATACTGTAACAAGCCTGGCGTGTGAGTCCTTCTGCAGAATGACCAGGACTCAGTTACCTGTTGTGCGCAGAAGCAGCTTCCTGCAGGTCATGGAGGTAGCACGGAGGGGTTTGGTTGTCGTCTGCTTCTTCTGGAAGAGGATGGTGGTCAAGGCTGCTTCGAGACAACCCACGACTGCAATAAAGACAGATTTAGAGCATTCAGTGAAAAAGCAATCAACAAAAGAGTGTGCAATTGCATTTTGGGATGCTAGGGAAGGATATTAATATGTCAGCTCCAACTACCAAGTCTGAATCTGAACACTGTGTTGAAATACAATAGAAAAAAGCATGCATGCAACTAAGGTGTGCATCTGTGTAGAATTGTCATAACTCAGCCACACTGGTGGTTTTTTGAGCATGAAAGGTCATGCCAAAGCATCTCAATCAGATTTAAGTTCAGACTTTGACTAGGGCACTGTAAAACCTTAATTTGTCACCTCCATTCAGAATGCATTTGCTGGTGTGTTTCGAATTATTGTTCTGCTGCAGAATTCATATTTCCATCAATTATGCTTCATCTAGGTCCTGGGGCAGCAAAGCAGCCCCGGACCATCATACTACCACCACCATGTTTGAATGTTGCTGGCAGTTCTTTTTATGAAATGCTGAGTTAGTTTTACACCAGATAAAACAGGACATAAACCTTGTACAACATTCAACTTTTGTCTCATCAGTCCAAAGATTCTTTTCTCAAAAGTCTTCATGAAGGGATCACCAAGATGTTTTCTGGCAAACGAGATGAGGCTTTGTTTCTTTCTGGTCAGCAGTGGGTTTTGCCATTGAACTCTCCCCTGCATGCCATTTTTGCCCATTTTCTTTTTTTTGTTGTTGTTGCTGAATGATGAACACTGATCTTAATTGAGACATACGAGGCCTGCAGTTTTCCAAAAGCCTTAGAAATGGCTTTGTCACCATTTCCAGAATAAAAAAAAATCCAATGAATTTGTTTCTCAGCTGTTTTTGAGTTTATGTAGATTGTGGCTCAGTGTGTTGCTTTTTGAGATCTTTTGAGATCTTTTCACCCACTTACTTAAATTATTTCTTAATTCAACAGGTCTGGCAGTAATCAAGCCTGGGTGTGGCTAGTGAAATTGAACACAGCTTTCCAAACAATGTGGTTAATTTATGGCATAACAAAGGAGGGCAAATACTTTTTCACACAGGGGCAGGTAGGTTTGGATAGCTTCCCCCCCCATAAATGAAATCATTTAAAAACTGTATTTCACGTTTAGTTGAAATCTAAATCTTTGTTTAATATTTACTCATATTTGTCTATTTTTTCGCTGCACTGTAATATGACAAGATGACATGAAGAAAACAGACACCAGTGAAAACAGCTGGAGATTATGTGTTTTTTAAACATTACACTGTGATTACACTTGATTCCATTGTATCTGCCCATAGTGTTGGTTTTGTATCTCTTATTGACTCAATCTCATTAAATAAATGTCTACATTTCATTCTTATGGCTTGACAGCTTTCTCTGGAGAGAAAATAAATAGAGTGGGTGGTATGAAATAAAAATGTGACAATCAACTGAGCTGATTGCCATGTTCACATTGCATCTGTCTAAAATAGACCACGGGCAAGCTGGAATATCGCCACATCGATCAACACAAATAATCATTTTTACTCTTTCTGTCACTAGTGTAGGTTAACAGTCAATCATCAAACCCCCCTCCACTGAATAATAGCAGCATTCAATAACCGTTAGGGAAGGAAAAAAATAAAGAAATTATGTCAGCTACTCACATCTCGAGTTTGTGCGATACAGGTCTCCGGTTGTATCGTGAAATCATTCTCCTTTGCCTCCGTTTTATATGCTCAAACCCTCTCCTCTCCTCCTCGCCTCCACTTCCAGGACGCTCAGGGAACGGTTCAGATGGAGCTCTGACATTTCCTCTAATATTAGCCCGCAGATACTCTGGATAGAGACGCTGTTTCTTAACGGCTGCAGCTAAGCTACGTCCAAAAAAACTAAGCTAGCTACTGGTACGAGGGTGGCCAGATTATTAAAAAAGGCACAAATAGCATCATACAATTTCCACATTCCCTCATAAAATAATACTTGGTTTACTAAATGAGCATATTAGGTAGCCCAGAAGTTCACTATTAATTACGTTTCTCTCGCTATATATATATATGTATATATATACATACATATATATATATATATTTTTTTTAATGAGTGTTTAACGTTACTGGAGCAAGCTATCGCCAGCTCATAGGATATTCTTTGCTAAAGCTAGCATCACCACCAACAACAAAAATAACGCGGATGTCATGGATACGCAGCTTTGTTGCCCCGAGGGATCGCGGGAAATGTATTTCAGGCCAACTAAATGTTTCTAGAAAGCCAAAGGCTGCATACTTCAATTCCCAGCATTCATTGCAATAGCAAGTTGCGTTTATAAAATGTATTCGCCGGTCCTGTAATTTTAACTAAACGCAAGATGTGTATTCATCACATTTAGTGGAAAATTAGACTTATTATGTAATTTGCATTTATGTAAAGTAATGTAAAGTATTTTTTGAATCGGTAAAACCGCTACAGAAACAGAAGGTAGGAACTCTGTTTATTATCTGTTTGGCGAGGACGACTGGAATTCGTCGTAGGACCTAAACAGTTACAGATGGCGTGAAAGAAACGTATTTAGGAATAACCGTAATAAGAGCCGCTCCAGAATATACTAACACAACATAACCAATTTAAAAGGAAGACAAGACAAGGTAAGGCCGAATGAAGCTTTCAAGAGGTTGTCGTGACAATCACTAGTAAAACGTTGAGTTTATCTAGAAGCCTACGATTTCCTCTCTTTATTTCCATCTAAATTTAAAGTCATAATATAAAAGCAGACATTTCCGACCTTTCATATGTCTTTCCACATCGCTTTAGCGTCGTATGTTTTCATTAGGTCTTTTAAAACTGCTACTATGGAAGCTCTGCAGAGGAGAATGATTGAGGAGGACATGGTCCAGTACAAGCTCTTTTTGATCCAGCCAGGCAGCTCTTCTTCACAGCAGACTGAGGAACGTCTGACACATCTAGTAGAGGAGATTTTGGCAAAGGTTGCCCCTCTTCTGATACAGTACATCTGGCAGCATCAGCCAATCAACCTCAAGTATCACCCTGAGAAAGGTAGAGCTTTTTCAGCACCCCAGAAAGGAAGCAGCATGCTGTATGTCTTTACGTGGTTAACACTCGGTACACACACTAACGGCTGGCGTATATGGATCTCATTCACAGGAGGCATTCCTGCTCACATTGGTGGGAGCACTCAGTTTGGAGACAATGTTGAGGACGAGTGGTTTATCGTTTATCTCCTGCTGCAAATCACGGAGGCTTTCCCTGAGCTTGCAGCAAGGTAAGGGTGATCCTGATCATAGTTTCTAAATATGTATAAACTCAGAGCAGAGTTTGAACAAAATAATAAAACAAAAGTATCAATAAATAAATAAACACACCCTATTAAAATTCTCACCAGTCATTTATGTCTTTGTTTCCAAAATAATTGTTTATATGTGCAGAGTTGAGGATAATGATGGGGAGTTTCTTCTGATTGAAGCAGCAGATTACCTTCCTAAGTGGCTGAATCCAGACACAAGTGAAAACAGGGTGAGTTTTCCACATGACATGGCAGAGTTGACAGTACTGGAAGCACTGTATGTTTAAGCCCAAATAATTCACTGCCTCCCACAGCATACTACACAGTTATAAACTGATCCCCAGGCAAGCTTTAGTTTCATTTTAGACCTCCCTACTGATACGTTGAAATGCAATTCACAACACAAGGGTTGTATGTCAAAATATTTTTCATTTTAAATAAAAAAACAGGAATGTTAACTTTAATTAGTGCTTAAAATAGTTGTCTGTAAAGACTTTCTCATCGGTCAACTCTCAGAGCTTAAAGAAAAAGGCTTATTCCGTAATGAATGACTGGCAAGAGCCCTCCAGCTATTAAGGGCATCTACCTCCAACTGTACCTGCATACGGCCCACGACATCATCGAGAATCACAGCCATCTGGCACACCAACTAATCTGCTTGTTTCCCATTAAAGAACAGTCTTTCTTATCAACCAAGTGTTTGGTCAAGTGTTAATCTCATTGTCATCTTCAAGTTTGGACAGAAATGATCTGACACTTTACTGCAATGCAATGTGCATGCCAGGTTAAATAATCCCACTGGCACTACTGCGTACACTTGTCACTGCGCAATTTCTCATGTGTAGTAACGCTGCATACTGCACGCCTATAATTTTAAGAATGTGTATCCATTTATGACTTTTAAAAATTCTATTTCTGACTCTAATAGTATTTTAATTTTAAATTTAAATTGATTTAGTGTTGTTTATTTTATTTTTTTTTAAATCTTGTTAAATTTTTAGATGCTTGGCGACTTTTTTCCCTCATCTTGTTAAGCACATTTCATTGTAATGTTGACTCCGTGTTAAGCTCGACTTACAATGCACCCAATTGGATAGAATTACTTATCATCATGCTCATTTTTGTTTGTTTTCAATTTGACTTTTCCTGATTAAAGTTAATGCTTAAGTGGAATAAACCAAGCCTGGAATGAACAAGCTTGAAAGAAAACATGTAAAGACTTACCTGCACAGCCCTTTTAAATTTTGTTTACTTGACACTGCCAATTTTTTGCTAAGTGTAGGTTTTTTTTGAACCACTCCTTTTCTTTCTCAGGTCTTCCTATACAAGGGAGAGTTGCATATCCTTCCCTGCCCATCTAAATCCACTTCAGTGGGCTTTTCAAAAGATGTGGTACCCAGTGTGGCACAAGCTCTGGAGCTACTTTACACCCACCCAGAAGTCTGTCGGGCAAGCTCCAAGATTTCTTTAGCACTGAAGAAGAGACTAGAGGGGTAAGAGGGATTCCACATATAATCAATATTCAGTATTCAAAAGCAACATCATGATAAATACTACTGACAAAGTAACTCTGCATGTGTCAACTGGCACTCAGCCTATTTCAGTTACATAGTTTCCTTAGGGATAAATAGAGCATTCTGATTCTGTGGTTTCCAGCTGCATAGACAGGGAGAGCACTGGCTACATGATATTGGCTATTTAAAACATCAGAATACAGGGTGCTGAATCACTGTTGTGTACTAGAGGAATACAGTTTTGTAACATATTCTTTTTCTTTCCCCTCAGGTATCCAGGGAAGATTAAATCTGGCCTCCACCGTGCCCACTGCTTCATACCTGCAGGTATTGCCACTGTGTTGGCACAGCGACCAGACCTCATTGCACCTGCAGTTTCAGCATTCTACCTGCGGGATCCAGTAGATTTGCAGGCGTGTCGAACCTTCAAGACGTTTCCTCCTGATACACGAGTCCTCACTTTGGTAAATACATCCATGTATATCTGTACTTTTTAAAAGGTAATATCTTTGTTCAGAACTGTTCTGTGTTGTTTTATAAATGCTTATTTTATGTACAGGACTGTAATTAGTGATTTGTATTTATTTATTTTTTGGGAGGGCGTCTGTTTCCCCTAACCTTGAATAAATATTTTCAGGTGACGTTCACCCGGTGCCTGTATGCCCAGCTCCAGCAGCAACAGTTCACCCCAGACCGGAGGAGTGGTTTCACCTTACCTCCTCGTTCTCATTCCCAATACAAGGCTCATGAGCTTGGCTTGAAGCTGGTGATTCATTATCTATCTTTGTACTTCGTACTTTGTACTGCAGATAACAGGGTTGTTTTATTATGTAAAAGTCATAATCTTGTGCTCATGCTGTACTCCCAGGCCCACGGCTTTGAGATCCTGTGCTCTAGGTGCAGACTGCCTTCATCAGAGCCTAATGCCCCAGTCAGTTGTAACCCACAGTGGAAAGGCTTTATGGAGAGTTTGAGTAGGAATGGCTACTTCCATGTATGTCACTTTTTTTCATGCATGCACATGGCTAAAGTTGCAATACAGTCAGCATTTATCTTTGGAGCGCATTTTTAAAAAATGTGTTTGCACTGTTGTCAAATGCAGGGAGAACTGGAAGGTTCAGCACGTTACAGAGAACTTACAAGATCAGCAGAAAACTTCTTCAAACAGTCGGTTGCCTCAAAATCAAGGTAAAGACTTAAGCTGTTCACAGTGTGAATATGTATGCCAACGTCATCTAAGATATCTATTTGAATGAACCTTTTGTGTGTGTGTGTTGCCTCAGTGCTTTGTCCCCAGGTGAGGAGGTTCTCCAGCTGCTGCACAGCTGTGAACCATTCAACTTGGAGGAGATGAAGAAAAATGAGTCACAGCTCCCCCAAGAGGACAGTGAGTGAAAATCATGTCTAGAAACTGGCAAAATCTTATTTAAATAATGTGTGAGTGTAAATAATTGTCTTTCTTAATACTGAAAGACATTAGTCACATTTGCCAAGTGATCCATGAAGGCACAATGTGGGGATACTTAATTTAGACCTCAGTTAAGTGTAATTTTCCTAGCTAGGGTAAGAACACCTGTCTGTCTCTGGAAGATTTGTATGTTAGTTGTTAAGCATTGTAACTTTTATATGACCTTGCTAGAAAGTGAGCATTGCCTTTGTCTATCTCAGCCACCTAAGATTCTTTGCCTTGTGCCAGTTTCTTTCAGTGTCTGTCCTTTTGTTATGCTTCCCTCATTTTCTCCATTTTTTTCTTACGGACATTTCCCATAATTAGTTTTTCTCTTTGTCAACCTCCAGGTGATAGCTGGCTGGATATCACAGCTCAGGATTTGGAGCAGCTGTTGCAGGAGAGAAGTGGGGGTAGAGCTGATGTTGGCAGCCAAAACTCGAGTTCCACCAAACAGAAACAGCATGCCGGGGATGCAGAGGAGAGGGGAAAGGAGAAGGAGCACAACTTAGAGGAAGAGGAAGCTGGTTACAGCCTGGTAGCTATCAGTCAAGGGATGAAGAACTTTCTCAAGGCCATGTCTTCGCATGAAGGTGCAGAACTGCCCTGGTGAGACTAAGTGACTTTGTAATCTTGTTGATTTTTGTTCATATTTAGCCAAAAATCTATCAGATTTTAATATCCATATGGATGTAGTATGAGCATAGTTTTCCCTTAATGGTCTCCCTGAGCTGTAAATTGGTATGTGTATATTCTTGCAAGCCTAATTTATTTAGGCCTACATTGTCATACTGACAGTCTTTTTCCATTTCTATTCCAGGAGCAGTGCAACCCAGCCTTTTAATATTGATCCAGACTCAATGGCCAATGCACTGGGAAGACTACTTGGTATGTAATTTGCCAACAGTGAAATATGTGGTATGAACTTGATACAATTTTGTTTTTAAAATCATTAATGAATTTGTCTTTTTTTTTTCTTTCTTTCTAGGAGGCAAAGACGAAGAGCTGGATTCAGATGATCTTGATGATTCTGATAATGATGATGAGGAGGAGGAGGTAGAAGAGAAAGAAGATGGCTTCTGTGGTCAAGCAGAGATGAAAGGAACAGAAACTCTGGACAGTCTCAAAAGATATATGGACCAAATGGATGAGGAATTGATGAAGACTAATGTAGGACAAAGCTTCAAGCGAACGGTAAACTCTCGTAACACGCCTTCCTTTGCTAAGATAAAAACTATTCAAAAGATATGCGCAGAACACAGGTGTCACCCTAAACCTATCTTTATCGTATCTGCAGAATTACAACAAGGCAGGAGCAAGCGGCGACTCCTCTCACCCTTCTGCCAGAGATGATCTCCCAAGGGATAACAAACTGGAGGAGAAAGAGGAGGAGATCCAGCCCTTAGATGTGGATGTCAATTTGGTCACAAACTTGCTGGAGTCCCTCAGCTCCCAGGCTGGGCTGGCAGGACCAGCTTCCAATCTGCTGCAGAGCTTGGGCATACATCTACCACCCAACTCTGATCCCGCATAAAGGGCAGGAAGTAGAATCAAATAATTTATATGTGTCATTTGACCTAATGAGATGTGGGAAGTTAACAGCACAGGAAGGACCAGCAGCTAAATAAATAAACACCAGACACAGTGTGCTTGAGGGAAGCACTGAAATTACTTGTAACACAGATGAAGTTAATATTTAAAAAAAACCCTTAAATTCATCTGTTTGAAATTACAGTTAACTGAAAGTGAGATTTTGCAGCAAATGAGCATTTTTATCAGGTTAACTGTAAATTTTTAATACCTGTTGCTTTGTGTCATTGTTGCATGCACTTATGGTGGTTTTTGTTCTACTACAAAAAATATTTTTCTAAATAAAGCCATTTTTCATTCTTATTTTTTATTCAAATTGTCAGCATAATTCACATTTTCTTAGCATATTCAAGTGTAATTTTAAAAAATGATGCATATAAACATTTTCCAAAAAGCTCAAGAATGACGAGGAAGCAATTTGGCTTCTAATAAAAATGTAAAATACTCAATTACAACAAAAAGAACAGCAGCACTAGAGTGAGTGTTCAGCTCTTTCCACATGTGAACCCCCTTCTCATCTGGCATCTCTGCAGTCAGATTCATTCAAGGGCAACTTTGTCTGTCTCTGGTTAAGTATTAATTCAGTTAACTAAGCGGATTTAAATTGCTAACTTGTTTTATGATGTTAACTATCTGTGTCAACATTCTGTCATTGTCATCCCTTTTCCTCTGAAAGCTATCAGTGTCATACGAGGACTACTTCTAGGGATGTTCAGCACATCCGCTGATAAGAGCTCTCAGAAATTACTGTCATAAAATAGGAAACGATTCACATTTATTTTGTTTGTTTATTTGTACATAAGAGAAATTCAGCTTGTTGATAGTTGCTTAATACTTCAGCTTCATGTCTGAAAGAAAAATTGTAATGTTTGACCCCTGACGCTTAACTGTTTCATTAATAAATACCTAGCTTGTAAACTATTTTCCATTAGTGCCACTGATTTAGAAAGTGCGAGCAACAGCACTCATGTTGCTCACGCTGCAGAAAGTCACAAGTAGCTAGGGCATGTATCGTCTTAATAACATATTAAAAGAATAAGATAAAAACTTGTGATGACACATAATTACTAACCGTATATCGTTAGTGTGCCACCATAGCCTGCATTTTGTCTTTTATAACTTTGTAATGTGAGTGGATATTGACTGATAAGGGATGAATAAAGCTAGTATCTACAGGTATAACACTTTGGTTAGGGTCAGTGGAATGCAAGACGACCTACTAAATCTTTTAGTCCTTTACAGAAGCTGAAAAAATGGCTGAACTATGTACCTCGCTGAGTGGAGCAGTGCAGCAGCAAGGGGTGAGACACAAAGAGCCACTACACCGACCAGGAAGCTCAGCACCATTCCCAGCAGGAGAATAGCGAGCAGGTATCCATGGAAGAGCAGGCTGCGCCAGTTGGCCTGACTCAACACATGCCAGGGACGCTCTGGGTGCAGACACCACAGGAGGCCCAACACCCAGCTCTGGTTCACCAGCTGTGTATAGTAGATGTCAAAAACAGAGGCTTGGGAATCTGGAGGGTGGCTGCGCTCCATCTCAGACACTTTAGCAAGCCAAGTCAGAGACAGGCTGTGCAGGATTAAAGCCAGAGGTCCATATATATACTCCAGAGGCACAATACTTAAGAGACCCTCAGATGCTGCAGACAGACAGAAAGAGAAAACTAATTAGAGATTCATTTACTCTAATATGTGAAACCCTCATCTGATATCCAAACTTTTACCTGTGATGATCACAGAGGTCCCACTGATGATGAAAGTCAGAGCAGTGATGTGGCTTGCTGGTGGGGATGCCAGCCTCAAGGCAAAACTAAAGGCCACAGTCACCAGGGGCAGCAGAAGCACCATGAGGACGAAGAGGTTGGAAGATGAGCTGCTGGCTCTGGCCCACATGGTCAGCACTGCTTGAATGCTGCTACAGATAGCAGACGGCAGCATCCTCTCACCCAGGGACCTTGAATAACTCCTTAGATGCACCAGATCCAGGGCATGCAGGAGATTTAAGAATAAGAGAGACACCAGAACCTGAAAAGACAGAATATAAAAAAATAAACAATTATCTAACTTTAAAAAAGCCTACATGTGGTTATGTGAATCACTCATTTTTAATGATAGGAACTGGAGGGTCATGTGCCTGGCGGGACTGTCGATCGAGGACGCTGAAGATATCTACCTATTC
>NW_005187425.1:2503828-2553101 GCF_000239375.1 Pundamilia nyererei
GAACAGGTTAGCAAGTAAATGAGTTAACTGTAGAGATATTAAACACTATTACACTATGAACTAATAGTGAAATAAATGCTTATGTCATTTCATGCTCAAGCAGCTGTAGTTTATTGGGTGGGTAATACATTACAATTAGCCATTCTTTGCACAATAATATTTTACACTCGGGGGCACTTCATTAGTTCAGCTGGTGGTTAATAAGAGCTCAGTCCAACGGAGCAGCTTTAGGATGTGGTGAAACAGGATTGATGTGCGATGTGATCATGTCAATATGAAACAAAATCTCAGAGGACTGTTTCCAGCACCTTGTTGAATCCGTCCAACAAACAATGAAGTCTGGAATGCAAAGGGTAGTCTAGCCTGGTACTAGCAAGGTGTACCTAATGAAGTGTGAGCATATGCTGTTGACTTTTCACTAACACATCCTGATTTCTACATTCTTGAATTTATGATAAATATGCTGCAACATACCTACACATTTACTATTCTTCTGAAGGACCTCATAAACAAAATGCATATAAAGCGGGTCATATGGATAAGACGTGGACTAAACTCAACCGGTCCTGTGACTCATTTTCAGTTGTTACGGGCAATGTTAGCTTGTGGACCATACTATACTGTGCTATACTGACCATTTAGTCAGTATAGCACCTCTCCTATATATCAGCAGTTGAGGTCAAAGCTGGACACCCAAAAGTTAATTCCACCTTTGTACAGCGTCACACTTGCATCTGAGTTCATTGGGCAATAATTTGGTTAAACATCTATCCTGCACACGTGTTATCAGCAATAACGTCCTTCTGTCACTTCCCTCTACGTCTGCTTTCACCTTTAAACTAGCACAAACAGCAATTACTGATAGAATTTCACTGACCACCACAGCTGACGGCACAAATGATTAACAACAATCCAATGATTAAGCTTACATTTTGAAAGACCATTTGAATGTTTGTTATAACTTCCTACGTTTTTCTTTTGCAATATGTAACTTCATTATTTGCCTTGATGTTGGCAAAGCTATTATAAATGCACCTGTAATTGAAGCAAAGCAAATACCCTGCGGTCAAGAAACAGAGCTTTGTGTAAACTAAAAAGCATTTGAGTGGCTTCACATGACCTTTTTTCTCACTTATATAAATTACTATTTATACTAATTTGTAAAAAGGTATTTTTGACCTTATCCTTTCTAATCAGAGTTTGGTTGTGTCCAAAAGAAGAAAATCCAAAAGTTGCAGACACCAACCTGGGCAAAGCTGAGGGCCACAGGATACGGGTAGCGATACTGAGGGATAAAAATGGAAGCCACAAAGTTTCTGAGTTTGTCGCCCAGACCATATATCACCACAACCAGCAGGACCAGACTGGCAACCAGGGGCTTCAGCGCATGATGCGCTGAAAGACACCTTACAGCCGAGGCATATCTCGTCCTCCATCTCCCTGAACTGTGCACAAGAGACATAAACCATAAAGTCACACTGATAACAATGAACTTATAAAATGTTTTTTTTTCTCATTTTGTTCTGAGTTTAATGTTTTAAAAAACTTACATTGGAGGATATATAACCTTTCGTTTGCAATGCAAGTTTGCATTTTAAATGCAACTCCTGACTCTTTTATATGGTTCCCAAGATCCAATATATTAGATTAAATTAAAAAAAACAGCAACAACAACAAAAACAGCATTATCTTTTATCCAAAAGATGTGTGTTTTTTAAATTTATTTATTTTTTATTTTATTGCAGGATTTCCCACCTGAAGTCCATGTAGTGAGAGCAAACGTTATTTCCTCTCACAACAACCTAACTTTGCTATTTACGGATGATCTCAAACAGTGTTCTAAACATGTATTGTAGTCGGGACAATCACATCACAATTACATACACTGTCTGATTGTTTTGTTGTTCCTTTTCAGTTGTTTATGTTCCGTGTGGCATGTCCGAAAATCGGTGTCTGCTATTGTAGTTTCCTTGTTAACAGTGCGCCCCTTTTAGACCAGAATATTCTTTTTCAATAAAACTCATGTCAATTATGAGTCTGTAAATATACAGCATAATAGTAAAAGTCAAATAAATGATAACATAAAGCGCAGAATAAATATGTATTAAATGTAATAAGACCTCGGAGGACTAGTAGGCGCGTTTAGCTTTAACAGCCTATCAGCAGAACTGAAGCCCGATCATAAAAAGTGCTGCTTTAAAACTTAAAAAGAAAAGAAAGACGTATAGACAAACTATAGCAAAACAAATTTAAAAGGAGCGCAACTCATTTTCTTTTCGGGAGAGGAAAAAAAGCGAGAAACGACATCTACTCACCATTTTGTTGTCGTCATAAAGTCATAGTTCATCTTCAACCTCCAAACCAGCCATTCCGTCTGTGTTGCTGTCACTTCCATTCATTCCTACAACAACCAGTAATAATGCGATTATATCAATAATAATAATAATTCATCCTCGTAACGCACACGTATCCCGTCCGCCTTTTATTTTGGTATTTAAAGAAATATAGACTTGTAACTTCAT
Source organism: Pundamilia nyererei (assembly GCF_000239375.1). NCBI lineage: Eukaryota > Metazoa > Chordata > Actinopteri > Cichliformes > Cichlidae > Pundamilia > Pundamilia nyererei. The sequence continues at coordinate 2,506,351 of NW_005187425.1, forward strand.
TCATGCAGTTTGCTTGAGGTGAAGTAGTACCCTTTGCACCTCCTGCTTTGGCAACTGTTTGTGACATTCCTCTCCGGCTTTTCGTTGGCTAACGACCACATGACCGCCTGTGCAAGGGTGAATTTGAATAAACAGATTCATTAAACTGGGAGGATGCTCTGTACCCTGCTTCTCAGAGTCTACCTGCTGCACTGTGCTCTCTGGGGTTCTTATAACTGTATTGCTATAAACACTAATATGTCTTAAACCATAAATGTTTTATGGTTTAAATGTGTGAAAACTGCTCACATATTCTTCAATGACTTTCAGCAAAGTCATCCTGTTGGTGCTAAATGACTCAAGAGTACACCAGGGGGCAGTCAAACACACCACCTTTTCTCAGTCCACTGTTTCTTTCATTAAAGTAATATGATAGCTGGGTAATTTGTTACTTTTGAAATGAAAACATTACATAAAATATATCCATTATCCCTCCTCTTCACATGCCCAGCATCCCAACCTTCCCTCTCTAACTTTGGCTCTAAAGTGCTCAAAGTGAGCTGTGCCTCTCATGTACTCGTTTCCTTATCTGTCCTGGTCACACCATGCAAACATCTTCAGCTCTGTCACCTCCAGATCAGCCTCCTGTCTTATTGTCACCTTCACCAAACTATACATGATAGCAGGCCTCACTACCATCTGAACCTTCTCTTTTAGCCACTTTCTCTCTGTCCTTATGCATACTACGTATTTCTCTGACACTCCTGACTTCCTCATTCAGCAACCAAGTTTCTCTCATCACCATATTATGATCCACAAAGACACAGTGCACCTCCGTCTGACTTTGTCTGTACTTCTCTACCAGCACTCGCAAAGCAAACCCTCACTTCCTCCTTACTAATCCTCTTATACATAGTAATGGAAACAAAAATGCTGCAGTACCACAGCTGACAGACTGTGGTATTGACACATGACAGAAAATGGTCTCTTTCAGTTAAAGTTTGTGTTCTAGCTGTAGTTCTTATAATAATCATTGCTCTGCAAACGGGTACAATGCACTGCATGTGGAAAAAAAGAAGCCATCAGGGAAAACTTTAAATGAAATAATAAACATAAAAAGAGCTTGATGTTTGAAACACTTAAATGCAGACAACCTAACAAACAAGGGTTTGTATCAGGTTATCTGTGTCATGCAACAAAAAAGGCAATAAAATGTTGTAGACCAGCTGCAATTGGTTTAAAACCCTTGTAATGTCCTCGGGATTCCCATACACTTGTTTGCCATACACCTGGGGTCATTTTTGACCTGAGGACAACACAAGGGTTTGCTCAGCTGACAACTAACCATAAAGAGACAAACTTCAAAGGGCAGTGATAAAATGCAAAACTGGATATGTAAACAACCACTGACTAGGGTCAACAAAATGCAGTCTGTGGAGGTTCTTGACAGTAAACACTGAGGGGGAAGTGGGAGTATCTTCAATACAGGACAAAGGGTGAGAGGTGGAGAGGCAGTGGCTGAGGTGAAAGTGAAGAGGGAGGAGATTCATATATTACTATGTTACTGTGTTTCCAAGACCACCAGCTGAATTAAGGGCAAGCCTGAAGCAGCGTTGAGAGAGGATTTGTAGCAGCTCTTGTTGGGCTTTTTGAGAGAAATTTGCTGATGTTTATTTGTGTGTGTGTGTGTGTGTGTGTGTGTGTGTGTGTGTGTGTGTGTGTGCGTGTGTGTGTGTAGCATGTTCTTCTAGTTAAGGGCTAGAGGGAACAGCTCATGCATTTGCCAAATAACTTAAAGGAAATAGTTGTAGGACCGTCCGGGTAAATGCTGTTGTGTCTGTGTTTGAGCTGTTCTTTTTCCAGGGTATAATATCTTTAAGGTCTTTATAAAAAAGTGTAACCTCCTAAGGTACTTTAACCAAATATTAGTGGGGGAGTATGTATATGTTTGAGGTTGTATATATACTTTTGAGCCCATCTGGATTAGAAAATCAAAAATAAATGTCAATTTGAGGACTTAATTTTTTTTAAGTCTCTCTATTCTTAAATAAAGATGTATGCTGTAAAATCTTTCCACCCTGAAAAAAAAACAAGACTTCAAAGAAATCATTAAACAGTGTTGGATCAGGTGACCCTGAATCCTCCATTAGTCGTGCTGCGTTTGGACTAGGCTGCTTGGGGATTCCCATAATGCATTGAGTGTTTCTTCCTTAGTCACATTTTTGGTTTGTTCACATATGTGTTCATACACCTCCCCTCATTTAATTATTAATTATAACTAATCCCTGACACTCTCTTCCACAGCATGTCATTAGTCCTGTCTTCCTCCCCTCACCCCTAACCAGTCATGGCCATGGCAGATAGCCATCCCATCTTCCAAAAAGGATTTTTTTTTCTCCTTTCCATAGTCACCAAAGTGCTTTCTTGTGGGATTTCTTATGATTGTTTTCTTTGTATTATTGTTGTGAATTAGCGTTGTGAATTGAATCTCCAACAGAGAGGGTAACTGTACAGACAGTAACTATTCCTCCATCACACCTATCTGGAACAAAAGTAAAACAGGTATATTTATTGCCAGTTCTCTCTGCATGTAGACACTGTAGTCTTTCTATTTCAGTGTGTGAGCCAGAGACTGTGCTGGCTCCTGCTCTTCCAGGAACAGTTTGTGTTGAGTGAGCAACTTTACAATCTTCTGAATGCAGTGGGTGACCAGCCCGCTTTGCATGACCCCTACTATAGTCTTATCCTTGACTGATGCAGTGCAACAGTTAATTAAGAGAATTTTCATTTTAAAGATAAACATGCTAATCTTAAAGATTAACATGGAATAAAGTAATACATAATAATTATGTCTTTATTATGAATAAATATGAGTATTAGGTATAAGGAGCCATTTGGTGATGAAGAGGATGCTGTGATAGTGATACACCTTGAGCTGGGCTGTTTAATCAGCTGCATAGAGCTGCAAAAATATTCCACAATACTACTGTATGCGGAGAATGATGTAGCCCAGGTCACACATGCACATATATACTTTTGCTTATTGTAGCAGTATGGCATTCTAGATGGGAATGTCAAGACTGTATTTGCTAGGCATCAGCATGTTTGTAAAATTAGGGTGAATAGGTTTATTTTGATACCATTGTTTTGAGCTACAGCCTTATTGAATTACCAAGAAAGCCATATATTTATGATGAGGTAAACTTGCTTGTCTCTTTGAATTATGCTGACTGTATCTAGCTGAATCTGCATTTTTGTCTCAAGGTTTCTCACTGCATATTTCAGTGGGTGGTGTAAAGGTCAGGGCCGACTCCCCAGACCTCCAATCCTGATTTTTTTACAGCTCAGTGCTTTAGAAATGGACCTTGTCATCATGCTGGGAGAATTCTCAGCTTTACATGCCCGTTACCCTTTCCTCTGCATGAACCTGAAAGTCAAGCCCCCACTGCAATCCTGGAGGATCGAATTATCGAGAATCTAGATATCACACATGTAGTCAACACCACTGCCGACAGTCCTAATGCTATTTTAATCACTATGCTACTAGAACCTGGTGGAGGCACTGCCACTCACATCCAGCTTCATTAACACTGCACTTAAGTCTGAGCCTGGTCCACTGCAGTTTCAAAGAAAAAAGGGAATGCACAGCCCCCAATGTGAACTTCCTGCGTCAGATACTGACTTATGAGGAGCAGCTGTTTGGGAGCAGACTTACCGACTTGGACGACATCTGTTGATGACTGCGGGGAAAATGGGAACGGAAAGCAGTATACTTTTTTTTCTTCTTAAGTGGAGACTGAGAAGCTGCAGGGAAAACACTCGATCTCGGTTCACTATCCAAGTCCTCACTCTAAGCTGTCATATTTCAGATTATACAGATGTTGAATTTGTAACCTCTGTAAGCCTCAGTATAACACTTATGACATTTTGCTTGGTGACAGTTGATAGAACATGTACATTAATAAGGAAATTTTATTTAACTTTACATAAGAAAGGTTTATTATCTTCAGTTTCACTCAGTGATGTAATGATGTGCTGATACTGAGAGACATACCACCTGTTTTGCAGCGTTGCTCATGTGGATATCTAAGATGACAAAGGCTTGCAAATAGTCAGTGTTTATCACAGACATATACAGTCTGTAGTGTTTACACTGGGCATTTCAGTTGAGACATAATGCAGTTAACAATTTGCCCCTCTGCGCGCACACACACACACACAGAGACGTAGCTCCACCATGTTGAATTCAGCTGAATGCAGAAGGAATTCACTCCCTACCATCCCACACTTTTTTTTTTCTTTTTGTGAAGCTCGTAAGAATAATTTTTCTGGAATGTGGGAGGAAGATGATGAAAAATGTCTGTTTGTTCAATGTAAACGTTACAAAACTACACAAAACATCTGTTGAATGGAGATGATGGGCCTGGAGTGCAGATGCATACATGCAAAGTTGAGCACATAGGTTTTAGAGAAAGAGGAGAAAGAAAATATCTATCGGCAGTCTTTTAACACGTGGCATGTGACCTCACTGGAACGATTTCCACATTAAACACCAAAATACTCATCTTCGGTCGTGTCGGTACGGGTCAACACTATTACAGGCACCTCCCCTAACAATTTACAAACGACAGCCCCCTAAGTTTTCAGAAGCAGAGAGTGTATGCATGTGAGTCTGCACGTAGCATCGAGCCCCATCCTTTTAGAAATACAGCCCGAACCACCAGATAGCCAATAGTACACCGAATCATCACAGACAGGAAGAGCCACCGGACCGAGTCTCCAACTTCAGACCGTTAACTTCACTGAATCGGTGTGGGCTTCAGGGAGAGACCCCGACGGCTTCTGCTACAGGATGCTCTCGATTAGGTGACTATCGACCCCTTGAGTGAGATAAGAAATGTAGGCTTATCTAGAAAATGTGTTTACATTTCAGATAGTCACCAGTTTACAGATTACGTCTTTTCACAGTGTTTGTCGCTGTTACCAACAGCAACCGTTGTTTGCTGTGCGAGCTTTGAGCTAGCGGCAATGAAAAGTAGAACAAAAGTAAGCCAAGTTTTAGATTTCTGTGTTGTGGGTCAAAACAAAGATTATACTACTAAACTAAGCAGGAGGCAATGAGATGACCTGAACCAGTTAGTTAAACTAGAAAATAGCAAGAAAAGAAAACGTAACCTGGCTTTTCCCTGTGAAACTTTAGCTAGCTTTAGTTTTCCGGCATTCCAGCGCAATGCAGCGTGGGATGCTTCTGCCGTCATATTGCTTTATGCCTCATTTAACAGCCTCTATACATTTTATTTGTTAATGGCAAACATTTTTCACATTTAGTCTGTCATATTTCATAGTGACAAGGAGATAAAATGTCATATCGAGCTACAAACTTTGTTTATATGTAACTCCCCAAAAAACACCAACCAAGAAGTAAAAGCCTTCCTGCTGCAGTTCAGTCTGCAGCTTTCATTGACTGAGTTTTGCAGGTAATATCAGACTCTCCATCGGGCAGTGTGCAATCCTCACACAGGAGGGAGGGGCGAAGACGTGGCAGTCCTCTTCCGTGCACGTCCTGTGCTATCTGACTCCATAGCTGGAAAACTTGGAGACATTTTGTGCGATGAAGGAAGTTTCTCAGGGCAGACTCTCAAAAATAAAATTGTTTTTGTCAGGAGCAGGTTTAAACTTGTTATAACGTATTGCGAAGCCAGTTAGGCTATTGAAATTGTGCTTTTTTGTCTGGGTGTTGTTTGTTTCATTACGTTTCCCCCCCTGTATTTATCTTAAATATTCCTTATGTATACTATGGATTAGTTATATTCTCATCATAACAGGTAAATAAGTTTTAGAGGTTTTTGGGGGTTTTTGTTTTTGTTTTTAAGGTACTAAATATGCACCAACATCTAATTCTAGATGTCTATAAGGATTTCGAGCTCTTTCTTTTAACACTTTTTTAACACTTATTTCACTCTCATTGTGGCTGTTGCTGCTGCCTGGTACAACGTTTACAGCCCTATAGCTGAAAGTTGATTAGGAAAGCAGGGAGTGGTACAAGTGACATGGCAGGATAAAGGCAAGTAAACTAGCAAATTGCTTTATCACATGACTTTATGGATTTACATCCATCCAAGGAATTTTTAAGGGTGGATACTTTTGAGGAAACGCAAACCCTGTGGTCCAACCAAAAGGAGTTGCCTTTTAGATTACACATGAACTGGTTTCTAGGTCAGTAAGACTTTGTTTTTATTCTTAGTTTTTTTTAAATATGGGATGTACCAACATGCTTATTAACACAATCACCTCCTTTCACTTCCATGTGTGGCATGACCAGAACACTTGGTTTGAAATTAGAAATGTTCAATATACAGCTATCATTTTTGCATCACACTTAACTGAGTGTGAAAGAAAATTGTAGTAATTACCCTATCATTACACTGGGTACAATAATTGCATTCTTCAAAACTTTTATCTTGGAAATCAGAAAGTGTAAGAGGCTGTTTATGGCTTTTAAGTGGCAGCACACATTATGCAGTTGCAGAAGTAGCTTGGTAGCAGTAGAGGATAATGGTAAGTTGTGTCTTGCTTCAGGTTTTTTTTCCCACCCTCTCTGCTTCCTTCTGCTGACCTAAATTGAAATCTCATATGAAGTCACTCTATTTTTTATTCTCATACAAGACTTGCCCTTGTGGCAGAGTCGAACCTGCCTCAGCCTGCTGCTGGCTTACACTGAATAGTTTATGTACGCTTCATGATCTTCATTTTGCCTGTGCGCTTATGGGTGTGTGTGTGTGTGTGTGTGTGTGTGTGTGTGTATTTGTGTTTACACTATATTTATAACAAACCATCTCACTTGGTCAAGCAGCAGGCATTTTATAATGTGGGGGATTTTTGGTCTTGATTCTTTTGGCTTAATTTCTTTCCAAAACTTTTGTCCAAGTCTGCTCTCTTGCTATTTTTCTTTTGAAAAACAAAAAGCCAAAATGTGATGTGCCACGGGCCAACATGGTTCGGTTTGGGTATATTTACAGTCTTAGTAGTTTGGAATTTTTTAGTACATTCTTGAGATAAATAAGTGATCTAATTTTGATGCCGATCATGGCATGTGGCATGTTGTGGACATCCCAGAATATTTAAAAGTAAAATTCTTGCACATTTGCTCTGAATTTCTGTTATGTGGGTAAGAAAAAAAATTAGCACCACAGTAAAATTTGCGTGGTACTTCTTTATACTATTTGAAGTATAAAGAAGTGCATGTGAGAATGCACAATGGAGTCATGCATTCTCCTGTAATTTGTGGCTGCAAGAAACAAAAGATCACAGTGCTGCCTGTCCCAGGCCTAACTGCCAGCCTCAAAGCTAAACCAGACATATTTTAGTAGTGTGTCTGGTTTAGCTCTTTAATTATATGACTAGAATAAATTGGATTATGGTGATACCTTATCATAGAAATTAAAATGTCTTCAAAATAGGTAGGTCATTCACTGACTCTTTTAATCTGCACATTTTATTAATTTAATGCTCTTCTCTCACTCTTTATCAGAATGGAGCTGCCGTGTTACTGTTTATTGCTGCTGAGCTGCCTGCAGTCGCTCTCAGCCCACGCTGACTTCTTCACTTCTACAGGTAAAAGACTTGTGTTATGTTACTACACACACACAAGGCCAAGAAATTTTAAAGCTCGTACTAATTTTATAAGATTAGTATAGTTTATCATTTCAGTGTTTGCAATTAATATGTGTTTGTTTCTTTCAGGCCAGATGACAGATCTGTTGTACACAGAAAAAGATCTCGTCACCTCTTTGAAGGACTACATCAGAGCAGAGGAGAGCAAACTAGAGCAGATCAAACGGTGAGTTTGTCAACTCCTGGGTGTGATTTGCTGCTGGGGGCATTTCTCCCTTCTCGTCGTCATATCCTTGCATCTGCTAAATTATTTTTATCCCAGTGCCAAAGTCAACCAAGCACCGCAATTGCTAGCTAAAATAGAGAGAAATAAAAAGGATACGGAGCGCAGAAACATTCCAACTGTGTTAACCACATGTCTGATCATTTCCATCAGAATCCCCTACAAAGATGAGATATGCAGCTTCTTATTTCAACTTTCTTAACTACAGTTATGTACCGGGGCAGCTGACTCACATCGCACAGTTAGAAAACTTTGATATGGAGGAGTGGGTCTCTGAATTAATGTTACCTGCACAGTTAGTTGGTGTTGCAACTGGTACAGCTGCTGTGTGGAGAAGCCACACTCCTGTATGAAAAGATCAACCCTAACCTGACCCTCATTCACTGGATGAAGTTAGGACCTGTGATCCGTGATGCTTTAGGACACATTACAGAGCTGAGTCAGCAGTAAACGAGGATTTAATTCTGACAGGTTTATTGTTTATTGGGTTTATTGTTGCTTATTGGATTTGGATGATAATATTGATTGATAATGACTGATAATATAGCTTGATAATTGATAATATATACAGCATTTAAAAAAATAATTTGCAAGTGTCTATAAACATTGTGGTTAGCTCCATGTTTAATTTCTGAAGTTGCTTTCCTAAAACTCCATAAATATTATATATGACAGCCGTAATAATAGTGTAATCAACACACTTTAATCCATATTACCTTTTTTGTGATAGGTGGGCTGAAAAATTGGATTCCTTGACAGTTACTGCCACGCAGGACCCTGAAGGCTTTCTGGGACACCCTGTGAATGCCTTCAAACTGGTGAAGAGGTTGAACACAGAGTGGGGGGACCTGGAGAGTCTTGTGCTCCGTGACACCACTGGAGGTATGAACAGTAAAGCCCAGGTTCAAATAATAACACTGTAATATTTGGTTTTATAAATGAGTGGTAAAAACTTGCAGAAAAAGTGCAACACAGAAGTACACTAAAACATTGACTTGTTTGTTTTAGGTGTATGTGGATGGATGAAACTCCCATCTAACTGTTCACCTCATGAAATTTTAAGAGAAAGTGTTAAATGTCACTTTGAGTGATTAATGTGCCCACACATAGAATACTTTATCGTGCCATTTTTCTTAGGATTTATTTCCAACCTGACCATCCAGAGACAGCACTTCCCAAATGACGAGGACCAGACCGGAGCTGCCAAAGCTCTCATCCGGTTACAAGACACTTACAGACTTGATGCCAACACAATCTCTACGGGAAACTTACCTGGTAAAATCCTCCGAACAGTTGCATGTCACACATAAATGGCATGAGTTCACATGCCCATGGGCCTATTTGTTCATTAAGGATTCAAATGTACAGATATAAAGACAAAGTGACTGCCACGAAAGTCACAATAAATGTCAGACGATGTGAGTTTTTTGGGGGAAGGGTTTGATTGTTTTCTGATTTCTTTTCCCCCCCTCCTGTGTGTACTCCTAACTAGGAGTGAAATACAAGAGCCACATGACAGCAGAGGACTGTTTTGAGCTGGGGAAAATTGCCTACTCCGATGCCGATTACTACCACACAGAGCTGTGGATGGCCCAGGCCCTGAAACAGCTCGATGAGGGAGAGGAGTCCACTTTAGATAAGGTGACAGTGATCGACTACCTCAGCTACGCCATTTACCAGCAGGGGGAGATGGAGCGTGCAATGGAGTATACAAAGAGGTTGATTGAACTGGGTGAGTCTCTTCATATTCTAAAGAATTAAGAAGTAAGACTGTAATAGTGTGGAACTTGCTTTAATTTGGCCAAACAAAATAAATTATTGTTGGGTATTTTAAGCAAGGTTTAGACTGAAGGACAGACTAAACAGAGGTGAGGCACAGGTCAACATTTCCGAGCCAGACAGACATAAACAGCTCAGGCAGTTGCTATGTTGGGGCATAACATCTGTGCTGTAACAAATCTGTGGGGTCTTGTCTCAAAACGCTGCTGTTTGTACCAGCAAAACAGTTATCTGTATAGCACAATTCACAGAGCAGTGAAATCTATTTTTTAAAAATGACTGGGTATTGCTTTTTTTTAGAGACTTATGTGTCATTTGTCCCCTTTTATTTATTGACGTTACGGATTAACCAGGAATAAGAGAGGATTTCAGTGTGTCCAGGTACAGTTTAAACCACTGCCAGACTTTCCAAAGCAGTGTTAATGTCAATTTTATTGATATTTTTATTATATTATATTTATATATTTATATTATATTTTACACATAAACTCAGTGTGCTTAACATAAAATATAAAAACATTAAAAACCCATGTAAGTCTGCAATGCCTTAAGGCTTGTAAAAACAAAAAAAACTAAACTGTACAAAGGAATAACATGCATGGTAACATACACAAAGACAAGCACGTACACAAAAGTGTTATTAAGTGTAAGTGTGTGAGAAAAATAAAGGTTTTATGTTAAGTTAAGTTTGTTTTTGAATGTAGACATGATTGTAATTGACCTCAGAGGAGTAGGAAGCTTGTTCCAAAGAACAGAGCAACAGAAACTGAAAGCACCCTCAGCACACTTAGATCGAATTCTGGGGACAGTTAAAAGATCTGCACCTGATGACTTGAGAGGTCTTATTGGGTTATAGACACCCAGCAAGTGAGAGATGTACTTGTGTGTGTGTGTGTGTGGGGGGGGGGGGAATCACTGAGTGCGTTATGAACTAGCAGAAGGATTTAAAACAATCAAAGCTCAAAACCAATAGAGTGCGAAATAGCTCCCTTACCCGAGCCGCTGTCTCCATCACACCTCTTTGCCAATCAGTGCACCAATTCAAAGGACTATAACCAGCTACACACACACAAACAGTTTTTAGGTCTGTGACTTGCTTATGTTCACACTCCCACCCTTTTCTTCAGAGACTACTAGTATGAGAAGTTGCACACAAAGCCACTTTAAAGCATTGAGCTACTTTTTAGTAGAAATATTTATACTTTCATATTCTGTAGTAACTATAGTGACCATTTGTACTGCTGTTTTCTTCTGTCCAACAAAGTGACACTGTCAGCTATCAGTTTAGCAGTAGTAAACAGTCCCCTTGCTGTTATTTTGAAAGTTATGTTGCTTCCTGGGCCATGTCCTGCTAAAAGGGTGCCAAAGCACCCGAAGGACATTGTCCCAATGGATTGCAATGTCTCAGACTGCAGCTTTTGACAGTAGTCCTCCATCTGAGTTGAAGTCATCATTACTGACTGATGGCGTATATTTGTCATGTTAGAAGCGATGTTGTTTTAGTTTGCATTGCTGCTTGTAATCACCACTGATGTTTTCTCCTGGTTTTTCACACGTAGACCCAGAGCACCCGCGTGGCAAGAGCAACCTGAAGTACTTTGAGTTTCAGTTGGAGAAGCAAAAAAAGGCTGCAGAGGAAGAAGCTCCAAAACAGAAGGAGCGCGAGAAAAGAGAAACAGCTGAAAAGAAGAAGAAGCAGAAGAAGTCCAAAAAGGCTTTCTCTCTGATCCCAGAAAGGGAGAAATATGAGATGCTTTGCCGTGGAGAGGGTATCAAAATGGTGAGGAAGAGCTGAAAGCAATTTATAACTTGCATACTGCAGCTCAGTTTTAACTTTTTGTGTGCTCTTTTCTTTTCTCTAAATCAGACACCTCGTAGGCAGAGCAGGTTGTTCTGTCGTTACTACGATAACAATCGTAACCCCAGTTTACTGCTGGCGCCCGTCAAACAGCAGGATGAGTGGGACCGCCCCTACATTGTTCGCTACCTTGACATCATCTCTGATGCAGAAATTGAGAGAATCAAGCAGCTGGCAAAACCACGAGTAAGCAGTTCAGATTTTAGGATTTCATAGGTGGTTTGGGATGGCAAAGGATGGGAGGTTAAAGCTGTTATTAGCAACGCATACTTTAACATCTTTATGTGTTTATCTGTGTGTGCTTCACAGCTACGCAGGGCAACCATCTCCAACCCCATCACAGGAGTGCTGGAGACAGCTTCTTACAGGATCAGTAAAAGGTAAGACAGAGCATGATGATGAGGAGGAGAAAATCTTATTTTCCCCTTTAATAACTGAGCTCACGTCTTCTTCTGTACTCCCGTCTGATCACAGCTGCATGTTTCTGCCCCTCATAAAGGCCATCCTAAAGGCTCTTGAGCTGAAGCACTCTCTCCTGCTGAAAATACTAAAAATAAAGAAACATCTGTAGCTTTTTTCCCCCAAATAATCCTAAATGAAAGGGAAATGCTAAATTACTAACGCAACTGAATATGTAGCTATTTGTGGACGAGTTGGATTATCCAACTCTTTTTTGAGGACCTTTTTATGGGTCTGTTTCTGCTCAAGTGTCTGCTCCACGGAGGTAACACATGAAGGTAGCAGAGGGGAAAGATATTACTCTTTTACTAGTTGATACTAACATTATTTCTTTTGTGAGCTGCCTTTTCTTTCCCTCTTTTTCTCCTTATTATGTTTTGTCCGTCCTTGTGCATGTGTGCTTCCGCAGTCCATTTTCCTTCCTTCTTTGATACTGCTCTTCCTGCTTCTACGTGTCCTGCTGTTGGAAATGCTGTAGTTAACGGGAGCTGTGGTGACTGAACCCCATTCAAAGAAAATCCCTGTGAGGTAAGGGGTCAAAGATCACTTGGAAGGACTCTCTCCCTTCCCCTGCTCATTTGACTTCATATCTATACCAGGCTACCTGAGTTTTCCCGTGCTGGATTTTTATGTCCCATAGCATTGTTTGGAAATCACTTTCCAATACAAGGCCATTTTTCTGTAGTTCTACATTTTGTACAAGATCTGTTTTAAAAAAGAGACATTGTGAAACATCAAAGGCCTATGTAGTGCAGATAAATGACCGTTCAATTTTTATAGATGCCTTGCTCACTGTTTTAAATTCAAATTTAAATCCCATCCTAAAAATAGCACGTTAGCAGCCCACCAAAACCCCATGCTTTCTTTGGTTTTACTGCAGGTGGTAATTAATGTGTGTGGGTGTCAGGGTGTGGTGTTTCTTTTAAAGTTTTGTATGCGTGCATGACAGCCGGCACGTCTTTCTAACTTGAGTGAACTTGAGGTAACAGACAGATGGCAGAAATCAGAACAGTTTGAACTCCATTTAAACGACTGCAAGAGACTTAAGGAAATAATCCACTGGCTCATGCTTCATTCAATATCCATTTATAAAATATGACCTATCAGTACAAACTGAATGAAAAAAGATGACACACACAGACACACGTGTTAATGCTGATCTGCAGGCATTCTTAAAAACATGATGAAGAAGCTATATGGGCGAAGAATCATCTCACTGCCTTTGTAACGTCTTAAAAAAACTTGTTTTCCTCAACCCACATTAGAGTGTGTTGGAATTGTCTCTCACATAATGGCAACTGCAAGTTCGTGTTAAGAGGATGGACATTTTTATTTTGTTTTTAGTGGATATTATGGCCAGAAAAAAATATTTTATCTAGTCCTAAACCACACTATAGAAATATCTTCAAAGATATTCATTAGATATTGTAAAGCTGGATATTGTTCCCGTTTTCCATTCCCTTTGCAACTCTACTTTGCTTCTGTATCCTAATATTGCCATTTACAAACTCACGTTGGTTTTTGTTGGCTTTTGATTCCAAGTTTCCTGCGTAGCATGCCTCTCAGACACTTTTTACAGAAACATCTAGTGGATAAAATGTGTGCCTTACTGAAATATGTTTCCCATGCTGTTTCATTCTCAGTTTCTCTGTGTTCCCTTCTATATTCTAGTGCTTGGCTCACTGAATATGATGATCCAATGATTGAAATGATCAATAACAGAATTGAAGGTGTCACCGGGCTTGAAATGGACACTGCAGAAGAGTTACAGGTAAAAAGGTTATTTCAAAACCAACAAAAAACTGTACATGACCACCAAAGCAAATATGAAGCAAACAAGTTTCCCTGTTTCCTCTGTTAGAAACTGATTTTTTTTACATGTATTTGTCTGCAGGTTGCAAATTATGGTGTTGGAGGTCAATACGAACCTCACTTTGACTTTGGAAGGGTACGTTCTTTTTCAGTTTGCCACAGTTAATGTACTGCTGCATTAATGTGGTAGGATGTTTAACATGGTATTGGTTATCTCCGTACAGAAAGATGAGCCAGATGCCTTTAAAGAACTGGGAACTGGGAATCGTATTGCAACGTGGCTTTTCTATGTGAGTGATCACCCCTTTGGACCAGCATTAACCTTCTTTTATTTATTGAAGTTTGATTTTTACTATACTAATTGCCTATGCTGGTACTGAAATTAATTTAGCAGTCAGTGACACAGTCATTGTTATAATTAAAGTAGACATTGTTGACTTATAAGTCTGCATATTTGATAATACTGAGAAAACTATCGTATTAAGTTTCAGTATACAAATTAAGAACAAACCCTGTCACTGCACATAGTGCTAGCAAAGGGCTAGCATAGTATCGAGGGCTAGCTGTCATCTGTGACTATGGGCTTTAGTGTCTTTGCTGTGATAGGACAAAATTTACTCTGCTGATGTGATAAGAGAAACAATAGCATCTAAATTCTCAATTCAAATACAGTACGTTCAATATTATTACTTAATCGTAAAGTCATGTGACTCCTCACCTTGAAACAGTGTCACAAAGCATTTACATGAGTGAGGGGCCATGCATGGTAAGTAATGAGGAACACGGGTAAATTTGGAAACAGGAGGATTTTATTTTACTCAAAAAATGCACAAAACTATTAACAAAAATTATATTTGAAATAAGTTCTAGGAACCTCAGCAAAAGAGGTCAAATAATCTGAACTCAAATCAGACTCAGAAATTAAAAAACGGACTAATAAAATGAACTAACTGCTTAAACAAAACCAAACACAACTGAGCAGGAATTGACTCAGCATGCAGGAAACAAATGGAAACTTAAGTCTTGGCTGATCACACCAACTTAGACACACTGGGAAGCAAAATAAATAATGATCTGTTATTGATCTGTTATCCAGAGAAACCACATACTGTAGCAGCTAATTTAGCAGCTACTTCAGCATAAATAATACATTGAACATAAGATTAAACACATTAACAGTGTTTACTTTACAAAAGTTAATTAAATCTGCATACTACACACAAGAACTATTCTATCTTCAACTTCATTTTATATGAAACTAAGGATCTCATATAAGTTGTTTAAATTACACTGCTGGATTTTTCTTCTGTCTCTGTTGTAGATGAGTGACGTAGCAGCAGGTGGAGCCACAGTATTCCCAGATGTTGGTGCAGCAGTTTGGCCTCAAAAGGTAAATGTTGATATTACTCCTCTTATAAATGTCCATTAATATTGGTTTTCCAGCTAATCCTATTATGTAACAAACTGAAGGATTTTGTAAAAAAGGTCACAGATGTCCATAATAAAGTACACACCGTACATAATAAAAGAGAAAAATATACTTATTCAAGCACTTTTTCTCTCCAAAACACATTTTATTAATGGTAAAGGAGCGTTTTCATCCAATATAAGCTCATTTAGCGGAAATAACTGCCAATTTGTTCATAAAAGGATTCTTTCATGTGCCCCCATGCTCTTATAATGTTTTTAACTGCCATTTTAACAATCCCAGTATAGCAAGAGAACACATGTATTTAAATTTTGCTTTATTTATCATTTCACTTCTGAGAAATCTGTTGCAAGTACTTTAGGAAACCAAGTCTTGGCTCTCTGAGATGATGTGCAGAACTACTTAACCATTGGTGCCTGTTTGTTTTCCAGGGTACTGCAGTGTTCTGGTACAATTTGTTTGCCAGCGGGGAGGGAGACTACAGCACTCGACATGCAGCTTGTCCAGTGTTGGTGGGCAACAAGTGGGGTGAGTTTGATTGTTCTTGTTGGCTATAAAGCCGTCGACCTGAGTAAGCATTGTATAAAAGAATAGTGCTTGATTTGAGGACTTGGGGATTTTGGATGATTTTGAGACACCAACACAAGGCCCAACTTCTGTTGAGCCTGTGTCCTCCACCTCCCTCAACTCTATTTACACTTTTAAACATTAAAATTATATTTAACAATTAAGACAATGCAATTTAAAAAGTCTGAAAAAGACATTTTAGTGTCAATCACTGCTTGATTAATAATGTTACTACACTGGCCAAAATAATTGTGATTTTACAGATGTTTTACATATTTAAATGTGTGAGTGTGTGTGTGTGTGTAAGACTGGGCTTATGATTAATCTATCTGTGTATTTTTCTTTCCATCATCAGTATCAAACAAGTGGATTCATGAAAGAGGCCAGGAGTGGAGGCGACCTTGTGGCCTAAGTGAATCTGAATGATTGTCCTCATCACCTTCGTGGCCCTCTCTTCCCCTCCTTGTGAAACACCCAGGACTAAAGAACTGTGCTGCAGATCACAGCGTGATGATGGATACACATGGATACAAAGAGTCGAAATGGCTCACCTCCTTTCTATAAACACTGACTTGTGTTTTTTCTTTCCTCTCGCTCTCCACTTGTTAGTCAGTTTCAAAGACTGTTTTGGTTAATGTCAAACTCCTGGACTGTATTGGCATTAAGGTGCCAAGGTTGACATGTTCATAAGGTTTTGTTGGATAGTTTTGAGAAACACTTGAGCCCCTTTGTTTGCACTCTGAATGAACCTTAGAAAATACTAAACTGCATCAGAGATGTTTGTCTTTTCTGACAAGTCAGTTTATGTTCAGGCTGAGCTTTCCCTGGGAAACACTCCAAAGAATTGAAAATTATGACCATAATCTAGGATTGTGGGGGTTTTTTTGATGGAAAAATAAACACTTTATTTCCTGTAAGCTGTGTAAAGATCCAGAAGTGGTTTTAGTTTCTTGCAGTCTATGCAGTACATTATCACATGTTGCTGATCTGCCTAAATGCCACTGTTTATCACTCATTGTTGCAAAATGTAGTGTGCACACATGCATGGGTACACTTACAGAGAGGTGCATACACCCCGATACTGCATAACATTAATTTTATATTTATGTGTTTTTCCTGGATTTAATCCTCATTGTGTTAGTGTTATGTGAGGGGGGAAAACAAGCACTACATTTTCCCATAACGGAGTCAAATAGTGATTCTTTAGAGTAGGTTTGGAAGAGTGTGACCAATACTTTCAGTGTATATAATGTGTTGGGTTTTTTTTTAAGAAAGAGGCATTTATTTATATGTCCTAAAAACAAGTTTATGTTGCTTATGCTTTAAATGAAAAAAAAACAATGCTTTTTTCTTTACTACAATAAACTACGTTACAATAAATAAGATGATCAACTGTCCTTCTGCAGTGTGTGTGTGTGTGATGGGATTTTTTTTGGGGGGGGGGGGTGAAGGCATCACGTGACCGATCTAATGATACCGTCTGTTGTTCATCTGTGGCAACCAGGGCCAGACGTCTGTCAGGTCGGGAGGACAAGGGCAAGCGTGAGAGAGTGAGACAAACGAAGGAGCAGCTCTGTGAAAAGAGGAACTTTTTTTTCCGGGCTTGGGAAGTTAGACTTAATCCATAATTCTGAGGAAAACCATTGAAGTTCCAACGAAAAAAAAAGAAAGAAAATATCGGCAAAATGATGACCCAGGTGGAGACCACGGTGCACTATGATAACGGCTACGAGGATGAGTATATGATCCAGGAGGAAGAGTGGGACAGGGACATGTTACTAGACCCTGCCTGGGAACAACAACAGAGGAAAGTACGTAAAAAATCGTCTGTTTCTGAAAAAAGTCTAAAACTATCGAGCGTTAGCTAATATTATTTTAGAGAGAAATTAAACAGCTTGGTCTTTTCTTACTCAGAATTGTGTAACTTTAGATGTTATGGTAATTTTTTAATATTTCTATTTAAAAATATATATTTTACATATGTACACAGTAGTACAGTTCATAACTTTGGGCTAACAGTAAAAAAAGTCTTGAGAGACGTTAAGCACGCCGAGTCGGGGAGATAAACTTCCGGTTAACCTTGTCAAAATAAAATCAGTTCAGCGGGTTCATCGCGACAAGTCACGCTGCTGAAGTATTTTGATCTCTTTACTGGACATTTTGTTCTTGGATGTTGGGATAGGGTAGCTGTTATTCGTATCACTGATAGACATTACCCAAAATATAGTTCAGTGAGGTCGGGAGCAAGTTATAGAGGTACACAAGTTATACAACCACAACTACACAATGGCTTAGTAGCTTGAATTTTGCCTTAAGAAGTCAGTGGCCGTTGGGGTTACTTCACCCACCTCTGGTAAACGTAACGTTTAGTTTTATTTTTAAAGGTGGCATTGGTTAACCTCCGGTGTGGTCCTCGCTAAGTGCCGCAGACCTGACGCAGATAGGGTCCAGTGCGTGAGGCGTGAGGGACGGATGCGGTGGTGGGTACCAGCTAACAATAGCTGTACCTTCCAGCGGCTCTCCAGACTGCTGCCTCTCCACTGATACGCGAGGAATGCGAGC
This sequence comes from Pundamilia nyererei, assembly GCF_000239375.1. Lineage (NCBI taxonomy): Eukaryota > Metazoa > Chordata > Actinopteri > Cichliformes > Cichlidae > Pundamilia > Pundamilia nyererei. The sequence continues at coordinate 2,524,693 of NW_005187425.1, forward strand.
TGTCAACAGATGCTTCTAACACATGATGACGCTCTTGGGATTAGAATGGACGCTCCATCTAATTTTAACCTCGGGACCAAAAGGCATTAGTAGGGTTAATCCAGTGTCCTTGGTGCGGAATTCTTTTGTTTATAGAAACCACGTAGAAAAATTGTACCAGCACCAACTCGACTCGATATAGCCTCGGCCCCCAACACCGTCAGTTGGTTTTAGGGCTTTAAAAATTGGCTGGGACCTTATACTGCAGCTCTTTGCACAACTGGAGTCCATCAGCTCCTCCATGCCCTTCGTAACCTCCTGTGGCCTGCGCAGGGATGATAAAACTGTATTTTTGGCAACACCAGGCAGCAACACCACAGTCCATATACACAGCTATTTTTTCCACTCTTTATCTAATTTTGAGTTGATAAGTGGTCATTGGAGGGTGGTTTGAGTTTTTTCTGTTCCTTTGTGCCCCAGTTTGATGCTCAATATTAGCACCCACACTGTGCTGCAGCTTCTATTTGTTGAAAATGGAACAAAATTGCTCTATTACTGATATCTATTGTCATTTTTTCCCAAAATATTATCTCCTATACCATGGTGCAATTAGCTTATTTTAATTCTAGTTGTGGTTGCTATATATTATTTCTTATATGGAGCCCTTTTTAAATCTATTGCCTAATTCATATGAGTTCATCAAGGAGATTGATGACAGAGCAGAGTAGGCACAGCCAGGGTGCTCGGTTTCATTGAGCGAAAGTGATGAAATGTGACTGATACATAGTGAATATCCTTCATCTAAGTTAAACCAAGTGAAAATAGTCATCCATGATCCGCTGATGTGGCTAGGTCTTTCCAAAATGTTAAGCATCCAGTTCGCTTTTATTTTCCATCCTCCAGGTCTCAGCCTGCCAGCCTCTGACCTAGTGAGCCCCCAAAGGCATCCGTCAGTTCAGTGACAGGGTCGGTCCTCACTGGATGTGATTCATAAATATTTTTAGCTTTAATCGTCACCGGGCAGTAGAGGGCGGGGATGCTTGGAAAGTAGGGTTCTGCGACTAGTGGCAGAGCCAGATTTGGAGGACCAGCAGACAAAGTTTTTTTTTACAAGGAAGGCAGCGGCTCATTGTCACACACACACACCCGAGGGACTCACTCAGTGTGGAATGGGGATGGCCTTTACTCTAATGCCTGTAATATTCTGATTTTGCTCCGGCACCTGCGGGGCGAGAAGCTGAGTGGCTGGCTGGGCATGCATATGCAGTCCTCCTGGGTACAAGGTTGTCCGTGGATCAGTGCTGGAAAATCCTAAAATATTTTCCCCATGTCACTCTAGAGTATTTATTTATTCACATATAAATCTAGAAAGTATGCAAGTAAAGTCACAAAAATGTAAAATTAGCTCATTTAAAATGTTCTTCTGTGCTTCTTTTTAGATAGACATCAGCTGTGATCTTTTCCTCTCATGGGCTAAAATCACAATTTTTCTTAAAAGGAAATGAAACTCAAAGGAAAAAGTGCAAAAGTCAACCCAGTTTATCTTTTCACTGAAAACTATTTATTTTTAATAAAATCAGTAAATGCTTTCATTCTCTACTCCTGTTAATGGAGATGAAAGGTAAAATTGAAACATGTTATCAGGAAGTGTAGCATACGCAAATATCACACTACAGCTCGTTGTTTATGTACAATTTTTTATCATGTAGTTGATTAGTTCAATGATTCATACATCTAAACATAGAAACTAGGGATGGGCAAAAGTGTAAATATTTAGTACAATTTTGTCTACCAATAATTATTGGGGAAGAAAAAACAAGATGAAAGTGTTATTGTGGCGCATCATTTTGCAATACTGCTCCCACATTGCCTTTCAAAACATGCTTGTCCTTCATTTCTGCCCCTCCATAAAAGCCTGAACTCATTCTCTGCCAGACTGTGGCAGATATATTTCAATTTGCATTTATTTCTTTATTTAGAGTGCTGAATTGTAATTAAAGTTCAAGGAAATTCAGTCACTTAAAAGACAATTGTCTTCACTTTTTTAAAGTTTAATTTTCCAAGGTCTACGAATAACCGAGTTTAAATGATCATGATATCAGTACTGCCCAACATAAATAATGATTTTTTTTCTTTTGTCATAGTTGGGCAGCCCAAATTGAAACTTGATTTCTATCTAATGATAGTGAGCTGTTGAAATGTTTATATTTTCTGTGTGGCAGAGGGTAATATTTACAACATCCAGATCCATTACTCATCCTTGTGGCATATCTTTCAAATTATTCTAAATGAGAATTTTTAATGTGCCCATCATTCATTCACTCCTGGCTTGTCTCCACACTTCATCGGCAAAGCCTGTGCTCTGGAAGAACGGCACACGTGTACTGTGATAGAGCTATCTCCATGCAGCTGTAACATATCAACGTGTCATATTCGAAGTGGCAAAATAGTGACAGAAAGTGACGTGAGGGGAAAACTTGTCCCTCGTCCACGTGACATTTTCGCTCATGTTGACGTTCTTCTTCCCCGTCTTTTATCATGAGGCACGGCAGAGCAGTCTAAATTTATCACCTTATATCAGCTGGAATGTGCTCTGTGGTCGGCTCCCAGCTTTCATCCTTACAGTGCTCAGCGTCCATGAACTCTGCTGCTAGCTATTGATAGAGGCTTTATAAAAATAGGCGAAAGACAATGAGCCTGTCTTAACTTGATTTACAGTATTTGAGTACCAAACATGGAGTACATTTGTTCTGATAGGTGTTAGCTATGGAACCATTGTAGGAAATGTTGAAACTTAACACTAATGTTTAACTAATGGACAATCGACTTGGTTATAGTCCTAAGTGAAGATCCCAGTTTGTTTAGGTTTACTGTAAAGAGGAATAGCTTGTAGTTTAATCCACTAAAAAAGTGATATAAATTTTTAGAAGTGAGTATAACTGCCAGTTAAACAAAAATGCCCCCAAAAGTGAAGAAAACTTAACTGACTGCTGTAAATTTCTTTTCGTTTTTGAGTCAAATCCAATTTTTATTGAGCTGGGAATCCTTTTTCTGTTAGACCTTCACAGCTTGGTGTAACTCCCACCTGAGGAAAGCTGGTGTTCAAATTGAAAACATTGAGGAGGACTTCAGGAATGGACTCAAACTCATGCTGCTGCTGGAAGTTATCTCAGGTTGGAGCACTAAAGAGAGTTTTCATTTTCTTGCCTTTTTTTAGTGTTTCAGTCAGCTTTCTTTCTGTGTCTTATTAGCTGAGGTTATATGCACACCATATTGTGTTTGCAGGAGAGAGGCTACCCAAGCCAGATAGAGGGAAGATGCGGTTTCATAAGATCGCAAATGTTAACAAAGCTTTGGACTTCATCACAAGTAAAGGAGTCAAACTGGTTTCAATAGGAGCCGAAGGTACCTGTGCACGTCCTGTGTATGAATATAATGTAACCATTTAGGGATGCAAGAGTTGGAACCAGGAATTTTTACCTTGTGAAATAATCTGCTGGAGACTAAATATAACACTTTTTTGTTTCAGAGATTGTGGATGGGAATGTAAAGATGACTCTTGGAATGATTTGGACTATAATCCTCCGCTTTGCCATTCAGGACATATCTGTGGAAGGTGAGGTTAGCACACACAGTCCAGGAACATATAGGTGCTTCAAGCTACGTGACAACATACCAGGACCTTTCCTGTAAAATGGGCATTTTCGCATCTGACTATGCAAATAAGCACAATTAATCCACACATATAGATAGACACAACAGACTGGATTACTTTATTAAATAAAAACCAGCATTCTTCCTGCTTGTTTTTGGCCAGTTTATAAATAAAAGTGCATTTTATGTTCGAGTAAATTAAACATCACTTAAAAATGCTAAAAATTCCATCATAATTCTGTTGACTTTACTTTGGTGGGTAATAATATATATATTTGCACAAAAAACCCTGCAAACGAAATGAAAACATTGTTATGGAGTTCACTTGTCACAAAAACAAGTTGTATGATATATCAGTGCACAGAATGCTTGTGTAGTATGTGCCAAATGAGAAAGCTGACCACACGTTTAAATGGCAAATACATGTTCTCCTCAGAAACATCTGCCAAGGAAGGGCTTCTACTGTGGTGTCAAAGAAAGACTGCCCCCTACAGGAATGTTAATGTCCAAAACTTCCATGTCAGGTGAGTATGACACACTGTATTGTGACCACTGAATTTAGATCTTGTAAACCAGGTGTCTATAATCTATTATAACATAATGTAGTGGTTGTTAGGTCAATAGGTTCATCTAATAGCATGATATCAATACTAAGTTCTTCTGTAGATGACTTTAGTAATACAAAATATAAAAAGGAGGATAGAGGGTAGCATCAGGGAAATGTTACCACCGCTTTAATGGTGAATATCGGAGCTGGACTCGAGAAATTTCATCTTTATGACCTGACACATTTATTCTCTGTATTGACTGGTGAAGCTGGAAGGATGGCCTGGCCTTCTGCGCCCTGATTCACAGACACAGACCCGACCTCCTCGACTACTCTAAGCTCAACAAGGTGTTGTGTGGTTTCGCTTGCTGTGTTTCAAGCTTGCACAATAACACTTTGATTTCCACAAACATAAGAAGCACAGTTTTGTCCGCTTTGTGGAAAAGAAGTCTTTATCTACTACTAGAAGATTACACAATTGATCTCTTTACTCTGCTAATAACTCGCTTGCAGTGGTCATCTGTTTGACAAACTAATTTGTGTTTTAACGATCCTGGGGTGTTGTGTTGTGTCTCTTTTGGATATTCTTAGAAATGTGTGGCATTTCAAAGGACAAGATCTACATGACAGTGATTTAATGTGATGTAAGGTGTTTGTAGGAAGTCCGCTGTGTTGTGTTATTAATGTGTTATTTGGCTAATGGTTATAATCCGGCTTTAATTTATGAATGTGTTTCTCTCTATTGTGAGTGCACTCATTTAGTATCGCCTCATGCTTCATTATGCTTAAGCAAATCAGTTTACTTAGCACACAATTTCATCATAATTAGCATGAAAACTGCAACTTTTATTTCAATTTTATTGCTGTGTTTTTGTGCAACCCGCTGCGCCCATTACCAGATTAGATTTAAAAGGCTCCCTTGTTAACAAGGGGTTACCACATGGTGGAAATATATGGCCTCTACACTCTGAAGAGTCTTGACTTTTCTCTGCATTTGAAACCTACTTAATGACTAGAGTATCAGTGTGAAGCATTTTAGGTCAAAAATGTATGTCTCAGTTAAATGTTCTGGTTTAGCAGATGTCCAGGATTCAGGTGAGGGCCTCGGTGAGCTGCTTATTTGCTGCGTGTTTGCAGAGGGCTAGAGAGCACAGCTCACAGCCCTCCCTTGTTCGCCAAGTAGCGATAATACACAAGTAAACTTTTCTCTCCTGGAAGAAGGTGCTGTGTTAGCCAGATGGAAAGGGCAAGGCTGCTATAGGACTATTTGAGGTGTCATGCTTTAACTGCCAGGTGTGAGTTCATAAAAAGATGTTTTTCTTCCCTTTTTAAGCCTTAAAAAAATCACAGCCAGCATAGCTGACCTCACATCAGAACATTTAGTTTGCTCGGGCCATATGTTCCCTGTTACTGTAAATATATAGCAGGGGAACCACCTTGGAAGGATATGAAGAGTGACTTTTCATTCATTTTGTGATCAGAGGCACTCACTTTTCTACACACAGCTGACTGGCCTGACTTGGAGTCAACCCTGAATAGTCACAGAAACATGAGCTTAGTCCCTGCAGAGCGCAGGCTTAGCTTTACCTCTGCCATTGTCCATGCTGTCACGTCGTATTCCCCATTTAGAGGCCACCGGTGCACATAAAAGTCAGGAAGACATCTATACGCGTTACACTCATAACATCACAGTGATACTTATTAATCGCCGCAAGGACGGTGATACTTTTATTAGAAAATAATGAAAGTATATACAATGATTCAAATGGACAATGTAAACAAACCATGCTGGCTAGTAATATACTTCAGTACACTATTTCTTGCTACAGCCTTTTATTCACACTTTTTGTGTCTTTGAGATCCATGTTCACACACTCAGTCACACCTGAACTTCAGTTCTGCTCATGCTGCTTGGAGACAGTTGCATTGTGCATCAGGCAACCTTTGAATCTGGCTCCAGGTGAGCGAGTTTGTTAAGCCTGTTGAGACAGCTCTTGTCAGGGACACATACACAGACACACACACAGAAGGCTCGAGGTATTCTTATTTCCATTCCTCTATGCCATCAGTTTACCACCCAATCCATCTATCTATCTTTCTTGTACCGGATATGTGAGCAGCTGCCCCTGTCATGTTGTGCACCACCCCTACCCTCTACCTTTGAGGAACAGCGGTACAGTGATAGGGACAGCAGCATGATAGTATGATTCCTTTACCCCTTTGCACTCTTAGTGACAGCCCCATCAGCAGCAGAGGGGTTCACTGTCAGCTTTTGGCTCAAGGCACAACTCCTGTCCTGTCAAACACTTGTATTTTCCTGTCACAGTAACTAGTATGAAAAAGGAGGAATGCATTTCTTTAAAACAATTCCATTAAAAAATAAGAAGAGGTATAGAGAGTAATAAACATCTGCTGGTTATAGATTATTAAATGCTTCCCCTTTCATCATCTCTTATGCAACAGACTAAAACAGCAATTCCTTAATCAAACAAAGAAAAAAAATCAATCATATTCATAATAAAGGGCAGATGGAGATAAATAAATGGTATTTATTTGAGACATAACTGACCTTTCCTGTGAATGTGATCTAATCAACAAATAAAGAATTAAACTGGTATTAAAGTTCTTTGGAAACTAAGAGATGTAATTTCTAAGGTTTTGCAAGGATCTAGTTGAGGGCTAGTAAATGTGCATGTAGATTATATGACCATCACATGTTTTGTGCCTTGATTGCATGGATTTCAGTGGTGTTGTAAGTGTGGCACTGGTGTACAGTGATGTTCTGTGTTCTTATTTAGGATGATCCTCTGGGAAACTTGAACCTGGCTTTTGACATAGCAGAAAAACACCTGGACATTCCAAAAATGCTGGATGCAGAGGGTAATATTTTATGTAGTGGAAAAATATGAGTTTTTTGTGTCCTGTTTATGGTAATGGGTGCTAACAATGTATATCTATTGTTTTGGATGAATCTCCTTCACAGGGGTCCAAATATCAACCACATAGATTTCTGTCACATATAATTATCTTCATATCTAACTGCATTTTTGTTATGTCTGAACAGAAGTGAAAACCATAAAAAATATCTCCTTCTATTATCCAATGTAGCTGTAGTTTCCTTTAAATTCTTTCTGCCACCTTGACTTTTCATCCCTCTTCATGCCACAGATATCATCAACACCCCCAAGCCCGATGAGAGAGCCATCATGACCTATGTGTCCTGCTTTTACCATGCTTTTGCTGGAGCTGAGCAGGTAGTTTTGTCTGTCTTTTTTTCAATAGCACCATGTTATTCTGAGAATATCAAAAAAATAAAAAATATATATATACTCAGTTTGATTTAGACACAGCACACTGATTAAAAATCCTTGCCATCTTAGTTCTCTGATCTAATTACATTATTATTGTCCCCGTGCTCTCAGGCGGAGACTGCTGCCAACAGGATCTGTAAGGTGCTTGGAGTAAACCAAGAGAATGAGAAACTGATGGAAGAATATGAGAGACTGGCCAGTGAGGTAAAGTTTAAATATAATGATGGCACTTTGTGTCATGAAAGATTTTTCAAAGTGATGTGCTTTTTGGATAACAGTGATTAAGGTACAGTATTAGTACATTTTTGTTTGTCCTCTGTTTATTATGCGCTGTTCAAATTAAAAGTTCAAAAACAAAATTTTCTCTCTCTACTCAAATATCTCACTGATGTTACAAACTGAGATCCATCTGCTGGAAAAATCAATTATTTATCACCACTCTCTTGCCACTCCACTTATTCCCATGTTGTCCTTGTGTTTTCCAGCTGCTGGAGTGGATCCGCCGCACCACTCCCTGGCTGGAGAATCGGACCCCAGAGAAGACCATGGCAGAGATGCAACGGAAGCTGGAGGACTTCAGGGACTACAGACGCCAGCACAAGCCCCCGAAAGTGCAGGAGAAGTGCCAGCTGGAAATTAACTTCAACACCCTTCAGACCAAGTTGCGCATCAGCAACCGGCCTGCCTTTATGCCCTCTGAGGGGAAGATGGTATCTGTAAGTCACAACTTCATATTCATTCATTCATGATTGAGTCTTGCGATCAGTTCTGTTGTGGTTCAGACACTAAAGATTGCATTGTGTTGACAGGACATAGCCAGTGCATGGCAGGGTCTGGAGCAGGCAGAGAAAGGGTACGAGGAATGGCTTCTTACAGAGATCCGTAGGCTTGAGAGGGTGGACCACCTTGCAGAAAAGTTTCGCCAAAAAGCAACTAATCATGAGAACTGGGCCAGCGGTCAGTTGTAGTTTGTGTATTTACCTTTTTGATTGCTGTTGATGTGTCTATAGGTCCACGTGTTTATCTTGGCCAAGCACTTTATATAGAGTGCATTTTACTGTTTAGATTTCCTCATAATGAAATGTTATTGAAGGTTAATTTCTGCATCTGTAATGACCAGATAAGGACTGTTTTTAGTAGAACCTTATTATTATCTCAATATCCCTTTTTCATATGTGACATTCAGGTAAAGAGCTGTTCCTTTCCCAGAAGGACTACGAAACAGCCACACTGACAGAAATCAGAGCACTGCTTCGAAAACACGAGGCCTTTGAGAGTGACTTGGCAGCCCACCAGGACAGAGTGGAGCAGATTGCTGCCATTGCACAGGAACTAAAGTATGCACTCCCAACAGCAGATGTATGCAGTCACGTATCACCGAAATCCAGGACAGGAGAAATAATAGTAAAGTCAATGAAATTAATCTTGTTTTTTCTTTCATGCACACTTCATGCACAAATGCACATGCATTGTTTTTTGGCTTTAGACCCAGTACAACCCACCGGTGATTACTGGGTTAAATTATGGGTGACAAGCAATAGAGGTCACTGCTGTCCTCTCACACAGAAAATAAGCTATGGTTCATGCATCTCAAATGCATGTGAATTAACTGTTAACCACTTAAGAACCACTAGATGCCAAGGCAGAGGTTAGGTAGCTATTAGAGGTATTCTTAGTTAAGATTCTAAGTACTCAGAAATGAGAAAGGTGTGGCTCATGGGACTTCTGAGATTTTTTTCAATCAGTGCACAATGATAGATGTGAATACAGAGCGTTTGTTGTTTTATATTTGAAAACACTGAGGAAAAAAGAGAAGGAATCAGTTATTGAGGGATAGCTCAGTAGGTAGAGTGTTTGCACCATGATCCCCCCCAATCAGGGATTCAAATCCACCGAAAGGCTACACTGAGATACCCTTTGGTAGGTGCCCGGTGCTTCACTGAGTGAATGGGTTAAATGCAGAGGACTAAGCAATTTCCTATGGGATTAATAAAGTATACATTATTATTATTGACCAAAATGCTGGTTTTCTGTTAAAAGTAAGACTAAAACTTCACTGAGATCATAATGCGCTGGGATGCAGTCATATTTTCAAAGTTATTATGTGAACACATACCTTAAATATTATTTCCTCCTAGGCTGGAAAGAGACTGATCCTGTTAAAGATGTGGTCTCTAACACAGAGGTGCATGCTGTCCTTCTCTTTGGCTCACTCTCTCCTCCACCTACTGACACAAATGATACGGCTGTCTCATTTTTGCATAATCCAGCGAGTTCAGAAGTAAATTCTATACCTGAAGCTAATTCTGTGTAATGATTTACTGGAACCTACTCAGTCTCTGGAGCAACTCAACCTAGCCCAGTTATATGCTTTCCTTCACCTCTATTTCATGCAGGTGATGAAGGAAATTTTGAACACAGTAAGGGTGGGAAACCTGTGAGCTTGATTTTGCACTACATCTCTCTTTTGAACCTTTTACCAACCTGGTGAGTTGAGTTGCTATGCAGCTATCTATGACCATCTAGGTGAAGACAGAGAAACAAAGACCAAGGCTTTCTGCCAGTGCCTCCATATGTATATCCACATGCCAACCATTATGCCTCAGCTGGGGAAGCTTCACAATACCATGAGACACCATTTGGCGCAAAGCCGCACTACCTCTTTGTGATTCGTCAGCTTCTTCATTACACAGTGCCACATTTACATGCTGAACACGAGGCTAGCAGAGTTCATCAGAATAATGTCTGCCGTGAGAGATACCATCTCCCAGCCATCTTCAGCCACCCCCACTGGGACACAGGTTACCAGTGGACCTCCACTGCACACAAGACTCTACCAAAGACAAAAAGCATTTTTAATTTTTGTTTTTTTCAAATAGCTTGAAGCGGTCTGGGGTTAAGGCAACTCTTATTCCTGTAGTTTACCGTATGGTGTATTTTGACCTTTTCCATTGAATGACATCTCAATAAAATGCTACATGAACCCTGTTCACTGTTTTCCTTTGAGGTCACTTATACTTTCACCTAAAAGTGCAGCTTCAGATGCTCATCCAGGGAAAGCAGTGACAGAGTCTCAACACTGTGATGATTTTGGTGGTGCATTTTCTGTAAATGAGTGCCTAAACCTGAATACTAATTCAAGCAGTTTTAAACGCTCTGAAGTTCAAAGCCAAGAGCCTTTTTTTCTTCCAAGACTGAGCTGAATATGTTCTGTTTTTTCATGTGTTAAACTTTAATTTAAAGTCATCTTGCTGTCCTCATTATTATTTATTATAGCTATTTGCTCTCAAATTTTCTTTTCTTTGTTGTTTTACCTCAACTTAATACAGTTTTCTCATGCAGTAGGATTTACATATCTCTATATCATACTATATATTCTGTATACCACAACTCTAACCAGTGCTGGTGGGTGGATGGGGCTCTATTTTCCAGAAGTAAAAATGGCACAACAGGTTTATTTTTCTTTTCCTAGTGAGTTGGACTACCATGATGTTGCTGCTGTTAACCAGCGCTGCCAAAGCATCTGTGACTTATGGGACAAGCTGGGAACGCTGACTCAGAAGAGGAGAGAGGCACTGGAGGTAAGAACAAAATTTCACTTGTCAGTGTATGACTGAAGGGGATTTATGGCAAAGGCTTTAGGTATTAATCCATTATAGCTGTAGAGATCTTAAAAGTTCTCGAGTTCTTTGTATATATTAAGTCCCCACAAGAGTGTGCTAATGTTCTACGCATTGAACTACCATCAAACGCCAGCTCAATTAAAATTTTAGTCAAAGCATTTTAGATGTCTGTCACTGATGTGAGTGTTGAAGAGACAAGTGATTGAAGGGGACAGATAACTGGATCCCCTCTAAAATCCCTGCCCCGCATAGAAAGGTAAAATAGAAGAGTAGAGGGGATAAAAGAGATATGGATGTAGATGTCATATCCAGAAAGCAACTGGCTAAAAGCCCACTAGCCACTTCCTCTGAGCCATACTGGCCATTCCAGACCCACAAATGTGTGAGGGCCTGGGAAAAGGGCCAAGGATTAAGTCTGAATGACAGGAACAGGGGGCTGTTTATCTCCATCTTCTACTTCCAACTATCTCCCATTGAGGGGAGGGACTCTGTCAGGAACAACCAAGCCAGACTTGGGAGCTGGGGTTAACAAGTCAAAGAAAGTTATGCACACTGCCATCATTCTCAAAACAGGTGAGAGGGTGTTTAAGTCATGCTAAAGCGTAACGCTGAGCTGTGATTAGATATTGTGACAATTTTAACATTTATAAAACATGTCTGTTATGTTTTGTAATCCTCTCAGCGCACAGAGAAACTGCTGGAAACCATTGATCAGTTGTTCCTAGAATTTGCTAAGAGGTCTGCTCCTTTCAACAATTGGATGGAAGGAGCGATGGAGGATCTGCAGGACATGTTTATAGTGCATACTATTGAAGAGGTTCAGGTAAGTTTACTATATTCTGAGGAGAGCAGCCTGTGACATTAAGCGCTTATAATGTGATCACAATGTAATTTTACAGTTTTTCATATAAGCCCATTTAATGGATTCCTCGTGATTGGGTTTCATAATATATAATGTTGTGTTGAAAAAACAAAAATGCTATATAGTGCACAATGTTTCTATTTGTCACACCCTAAAAAAAACAGCACATAATGTTATCTCTTGGGACAAAATTGACATTTCCATAAAATTTCAACACTTTCCTCTCCTGCTTCCCCTTCCAGAGTCTAATCGCAGCTCATGAGCAGTTCAAAGCTACTCTTCCCGAGGCAGATTCAGAGAGACAGGCCATCTTGGGAATCCACAATGAGGTGCAGAAAATTTCACAGAGCTATGGGATCAAGGCCAGCTTTATCAACTCTTACAGCACTATCACAACTGAAGAGCTTCTCAACAAGTGGGAAAAGGTAGCTACAGTTTTCAAACTGATTTATAGACTCAGAGAGTATATTAAAGGGTAGTCATAGAGATAGTGGACATAAGAGAACACTATCATTGTTTACTGATATTTTATGACAGAGGAGTCAGCAATCGCTTAGTAAGTTTGCAATCCAAATCACTATCTCTTAATAAAAATGTAATTTATACAACCAGCAATAATGTATCTGTTCTGTGTATCTGTGCATGTTTTCTAGGTGAAAAAGCTGGTTCCTCAGAGAGATAGTGCCCTCCAGGAGGAGATGGCACGCCAGCATGCCAACGAAAGGCTGAGACGGCAGTTTGCTGCCCAGGCTAATTTGATTGGGCCCTGGATACAGACCAGGATGGAGGTTCAGTATACAGGCTTAATAAGCAAATTCTACATTAATCAAATAAAGTCTGAAATGGAAGAGGATTATTTTCTAATTCATTGTACTTAGACAAGTAGAATAGCAGTTTCATTCCTGATGATGATGATATCTGAATAATACAAAGTAAATTTACTCAGGATATATTTATACACACATGTATATACTCACCTCATAGTTCTTATACAGAGTAAAATTACTGTCAGTCACATGTAATTGGCTCTTTGCAGATTCAGTAAGCAAACCCTCTTCATGACCAGTTTTGATCATAAGATGGGGCTCTTAGAGCCCCATCTTATGATCAAACGAGCTTACGAGCTAACCTCGTGGCATGTACCGTCCTAACAGGAAATAGGGCGCTGCTCCCTGGAGATAGGAGGCACCTTGGAGGACCAGATGACCCAGCTGAAGCAAATCGAGCATGTCATAGTTGCTTATAAACCCAATATTGACAAGTTAGAGGGAGACCACCAGCTAATCCAGGAGTCACTTGTGTTTGATAACAAACACACCAACTACACCATGGAGGTACTGGAAATTGAGTTTTATAGCTACATATACATAGAAAAATACATTGATTCTTAAAGTAGGTTTGTCAACATAAACTTGGATTTCCAGAGTCTTTTAACATTTCTGGTCTGTCAACACAGCACATCCGTGTTGGGTGGGAGCTGCTCCTCACAACCATCGCCCGAACTATCAATGAGATTGAGACCCAGATCCTGACCCGGGATGCTAAGGGCATCAGTCAGCAGCAGATGAATGAGTTCAGATCGTCTTTCAACCACTTTGACAGGGTACAGCGTTTTGCCATTTCACTTCACTAGAGCCATTTTCTGCCTATTCCAGTGGACGATGTAAAGCAATCTCAGTAGCTCAGAAGAAGAGCAGGGGGTAGCCCAGTTTTAAGAGATGTGTCTTGAGCTTATGAGCATCAAAACCCAGGTGTTAACTCTTATGTGGTATTTGTGACATCCATAAACAGTCTAAAACACGGATATAGCCACAGCAGCTTTACATGTTGGTTAGTGCAGTCTCTCTGTAAAGCTGGGTGTTTTTGGCACTGCCGTCTCAGTATTTTGTAACGGGATGTGATGAGCGAGGATTGGATCTCTCTATGAAGCTGAGCAACACTGCATGCTCATTAGCTAATGACTTGTGATTGATGAACCAATGAGCATACCGTTTTATCCTCCTTCCTCACTCTAATGGGGACCATAATTTACAAATTATGTTTTAGTTATTTACTTGAAGCTAGCAGTTGTGCCCATAAAGTCTGGCTGTAAACCTGCATGAAAAAGAAAGCAGGTTTAAACTTCATTGGCTTTACTTTTCAGATCTAGAAGCTACATCCATGTTTTAAATACTGTCTCTGATACTTGCTAAATCCCATCCAGTTCAAAGTGCAATCTTCTGCACTCACCCCTATATTTAATATGAAGGTTGGTCAGGACTAAAGGTGAAGATTAAACATTTTTACTGGTATCTTGCTGTGAAAGTATTAAAATATCTAAGTATTTCTCTCTATATATATATTTGGTTAAGATTATTTTTATATAGTAAAACTTCAATGATAGATGACTTACTCAAGCATGTCTCAAACGTATTCAAGTCACATCTGTACAGCCACATACTGGTTCCCCTCACCATGATGGAGTAACAGCTTGGATAATACACCCAACAAATTCCAATCTCATTACAAAACTGACAATGCTGCAGCTTTTTGTGATTGATAAGAATGCTTTGGATCTGTGTTTCCAACTTCCATGCGCCCAGTTTCAGTGTGAATGCACGTGCATGTGCCATATTAGCTTTTAAGCTTTTTTATCATGAAATCTTCAACTTTTATCAAAAAAAGCCAAAAGATGAGGAAACTGAAATATACAGCCGTTTTCCTCTTTGTAACTTATTTTATAGCAGAGCAGCCTGTCTCATAAAATTCATGTTGAGGCTATATTGAATGCTTATGATGTTTGGTATTCAGTCTTTTCTGTATTTCTCTGACAACACTTTCTGAAATTTGGCGTCTGGTTTGTAGAAGAAGAATGGAGCAATGGAAACAGATGACTTCAGAGCCTGCCTCATCTCCATGGGATATGACTTGGTAAGGCGCTTCACTGTTATTTGGATGCAGCTGTGTTATTAGTAAATTCTGCAATTGTTTGATTTTCACACATACAGTCACACATACATGCAGTCATTATGGGTCTTCATTCACGCCTATTTCAGGGAGAGGTGGAGTTTGCTCGCATAATGATGCTGGTAGACTCCAATGCTACGGGAATCGTTTCCTTCCAGTCTTTCATCGACTTTATGACCAGAGAGACTGCTGATACAGACACTGCCGAGCAG
Source organism: Pundamilia nyererei (assembly GCF_000239375.1). Lineage (NCBI taxonomy): Eukaryota > Metazoa > Chordata > Actinopteri > Cichliformes > Cichlidae > Pundamilia > Pundamilia nyererei. Next base: position 2,539,827 of record NW_005187425.1, read on the forward strand.
GTTGTGGCATCCTTCCGGATCCTCGCTGCTGATAAGGTGTGTATGGGGCTTACTGGCATATGGGCAGATATTTTTAGCACAAGCTATTCCTGTCATTATTTCCAGGGATTTGCCACGTCATACTGATTTACGATGTACTTTTTTGTAGATGAGAAACAAATTAAAACAGAAAATGGGAGTATGAATCTGAAATGCAATTACCTTTCCACGTCCACAGCCTTATATACTTGTAGAGGAGCTCAGGAGAGAACTTCCCCCTGAACAAGCAGAGTATTGCATCATGAGGATGCCACCCTACGCTGGTCATGGAGCACCACCCGGGGCACTGGACTACACTGCCTTCTCCACTGCCCTCTATGGAGAGAGCGATCTTTAACCTGACCAGAAAACCTTTCATCCACCATCCATTAACCTCTCCTCTGCTTTCCCACCCTCCCTCCCTCCTCTCCATCTCATGGTGAAGTTAAGGAATCTATAATGCAAGTTGGATCAAATATACCAAATGGAATGAAAGTCTTTATTGATTAGTTTTCTGACACATTACTCATGCTGAGCATTGTTCTGTTTCTTTAGTACTCATCTTGTGCTGTCTGGCAGAAGATGCTTCCCAAAACATAGAAATAATGATGAAAAAATTGAAATTAGAAGCAATTAAATTTGATTTTTTTTTTTGCTTGTGTGGTATGATGATTTGGTTCAGGATCGTGGAATTTAGGTAAAACTGGAAGATACAGGAAATAAAGGAGATTAGTTAGTCATACACCAAAAGGATCGTGGTGTTTCAGTAATTTTTCTGTAAAGAAAATAGTCATTTTTGGCAAGCAATGTTGTGTATTGTTTTATTTTTCCCCACAGTACACTTGTTTTGGGAATAAAATCTTCTGATAAGGCATTTTGACATGCTTCAAGTGAATTACAGTTTGCAAAAGCAATTTCAGACCTACTGCCATCCATCAATAAACAGTGTGTTCCCCAAAAGGCCAAAAATATGCAGTACCAACAGAAGACAAATCGAAAACCACACGAAGGCAAAAGTAAATGTTTGCTCAGTGCTTTGAAAGCTGAAAACACTGTAGACTAAATGTGCAGTATTCACTAATGGTAAGATCAAACATTTGTTGGGTAGTGACAAACTCTAATGCTTACATGTGTCTGGAAAAATGGACAGTAAATTTCAAGAACTGCACATATAATAAATATCAACTATAATACAACAGGTGGTGCCATCATGGAAAAAATGGCCTAACAATACTAGACTTTGTGGCTGTGGTGTTTATCGAAATCCTTTATTTGTCCAGAAGCTTCCCATTAATTTCAATTAGTAGTAGTTTTCCATGGTAAGCTGAAAAACCCCCAAAGGATCTCAATGTCATATTTATCTTTAAATTGCATTTGAGGAAATTACTGTAAAATGTGGGACAAGAATATTATACTCATGTTCCATACTGTTTGAACATGAAATTTTAAAATTGAGTGGTATTTAAAAATATGGTGATGACAGTGATTTGAGACTAATATAATAAAAAAATAGGCTGGTAAAGTTGTCTTTATTTGATGCTCTAAATAATTAAAAAAGCATCATCATTGAATACTCTACACAGACTGAGCTAAAACATGCCAGAACATACATCCAGTCCAGTCAATATGATTTCAGGTGCAAGCTTTTCCTTTCAAAAGAGAAATATTTCTGGTGTAACTTGTGAGCTCTGACTCTGACACCTCTGATCTCTATAGGTGATGTTCTTATTTTTGGCAGAGACATGGATTTGTTGTATTGATCTAAAACTTCAGGTAGTAAAAACACCTTAAAGAGAAAACAGCTGGCTCCAGTATGACTCTGTTTAGTAAGTTACACTTTGTGCTCCAAGATAATGGATTCATTAAATAAACTTTATAATGCAGCCATTTATTTCAAATGGTGAATGTGTTTCTTTTTATGTTTGTCACCAGATGGGGGGAAAGACCATAATCCACATGTAAACAAGTCCCTGCACAAGAATCTCAAACTGTAAATTTTAGTGGATGCGGATTAATTAGATATAGATATTCCTAAATTTGTATGGGTTGTGCTGCAAGCGAAGAAGTAGTACGTCAATTTGAAGTCAATATGAAGTCAATATGCAAATACATCCATTGGATGTATTTGCAAATGCAAATACATCCAATGGAGGGACTTGGTCTTTCATGACATTTACTCTTCCTCCTCAATTCCATTTTTCTTCTGCTACATGGTTAGCAGTTCATCCCTACCACTCGAGTATATATGCCATCTGAAAGGTTAATGGTATGGTTAATTGGCCTGCTATGATTTTCAGTCAGCAGTCAATGATGGGCAGCTGTGTGTTGTTACCTCCTCATTCTGGAATTGGCCAAGGAGGGTTTGCCATTTCATATTTAACCAGCACTCAGATGAGGCTATTTATGCAGCTGACAAGCAAAATGGGTTCTTGGAAGGTAGCGTGTGGGTAAATAATTATATGCACTTATTCACAAATGTTCATGTTTTAGTGCTTATGACCCTTTTCCCCCCTACAGTCAGTTACCATTCATTGCACTCTTGAGCTGGAACGTGCATGGCTTTCCTGCTAAAGGTAGGAATACACCTTAATGAGATTATAAATCTTATAGATGCTTATTTTAAAATATATATCTATATATATCTATCTATCTATAAATCACATGGTTCCTTGGTTTAAACTTACTGTAGATATTTTTCTCTAGATTGGGGCCTGCCTGATCCCAATGATGGTGGGTTCTATAACATAGAGGCACAGCCTCTCCTCCATTATGATTCCCTCCCAGGTGCCCCACCTGTTCCTGCTGATCCAAATGACCCTGCTGTGTCATTCATGCATGACCCAGTAAGGTTGGGAACCTCTAGAGTTCAAACCTTGCCACCCAACTTCAGGGCAACTCCAGGTGGGCTTGGTGAACCTTCTGGTTTTGGTCCTGTGGAAGACTCTACACCTACCTTGTTGTCTGGAACATCTCACCTGAGGCCTGATTTTTGGCTTTTCTCCAGCTCAGCTTGAAACGGGTCAACTTGGTCATGATGAAGGGAATCTTGATTATAGTAACTCAGAAAGGGGAACCCATGGGCTGGGCTCTACAACTTCCTTCCAGTCTGGTGCGTTGAGTAAGTATGTAGCCACCTATGAGCATGGAAATTCAGAGAGGGAAACGGAAGATTATTTTCCACCAGTGTTACATGCCTATCCTTTTGCTTTACCTGGAACAGTTTCGCAATACTACCTCAGACCTGCACTACCTGTTGACTGGTTAGCACCTTTATGGTACGGTGTCCACTAAGATACATCTGCATTGCTCAAACCCAGGTTCCCAGTGGTCACAAGACTGTAAAAGTACTTTTGGTTCTTCAAATAATTGAAGCGTTCTAGGATATCTGTAATTCAATTCCCAGTTTCTGTAAATTTTGGCATAGTCATGTTGCCTGGCATGAAACAGAAGAAATAAAATACTGCATGAACACTTGACTGTGACGGTTTGAGATCAAAACACTGTATAGATATACTATTTATGTGTCTTTCTAAGAATATGTACTAATATGTATTACTTACCTTTTTTTCCCTTTCTGGGATTCTTGCTATTTTTGAGGTTCTGAATAATGAGTCATAAAACCCAAAATGCATATCTTAGTTTGCACTGACCAGTCAATACACAAACTCATGATGGAAAGCTCCCCTAGTAAATGAAGTAGCTAGCTCAGCTATTAGATATGCTCTTCAGCGCATGTCATCTACATAGCTACAGGTATTAAACTCAAACAGCTGGAAGCAACACAACTTCAGCTCCTCTATTTATCAGATCAGGATTAGGCTATTCGATGAAACCTAACTTGTATCTGCAGTACTTGAGCAGATAAATTGCCTTTAGGGGGCCACAAAGCTTCACCTTGTTTGGACAGATTTGGGTAGCAGGAGGAGTAGAGTAGTGTCACGTGCCAGAAACATGAAAGTTGGCAAGCGTTGTCTCAGTCTTTGTTGAAACTAGTACAGCTTACGGTTCTCATCTCTCAGCTGCCCTTTTATAGATTACCTATAGCACTAGCCTAGCTGATAAACTAGCTGCATGGACTCAGAGGATAGTATGAAGTGACAGATTTTATTGGCCTGAAAAAGAATAAGTAGCCACTGTTGTCTTGAGCCTTTTTCTGAAGAGGCAAAACGTTCCTTTTTAATTGAAAAAAAACATTTTCTGATCTGATATTTTAATACTAACAGAAGCAGCTTTCAAGTAACATCTCTGAAAACATTAAAAAAAATAATGGTGGATATGAGTAAAGTTTTTGAAAGGTACAAGTTAATTGTGAATGACCTTAACTACTTCCAAGGTGAACTTCTATAGTTATGTTACAGTAAATGTCAGAAAAGTAAAAGTAGCTCCACTTTTCAGTTTTGAAAAATGGCTTTTTTGGAGTTGAAGTCTGGTTCTTGTTTAATTCACTGAAGAAATAGGGGTAACTTAAATTATTGGTTAGTTGCTTTCAATTTCAGAACTCATTTTAGAAATTAAGGTTAGATATTTGTTTAGGACACTCTTTATCACAACTACTTTTATGATCCGTGATCAGCATAAGAACAGAGAAACTGGGTATAAAAGCAGCTCAGTCTGCTAAAACCTGCTTTGTGGGATATGCTTGAATCATACTTTTAACCACCATTCTGCCATATGCAGAGGTTTTGACAGTGGCACTGAAACGATGAGACTGCTCTTTGGCACAACTGAAAAAATTGTGCATTACTTTTTTTTCCTTTTCAGTTGGACAAGCTCAGTGTTGCTGCTGCCAGAACATCTGTGACTATGCTGGGTTAAGTTAAATCCCCACAAGGGGGTGATAATGCTCCTTGCAGAATTATAATTGCATCCAAAAGCAATTTTTAAAAAAAAAGAGAAATGTTTGTGTGGTGATATTTAACATCTATCAGTGAGACAGCTCACTGAGGAGAAGAAAAAACTGGATCCACGCCCCACCTAGAAGGGTGGACAAAATAAATGAGAAATGTAGGTGTCCTGTCCATGAAGGGACTGGCTCAAAGCCCAAAAGTCTGTTCCTTTGATCCAAGCTAGCCATTATAGACCTGCAAATGTGAGAGGACCTGGGAAAAGGGCCAAGGATTAAGTCCAAAGGACAGGGACAGGAGGCTGCCTCTGACCACATCCCACTCAAACTTGGAGTTAGGGAGAAAATTCAATTTTATTTGTGTATGTACCTCCTAAACCCTAAGGCATTTATTATGGGTGGAAAGAAAGCTATTTAAACCTACCTGGCTATTGACCTTCTTTGGTCAATGGCCAGGTCCTGAAGCAAGAAGGTCCTGAGTTCAGTTCCACTACCAGGCCTGGTGTGTAGTACAGTGTTCCTGGTGTTCTGTGTGTAGTTGCATGTTCTCCCTGTGTTTGTGTGGGTTCTCTGCGGGTATTCTGGTTTCCTTCCACATTCCAAAGAAATTCAGTAAATGGGGATAGGTTAATTGGTAACTCTAAATTGCCTAAATGTGAGTGTGAATGGTTGTCGGTGACCTGTCCAGGGTGTACGCTGCCTCTTGCCCTAAGACAGCTGGGATAGGCTCCAACCCTCCCGTGAACCTAATAAGGATAAGCGGATGAGAATGGAATGGATGGACAGCCACATTATAGGTTTGTGAACATGAATGGCCTTTTTCAAGGTTATGCCAAGTATCTCAATCTGATTTAAGTCTGAACTCTGGAGGTGTTTCATACCATTTTCCTGTTGAATAACCTAAGTGAGCTTGGACCTTCAGGACATGAACTATAATTGTTGTTTTTAATAAAATGTTGTCGGTTTTATGCCAGATGTAGCAGGATTCAAACCTTCCAAAAATTTAAACTTTTGCCTCGTCAGTCCACAGAATATTTTTCCCAAGTCTGGGGGATCATGTTTTTTTTTTTTTTTTGTTTGTTTGTTTGTTGAAATTTCAGTAATGTCTTTGTGTTCAGATTGGTCAGCAGTGGTTTTCTCCTTGTAATTCTCCCATGCATGTCATTTCTCCCCAGTGTCTTTCTTTTTTTCGAATCATGAACACTGACCTTAAGTGAAACTAAGGCCTGCAGTTATGAACCAAAGAATGATGTTCTGGGTGATAAAAGTTCTAGTTTACATAATTAATTATAAAGCATATAGGTGGTACCCCATCATATATTTTACAGTTGTGTCCCAAGGGGCAACCTTTGGGGCTCAATATGAATCCAAAGCAGAAAGATCAAAACCTGCAGTACCTCTAAGGGCCACTTGAAACCTACTCTAGAGCTACGTCAGTCCATTTAGACTTCCACATTAAAGGGGACAAATGTGAAATATTATTCCACAGATGTGTTTACAGAGGGCATGCACAACAGAGTAAATTTAATAGAGAAGCTTCTATTTGAAGAAGGTAATGACTTGGCTTCTAGCTGGAGATGACGTGAGCTACAGAGGTCTTTGTCTACCAGAAGAGTTAATATAACTTCTCTCCTTCAACTTTTACAATCTCATTAGAAATAATGACTAAGTGTGTGTGTGTGTGTGTGTGTGTGTGTGTTTTTCTAGATGAAAAAGCTGTTTCCTTAGAGATGGTGCCCTCCAGGAGGCGATGACACGGCAGCATGTCAATGAAAAACTGAGTGGCAGCATGTTGCTCTGGTTAATTTGATTGGGCCCTGGATACAGGCCAATATGGTGGTTCCATATGGTGTACAGACTTCAAAACCAATTTGATATCTAATCAAATCAAGACTAAAATGGAAGATAATGATTTTCAAATGCAATTCACATAGAGAGACAATGATGTTGACTTTCCCTGAAGACAACAGTTACACAATATCACATAAACTTTTGAAATATCAACATCATATCTATTGTTTGTTTACTACATGTGTTTACTTTTGGTAAATGAGTTCATTGATAACTACTTGTGTGCGAAAATACAGTATTAGCAATAATTTGACAAAATGTACAGAAACTAACTGTACTGACATTTTGTACTTGGTAAACATTTAAAAAACATAAATGATAAAATACAAATTTTCAGGCAGTGTAGATAGAAGAAATTTGCAGTCTTTGTTGTTGATTAATTCAATAGGTGCGGTTTGTTCTTTGCGTTGGTGGATTCATTAAACTATTTATGGCTAAGTCAAGCATTTATTATCCAGTGGAGAAATTGTTATTTAAACAATGTCTTTCATGATCCATGATTCCATAATCCACATATATATGAAAGCTTACACAGGACTCCCTGACACTGCACCATTAAGACTGTACTGATTAAGGTTATTTTTAATGCAAGGTCCAAAAGTAAATATCTGTATGAGATTACAACTAATATTAGTGGTTCATATTTACAGAATGGTGCTTGATTATATGCAAACACAGAGATTGATACTGGTGAGTTTAGTTGAATGGGTTGTTTTAGCTGTGCAGATATTTCAAATACAGCCTTGCAAGCTGAGAAGTACTTCAGCAAGACCGGAGAGTAATAACAAAACAAATATAATAGCAAAATTGTTTTAGAAAAGTGATTCGGCAATGTCATCACTTCAAAAGTGTAAAATGAAATTGCTGAAAGAAATATATTAGTTACTCGTCTTTTGTTTTTGTGTTGTTGTTGTTTTTATCTTATTCTTTTTAGCACTTCCTCCTCACAGTGCTAAAAATATAGACTTTATTTCATGATATCAGTGCAGAGCTAGGCAGTGAATGTGAAAATTCAAAAGGTTTCTCTCTTTGACAAGCATGAATATAGTCAGCAAATGTCAGGGTGACCAACCTGTTACGTTCTTTATTCAGTGTCTTCTGTGCAAGTTGAATTTTGGTGCAAAAGTGCTATAGAAGAAAGGTCAGCTGGGATGAATTAATGTGTTTGTGCATGATAGTCTTAACAAAAACGTTTGACTTTTTAATGTAACCTAGTGGGTCCTCTCAGGAAATGTGCCCCTACTGAAAATATCCAGAAATATTTATACTTGCATACAGTACCGTGGACAGGTCTAGAGCCACCCATCATTTATTGATATTTTGATAGGAAAACGGGAAATACGTGCAATAATATATTAGTTAGGACATGCCCAAAAACACTGTGCATCAGGCAAAAAATCAAAAGAAAGAAGGAAAAAGCCTTAGTACAATTCTTAAAACCTAAACTGGTCATTGGCAATCAACTTATTGGGGCACAAATACAATTTTATGTCCATATACACTGTGTTTACTTTTTAGCATTTATCAATGAAAGAAATCAGAATAAATTATGTGTTGACAAAGCACCCAATTTCCAAAAATACCCCCCCAGAAAACATGGAAGACTATTAGCAAAACCACACAAGACCAAAGTAGTAGTAAAATAAGAAGAGATCAAGACTTTTGCACTGTACTATACTATACTTACAGTATAGTTTCCACCAAAGATATAATAATAATAATAGTAATATTAATAGGGCAGCACTGTGGAGGGTGGTTAGCACTGCTGCTTCACAGGAAGAAGATCTGCATGTGTTCCTGTCCGTGTCTGAGTGGGTTCCTTCCAGGTACTTGGCCTCCAACAGTCCAAAGACATGCAGTTTTTTGGGTTAGGTTAACTTGTGATTCTAAATTGCCCATAGGAGTAAATGTACCTGTGAACAAATTAGTTATGGCTGAGGCACAGCTTGTTCAGTAGGTTCAGTTTGAGGTTTGTGGTTTGTCTTACACCTTCTGCCACCTTAAACTTTCGAAGGTCATAAAAGCATCCAAACACTTTGTACTTTGCTGTAGCTTTTATTCAAAAAGCTTTAACTATTTTGAAATGCAGATTTACTATTATGTATTATGTATGCTGTATTAAAAGAATAAAGCGACTCAGAAGTATATAATTAAACTCCAGCTGAACAACACTGAAGTGATATACACAGTAATGACTTAGCAATTATGGCCCAATAATAAAATGGATATGATTCTGAAAAGGGCCATTCTCCATAATGAGTACTCTTACTCTAAATGCTCTCTTTTGTTGCTAAAACCCTTGCACTTTGTAAATAGGATTATGAATTTTACTAAAGAGTCTTTGCAAAACAGTCCCATAAAAACAGTTTGCAGGCTCTCGTGGAGTGGAGTGCTACCTTTTATGTAATCTGTTACACATGAACCTGAAAATCATAGCTGACAGTGTTTTCTGTTCTGTGTTTATTTCTGGTCAAATATTCTACACCCCTGTACCACCTTACTGTGTGAGGGCTGATAGTCACTCTGATGTATTTACAAGGAAAAAACTTTTCAGGCTCAAATTTTTAATAGCGTTAATCCGCGTTTGTTTCTCTTTAGCCCGCTGTGCCTGGGTAGCCTTTAAAGACTGTAGATCAGGGATGTCAAACTCATTTTACATTGTGGACCACACACAGTCCACTTTCATCTTAAGTGAGCCGGATCAGTGAAATTCCCTTTTCTGTCTGTGAAAAGATATTTAACGACACACTTAAGCCCATTTAATATCAGGAAAAAAAGTGGAATTTTGATAGTACGTCTCAGTTTTTCTACGTGATAAGAAAGGCTGCTCTTGCAAATGAAAGAAACCTGTCAGCACAAATAAATAAATATGTAAAATTATAGAAAAGTTCTGGAAGCTCATTGCCTGAACTCTCCTGCAATTACAATAACACAAAAGAAATTCATAGTTAATAATTTTGTTAACAAAAAATATTAATAATATAGAAATGTCTTGCCATGGAGGGGCTCTGTAAACTATAAAGTTTTAGAAAATGTGATGGAGAGCACAGATTTAAGACTTCTTACTCTCCAGTGGGACGAATTGGACTCTTTGCCCGGCCGATTTTGGCCACTGGGCCGTATGTTTAACACCCCTGATTTAAACTATCAAAGTTGTTTTGATTAGATATTTAAACCTTTATCCATTTCATTTAAAGGAAAAACACTCGAAGCAATAGTCAGTGGCAGTTATAATGCACATCCTGTACCCTAAAGTAAACTTCGAGCTCTTGTAGGTTCAAGCAGATGTTAACAGCTTCAACTTTTCCTTCCTAAAATGGCATGATGATGGCCGGAGTTGAACTGCAGACTCCGCCCACACACTCAGGGCCGTGTACCTTCATGTTCCAGCTTCTCCAGTCCCTGTCCTCTTCTGGCTCATTCACTCTTTAATGTGGCCATAAAGGTTTAAATAATGACTGACAGTGGAGAAGGCGACGTTGAATTCCAGTTTCTACAGACGGTGAGTCAGACAGCTTACAAATTAAACATACAGGCCAATATTTAGTCAAACAGAGGTCTTCATTGGCTAGCAAAACAGCCAACCATCACCGGAGGTTTAATAATTAGTAAGTAGCTGTACTAAAGGTAGCACTTAGGGTTACCTATTTAGCTTTGTTTGAAACATTATTAGTGTTTTTTTTTAATTAATTAATTTGTTTAATTAAAGTTATATGTAGGTTTCTGTCAGCAGCAATTATGCAATCATGTAACCATGACACTGTTTTGTGCGCAGATGCCTCCATACGCACGTCATAGTAACAGCATTTCACTTGTTTTGGGCTAGCTGACTAATAGCCTTATTAAAAAACAGAAACCAACTCACATGATTTTAGTCTATTGCTGTAGTAACTGATTAGCTGATATAGTTTATTTAAGGTCAGGTGTCAACAGTGATGCATATCCCAATCAGTTAAAAGATTATCATATCCCATTTTAATTAAAATCGCTACATTTTATTCAAGAATAAATATAAATAATAAAATGTTAATGTGATAATAGTTTAGCAACAACAGTGACAGCAAAGGGAGGCCAAAAATGGCTTCTCTCATCTTCACTGCAAGATGCTATTATTGCTCTGCAGCTGTAAGTTGTCCTCTCACAGCTTGTAATCTTTGCCCTCTGATAAGGGCATGTCACATGGAGGGCGTCTGGAGTAGCTGAGACACATACACATTCACACAAAGCCAGCGATGTTCATCATCCTGAGCCCAACACATAGACTGGAGAGAAGTCATTTTGCGAGATCCATCTACGATATCATACTTTATTATATTAAATGCAGGATTTCCCCCCGCAAAGTTGTTCAACCGTGGTATTAAGCTACCCGGATCCTGATGGAGCTTTCCTCGTTATCATTTAGTTAGTAGATGACAGGGAAAACACACTGTAATAGACCCAGTGATTAAATATATGACATTTGTGAAATGGCAACAATGTTATATTTGTTATAAAAATGTAGTCATTTTTTATATGCAAAGAGGTCCCAATTCCACCATTATAAATAATACAAGAAACCTTAAGAAGACAAACAAAACTGCAGCATTTTCAATTCGAAAACACTCGAAGTGAAAGCCTGTTAGATCTGAAATTTAAGTGTCCCTTAAAAAAGACTCCAAGTCCTGCTCTAATGCTCTAATGTACCTCTGCATTGGACAGTGTGTTTGACTGATTGCAGAGTACTGCAGATATGAAGAGTGGAAAGAAGGGTAAATCAGGGGTCAGACTGTGCAGTATCTTCCCAATATGGATGTTTGCAGCCTGGGTACAGAGAGGTGCTGGTTTTATTGGCGACTGGCCTGTCGCCTGCTGTCGTTCCTAACAGTTCCTCAAATAAACAGAGAAACTTAATTTGGCCGACGTGGTATTTAAATGCAGATAAGGTAATGTTGACAGCGACTGAGATTTCCTTATGTGTTTACAATAGGACTGCACAATGGGGCAGTTTTGATGCTATACCTAAAAATTCACACATTTCATAGTTTAAAGTTGTTTTAACATTTAAAAAGCAAAATAGGACTGAATTTCTATGTTCGGTCATTGTGGCCAAACACGTTTCCTCCTCTGAGAGAATTGAATTACATGATATGAGAGGATGAAGATTTTTTTCTCTGAAGCCAAAACTGCTTCACTGACTTTCTTTTTAATTAATTCACAAGATAAAATTTCAGAGGCGTTTTGGTGTGATGGAGGTCTTTAGCTGATCCTATCCAACAAAAGCTTTCATGGTGAAATCTGGTGGATCTCAATATGTGAATGCGCTCTCTGGGCTTCTCTAACTTGAAATCTGTCATCTGTGTGTATGTGTTCTGCACAGGGAGATGAGGTGGTTTTGCAGAGTACCTTCACCTCCCAGGAGGAACATGTGAAGCTATGTCTTGCTGCTGAAGGATTTGGCAGCAGACTTTGCCGGCTTGAGCCCACCTCTAACTGTAAGGTAAGGAGCTCTACCTGTGTGACTGCACAGTCCTCCCTTACTGTCAGACAACTCAGTTTGCCAGTTATACAAAGAGAGAGATGACTGAAATTTCCAAATATTTCACTGCACATGGACAGTACATTGTGTTTATTTTTAAGTATCCAAAATTTTAGTTCCTTATTGGTTTTTGTAACTCGAGCATTTTTACATGCCTTCCTTCCCAGTTTGGACTGCCCATTGCCAATTTGCCATGGTCTTTGGCACTAATTGCACTGTTGGCCTGTGAAGGGAACAGCCAGGCATGAAATTACCTCAAAAACTCAAATGTCTTTTCTTTCTTTACCAGAATGTTCCACCAGACTTGTCTGTGTGTGGCTTTGTCCTGGCCCAGTGTCTTTCTGTGCGAGCCCTGCAGGAGATGTTGGCCCACAGTGAAAACCTGGCTGCAGAGGTCTTCTCTATTATTTCTCCCATAACCTTTATATAAATTCAATGTTCTCACTCAGGGCTCCTTATTGTTCCGTAAACATATGATTTTCTGTCATTGTCATTTTGCAATACATATGTCTATTTTTGAGGTATAAATGGAAATATTATGATAAAGTCAGTATATGTTTTTATATTTTTGTGATATTATTAACCACAGTGTGGATGCGTAAGGATTTTGTCTGTGACATTATTTCAGGGAGATTTGTTTTGTATTTATTTATATGGATAGCACAGTCTTGAAACACTGATCTAAGAAACACGGTTAAGCTAGAACAGCTTTACATTAGAGTTATCGTAAATTAAATAACTTGTAAACAAACTGTTCACACATCGGAAGGATGTTTTGTTTATCTCTTTTCCTGTTTAACTGTTTTCTGAAGTTTAAATTGATCTTTGTGTATTTTAATCACATACAGGTGGGAGCTGGAGGTAGCCATCGCACCCTTCTATATGGGCAGGCGGTATTGTTTCTACACTCATACAGTGGCATGGTGAGTTAGCTTATATATATAACACCCAGCACGCCCCTGCGGGCGGTTTATCCTTCAAGCTCGGGTCCTCTACCAGAGGCCTGGGAGCTTGAGGGTCCTGCGCAGTATCTTAGCTGTTCCCAGGA